>NC_081377.1:34816302-35159635 GCF_030684315.1 Stegostoma tigrinum | reverse complement strand
AAATTGTGGACCTGCATTGCGTGAGTTTGAAATGAGGAGGAGTAACTGCAGATTTATCGCTAGGCCATTCTGACGTAATGTCAGAAAAGGGGAATGAAATTCCAAGCCATTGTCTTCCGTAGATCACTGACTGATGGAGTTTGATTAGGCAAGGGAATTCAGAATACTAAGACACTGCAGCTAGGTGGGGTTAAACACCAGATCAGCCATGAGAAAAATAATGAAAACAAATCATCAAAATAAGCAACATGGCTCAATAAGACTAATAAACACTCAAACAAAGGACTGGGGGCTGTTTCTACAGAAATAAAAATCAACACAAAGAAATTCCCTAATGTTACAGTTAGACCACGGAACTTTCCACAGTCCTTGCACTGGATTTTCACTGCTGGGAAAGGAGAGTGCAAGGGGTTGCAGGACGGTTTGAAGTAGACCTACCTCAGTTCAAAGCTTCCTATTTCCTGTAACCCAATTGTCAACCCAGGGAGGTGGGTGCATGATAAGATGGGCCCACTGACCCAAGATTGTGGGTGGGTGCAGGGTGCGAAGGTGCCAAGGTGAACCAGTTGGAAGGCCTATCTCAGTTCTCTATGAATTAGCCCCAACAGTTTTAGGTGCTGTTTAAGCTCTATAGCCTCAACTAACGCACCATCCGCACCAACCCTACCTGTTACTTCACCCTACCTTTCCAACTCAGTGCCAACTCCCACACATCGATACCATCTCCTCAGCCATCCACCAGGATCCGACATGGCTAGACCTCAGGAGCCATGTAGAGATGGAAAACAACTTCTGCCATTCTAACACAGCCCTCACTTCAACACACCTAGTGGTGAGAAGACCTCTCATTCAAAAAATAAGATTTCAAATTTCTTTTGAAAACAAACATACCTCTATTCAGATTCTACATCATAAACATCTACTTATTTGGTAGACTTCTTAAACAGACAAACTGTGAACTCGGAAACCCTTGCTGACATATCTGTTGTTTTCTTTGATACTCAGCCAAGTATTCATAATGACTTAATAATAAACCTTGTAGAAATGGCAATTCTATCAATATTCCATGAACAGATGTATTTTGTTCTTCTAACCTACACCAGATATCCTGTCAATCAAAGCAGGAATGCAAAGGATATCTTAACCCTTAGTAATAAGTTCAACCTCTTTTAGGTGCTTAGTAAGCAGGGGATTTAAATAAAAAAATATTTCATTACACTTAAAAAAACAGACATTACCCACCGATCAAGAGCATAAGTTCTGTTGCATAAATTCATGACTCCTACAGGGAAAGTTAAGAGCTCTCGACCAGCCAAAATGGTGTTTATTTAAACTCAGCACTAAGTTCAATTGACCATACTGAGTCCAGGTTACCCATCTGTGAGAAACACATTCTTGTCCCATTCTCTTGACAGAAAAAAAAGATGCTTTGTTAATTGGGGCACGGTTTCTGAATCTGGGTGCATCCTACCCGACTCATTTAAAGCTCTGTAGAGTTTGACGGCTCATGGAAATCTGTGCCTGGACTCTGTTGCAAACAGAACATAGAACCTCTGCAAAATGTAAAGTAGATTTATAAAGTTAGTTCCTCCAGGGTTCAACAATCAGGAAAGACTAAGTGGGCTTGGACTGCGGAGGACTGAGGAGGGACCTGATAGAAGTTGTTAAAATTATAAAGGCATGTGACAGAATAGAATGAAAGGGAATGCTTCCATCTACGTGAAAAGATCTTAAACTTGGGGATCATAATTAAAGCAGCCACTAATAAATCCAATAAAAGTTCCAAGAGAAACATGTTTCCCCAGTCATGAGAAGGTGAGTGTCATTACTCAATAGAGTACTTGTGATAAATAGCGTGAATGTATTTAAGGGGAAGCGAAATAAATGAACGAGGGCGAATGGGTCAGGATAAATTGTTAGGGTTAACGGAAGTAAAATGGAAAGGTTTCACCAGTACAAACCTTTTGGGCTGAATGGCCTGTTTCTGCACTGTAACATAATGCATTTCAGAAACATCGGCTTTCACCAACTTACGCTGGGGGTCCAGAGAGTGCAGTAGTTTGAAACTTAAAATAAGGATGAAAAGGTATTTATAAGTGACCCAATAATTCAGGTGAATTAATTTGGATAATTAACTCAAAATAAATGTTTTGGTACATCAACTGCAAACAAAAAGTAATGCATAGCCAAATATTTGTGGAATATACAAATGGTGAACATTCAGCAAAGCGACAGTCCAACATGTAGCTATAATATAGATGTTGCAATCTTGCAGCTAAATTAGGTTTTTGGGTGGCCACCACTGATATGTGCTAGCTGAACTCTTGGTCAACATAAGGTAGGTTTCTGCCACCTTCCTCCTTTTGGGTTTGCGTCTACAGGACTTGTTTTGTCTAGAGTGTATGACAAAAAACTCATGGTGGTCTAAAGAGAAGAGGGTTTTGGCTGAAACAAGATGTAGTTTATTGCATGATGGCAATCGGGTGCAGGTAGCATCTGGGCAGCACGGTAGCTCAGCGGTTATTACTGCCGCCTCACGGCATTGAGGACCCAGGTTTGATTCCAGTCTTGGGCGACAGTGTGGAGTTTACATATTCCCCTGTATCTGTGTGGGTTTCCCCGGGTGCTCTGGTTTCCTCCTGAAGCCCAAAGATGTGCAGGTTGGGTGGATTGGCCATGTGAAATGTAGGGTTACAGGGATAGGGAGGAAGGGTGGGTCTGGGTGGGATGCTCTTTCTTGCAGACTCCATGGGCCAAATGACCTGTTTCCACACTGTAGGGATTCCATGATCCAATGTATGATGGGACTCTTGTAGCTTGGTGGTAGTATCCCTTCCTCTGGGAAGAGGCTTATATTAAAGCCTTTCTTTCTCCAGAGGGATACCATAGCCGATCTGAACAGATTGGATTAAAAACAATCTGGGGTTCTTGTGGAACAGCAGTATAGTCCCTCCCTCTGAAATACCAGAAAGCCCAGGTAAAAGTCCCACCTGCTCCCAAGACACTGACTGATTGATAAAAGAAAACTATCTACACTGAAACACTCCACCTTGTTACTGAAACGATGAGGAGATCTCAATGATGAGTTTGTCTTTGTTGAAATCCAGTGATACCTTGCCTCGCTTTTTCTCACATAAGGTCTGACGTCATCAACAAATTGGGTGGAACTTAATGTCATCTTTAGCATGAACCCTTCCAGAACAGTTACATAATACAGCAGTGGGAATTAATTTCCTACTCCCCACAAAATGCTTAGTTGCATTAAAATACTCTAGTTTTTTTTATAGTTTGCTGTGATGCATATTAACACTAAAAGCTAAATTAAAATTGAAGCTACAGCAAAATTTTACAGCTTTACAGTTCCAGGAGGCAGTGTTTAGAGAGTGAAACATCAATTTTATGTCATTTTATTGGCTATATTTTGACACAGGCTAGAATGTTACCATACAGCAGCAATATTCACATCCCTGACCCCTGTACGAGAATGATTGTGTCAGTATGCCTTCTTTCATTACAATCATGCTTCTCAGTTGAGCTAGCTAAATGCAAATTCTGCTTCCCATTCTCCCCTTTTAGTCAAAACTTCAGTTTGGATGAGCCAAATATCTCCATCTCTGTTTATAATATCCAGAATATTTGAAAACTATTTATGGAACAGTGGAATCTTTGTGGAAAACTGCCAAAACTGTGGATGCTGGAAATCAGAACCAAAAACAGAAATTGCTGGAAAAACACAGCAGGCCTGGTAGCATCCGTGGAGAGAAACCAGAGTAAATGTTTCAGGTCCAGTGACCCTTCCTCAGAAGTGCAGTGGATCTAAACTGGAGTTTAACCGAGAGTGGCAAGAGACTGGGAACCAGAGCAGGAGATCAGCAAGTGGAGGGATTGAGGGGAAGGTAGATGTTAAGACCAATAAATCAGAAAGAAAGGACAGAAAGAGATGATAAAATGAACATGATGGCACTAATGAGCTGAAGTGTGTTTGTTTCAATGCAAGGAGTGTCACCGGTGAGGCAGATGAGCTTAGAGGGTGGATCAGTACATGGGACTATGATATTTGTCCATTACAGAGACTTGGTTAAGAGAGAGACAGAACTGGTTGCTCAATGTTCCAGGGTTTGTTGTTTTAGACGAGATTGAGGTGAAGGAGGTGGAGGAGTTGCATTACTAATCAGGGAGAACATGCTGGGGGGTTTATCCACTGAAGCAATATGGGGTGAGCTCAAAAATAAGATGGGTGCAATCATTCTGATTGGATTATACTTGTTACCCACACTACCCTGCGCCCCCCGCAAAAGAGCCATCAAGCCATTGAGGAACAAATACATAGGCAGATTACGGAAAGGTGCAAGAAAAACAGGGTAGTCATAGTGGGTGACTTTAACTGCCCCGATACTGACTGTGAACTCCTTATAGCAAGAGGCTTAGCTGGGGCAGAATTTGTTAAGTGCATCCTAGAGGGTTTCTTGAAACAGTATGTGGATAGTCCAACTAGAGGTAGGGACATACTGGATCTTGTATTGGCTAATGAGTCCGTCCCAGGTATCTGACTTTTCAGTGGGAGAGCATCTTGGAAACAATGATCACAACTCCTTAAGTTTTAAGATAGCTATGAATGAGGATATGTCGGGACCTTGCAGGAAGTTGCTAAATTGGTGGAGGGCAAATTATATCAAAATTTAGCAGGAGCTAGGGAGGGTAATCAGGAGGAGCTACTATTGGGTAGGTCCACATTGTCATTTGGGAATTGTTTAAAGACCTGCTGGGGAGAGTTCAAGACCGGCATATTCTAATAAGGAGGAAAGACAAAGATGGCAAGATAACAGACCCTTGGATGATGAGGGAGGTTGTGAATTTAATCAAAGGGAATGAAGAAGCGTATGTAAGGTTTAAGAAGCTAAAATCAGACAGGGCCCATGAGGAATATAAGGAAAGCAGGAAAGTACTGAAGCAGAGAATTAACTGAGCAACATGGGACCATGAAATGACCTTGGCAAGTAAGGTTAAAGAGAATCCCAAGGCATTCCATATGTACATGAAAAACAAAAAGAATAACTAGGATAAAGGAGGGAACTTGTGCTTAGAGCAGAGAATGTGGATGAGATCCTAAATGAGTACTTTGCATCAGTTGTCACCCAGGAAAAGGATATGGAAGATAGTGAGATTTGTGTGGAGCATGTTAATGTGCTAGAACATTTTCACATCTAGAAAGAAGTGTTGCTGAATCTTTTGAAGATCATAAAAGTGGATAAGACCCCAGGGCCCAATGATATCTACCACAGGATATTGAGAGAGACAAGAGAGGAGCTTTCTGGGGCCTAGTCCAAGATCCTTGTATCCTCATTTGCCACTGGAGAGGTCTCAGAAGACTGGCAAGTAGCTAATGTTGTTCCTCTGCTCAAAAAGGGCAATAGGGTAATCCAGGAAACTGCTGACCAGTCAGTCTTACATTGGTGGTTGGGAAGCTATTGGAAAGAATTCTTAGGGATAGGATTTACGTGCATTTGGAAAAGTGTGGCCTAATTAGGGACAGTCAGCATGGCTTTGTGCAGGGCAGGTCATGTCTTACTAACTTGATTGAAATCTTCCAGGAGATGATGAAGGTGATCAATGAAGGCAGAGCAGTGGATGTTGTCTACATGGATTTTAGTAAGGCTTTCGACAATGACCCTCATGGTAAGCTCATCCAGAAGATTAAGATGCATGGGATCCAAGGTGACTTGGAATCATGGATTCAGAATTGGCTTGCCCATTGAAAACAGAGGGTCGTGATGGAAAATTGTCTTTCAGGCTGGGTGTCCGTGACTAATGGTGGTCTGTAAGGATCCGTACTGGGACCTCTGCTGTTTGTGATAGGTATAAATGACTCAGATAAAACTGTAGATGGATGGGTTATTAATATGATACTAAGATCAGTAGAGTTGTGGATAGTGTAGAGGGTTGTCAAAGGATACAACGGGATATAGATCAGTTGCAGATATGGGCGGAAAAATGGCACTTGGAGTTTAATCCACGTAAGTGTGAGGTTCTGCATTTTGGGAGATTAAATGTTAATGAAAAATCTACAGTTAATGGCAGGAACCTGAACAGCAATGATGTACAGAAGGATCTTGGGGTTCAAGTCCATAGCTCCCTGAAAGAGCCCACACCAAAAGGTAGAGTGGTAAAGGAGGTGTATGGCATGCTTGCCTTCATTAGTCAGAGAATTGAGTACAAGAGTCAGGATGTCACTTATAGCTTCATAAGACTTTGGAGTACCATGGTCAATTTCGGTCACCACACTACAGGAAGGGTGAGGAAGCTTTGGAGACGGTGCAGAAGAATTTTACCAGGATGCTAAGATAATAAAATGTGAGGCTGGATGAACACAGCAGGCCAAGCAGCATCTCAGGAGCACTGATACTATTTTTACCAGGATGCTGCCTGGATTAGAGGGTGTGAGCTATAAGGAGACGCTAGAAAATGTCATGTTGTTTTCTATGGAGTGGCAGAGGCTGAGGGGAGACTTGATAGAATTCTATAAAATTATGAGATGCATAGATAGGGTTGACAGTCAGAATTATTTTCCCAGAGTTGAAATGTCTAATCTTAGGGGCCATACATTTAAGGTCAGAAGGGGAAGTTCAAAGGAGGTTGTTAGAGGCAAGTTTTTTTATACTGAGAGTGATAGGAGTCTGGAACACACTGCCACCTAATCGACACACCCTGAACACTATTTAGCATGGCTAATCGGCCTAGCCCACTCATCTTTGGACTGTGGAAGGAAACTCACGCAGACACGGGGAGAATGTGCAAACTCCACAAAGACAGTTACCTGGGGGTAGAATTGAAACTGGGTCCCTGGTGCTGTGAGGCAGCAGTGCCAGCCACTGAGCCACTGTGCCACCCATAAATGATAGGGGCATTTAAGAGACCTTTTGGTAATATACAAGGAACGGAGGAATGTGGATCAAGGGCAGGCAGAAGGGATTAGTTTAATTTGCCATCTTGCTCAGCACAACAGAGTGGGCCAAAGGGCCGTCCCTGTGCTGCGCAGTTCTATGTTCAATGTTCTAGATCTTTGTGCAGCTCATTGTTGTATATGATTGTATCAACAAAATCACTTTGTGATTTTGACAAGAAAATATTGTGATTATTAAAACCTTTTGTGCCTATAATGCCGCGGAATTTCTATGACCAGAGTCCAATGATCTTTTAAATACTGTAGCACTTGACCAATTTATTCTGAGAGGCCACCTTCTCTTTAGCCATTTAAAACACGAAAAATTACCATAAGATTATTTATCATCCTACTCCGAAAGACAATTTTTCAGATTCAATGATTTAGAATCCCATTAGAAATACAAAAACGTATCCACATTTATACCTCCAACAAAGTCTTGTCTTATGATGTAAGAGTTTCTAAGTTTGCTGTCAAGGGAAGTACAAAACAATCATTTTTAGTATTACAGAAAACTTGAAAATATTGTAGGTGTCAGTAATTAATTAATTCCTGTAGCGATTGGAACCAGGTTGATCTTATGAATTTGAGATCCTTGACTGGGGTCATTAACCTGGGCTAATCGGGGAGCCTTGGCTAAGAGACATAAACAGGGAATATAGACGATTCTGCCCTTGGGCGACTGCCTGTGTGGAGTTTGCATATTCTCCCTGTGTCTGTGTGGGCTTCCGCTGGGTGCTCTGGTTCCATCCCACGGCCCAATGCTGTGCAGGTTCGGGTGGGTTGGCCGTGTGAAATTGCCCATAGCATCCAAAGATGTGCAGGTTAAGTGGATTGGCCATGGGAAAAGCAGTGTTATAAGGATGGAGGGTTTGTGTGGATTTGATGGGCTCAATGGCCTGATTTTGCACTGTTGGGATTCTATGTGCCAGGCTGACAGCCATCTGAACGTCCCAGTCATCTTTTGTTACCCTTGAAACCTTTCAAAAAGGGAAAAAGTGTAAACAGGGGATTCAAAATCTCCTCATTTCTTGGGCTGACTCTGAGCTGGCTGACCACAGCCTATGTACTGTGCACATGTAAATAAAAGGTGCCTTGGTGATGAGATACCGGCCTTTGTGATGATATTTCAGTGGCGACAGGAGAAATCAGCATGGGCCTGACGAACATTTGCTCACAAAAGTAGTCTTTGAATTGGGATACACATTCCTGGCTAAACTAAATCAGATGGTGGCAATAGGGGAATCAGAAGGCCCATCAAAACTTGGATTGAAACCTTTTTGTACCCAGAGGGACCAGATCACCACTGAGGATGGCATATTACTCTGGGGAGCAAGAGTGATTGTCCCGAGCATAGGTCACTGTGAGACACGGGCTGAACCCCACCAGGGTCATCCAGGGGTTTCCAAAATTAAGGTGAGAAGGTATGTCAAGTTGCCGGCAGTGGATGCAGACATCGCACCATTTGTGGGCCAGTGTTCAGAGTGCCAAAAAGAACAAAAATTACTTCCTACAGCTCCCCCAGATTTGAGGGCATAGTCCGGTAAGCTCTGGACTCAGTTGCGTATGGACTATGCCAGATCTTTCATAGGCTCGAGGTTCCTGGTCATTGTGGATACCCATTCAAAGTAGTTGGACATGCATAGAGTTCATTTAATAGATGCAGGGAGAGCAATTGAAAAGCCGTGAACATCATTTGCGGTACACCATCTCCTGGAAGGATTGGTCACAGGCAACGGAATGTCATTGACCAGCAGGGAATTTGTGTATTTCCTAAAGTCAAACGGCATCCAACATATTAGAACAGCCCCATACCATCCATAGTCCAATGGTCTGGCAGAAAGAGCAGTCCAAATGTTGATGGCAGGTTTAAAGAAACAGCCTGCAGCATCCCTCAATACCAAACTGTCCCGGTTCTTGTTCCATTATAGGATCATCCCTCATGCAACTCCAGGGAGAGCTTCAGCGGAATTGCTGATGGGGACAAGTCTCCACACCAGGCTAAACTTGATATTCCCAGACCTGGGCAGGAGGGGAGGTGGAAATGGCAGCAGGAATAGAAATGCTGGCCAACAACCTCCTCTAAGAGAGAAAGACAGTTAAATTGAGGGGATGAAGTTTGGTGCTGGAACTGTGGATGCGGCCCTATATGGGTATGAAGTGAGGTTGATGTGAGGTCAGGTCCCATGACTTGCAGAGTTTGGGTGGGTGATACAGTCCTGAACAAACTTGTGAATCACCTGAAAGCTGTTACCTCACAAACAGAACAGGAACAAAACATAACAAAGTGTGAACACAGCAGGCCAAGCAGCATCTCAGGAGCACAGAAGCTGATGTTTTGGGCCTAGACCCTTCATCAGAGAGCTTCACACTTTATTATCTTGGATTCTCCAGCATCTGCAGTTCCCATTATCTCAGGAACAAAACATAGTTGGGCCCTCAGAACATCCAGAAAGGCCTGTCAGAAACGGTAGGTTGAGGCCAGGAGGGATGCAGCCTCAATACCATTATCGTCAGAAGAAGAGAAGGCAAATGTCCTGAGATGCTCCAAATGTCGGACGTGGTCTGAGGTCCAGTGAGGAAGGTAATAAAGTGTCACGGAAGGGTTAGTTGAGGGACAGGGGTAGAAATGAATCCATTTCAGTAAAGTAATTGAACGTTAGATGAGTTCTAAAATGGATGGGTCATCAAATCTGACACCTTACCACCCAAGCACAAACTCACAATGTCAATCTTAATCAAAGATTGAAGATTGGTTGCAAAAAATGAAGTAGAGGGTGCCCAAAATGGATTATTTCAGGCAGACTGTACGAGAACAGGGGTGTGCCATTGGTTTCAGTGCTGGGGCCTCAGTTATGTACAATCTACATAAATGAGTTGGATGAAGGGACTGAGCGCATGGTAGCTACATTTTCTGATGATGTAAAGGTGGGTAGTGAAGTAAGTTATGAAGAGAACATTGGAAATCTGCAAAAGGATGGGGTATGTTATATGAACAGGCAAAAAAAAGAAGCGGATGCCAGGGAAATGTCATGTTGTCTGCCTTGGGCAGGATGAATAAAAGGAACATTTCATTTAAATGGAGTCACAACATTGTGTACACACAGCTTTTGAATGTGAACTTTTTTAAAGGCGTGCAACACCTTTATTCCCATTCCTACTGTATTGTTGTTAGTGTGGACAAGTTGGACTGAAGAGCCTGTTTTAGTGCTGCATTGACTTTCTGACTCTTTGACTCTCGATTATCCCCTATTTTGCATGTCTATTGTGAAGCAGAGGGTTCCTTTGCTGCGATGGATATATTTACTCTTTTCAGATATTGCTTTTACTGTCCAATTGTGCAACGTTAGAAAGTGTCATTGTGCCCATTCTTGGTTTTCCTTGAGTTAATACTGCTGCATTAGAATTCAAACACCAGACCGATTCATACTATAAAGTCGTTACATTCTAAAATGTTCTGATTCAGTTTGTTTTCAACTGTTTGGCCGTGGAAAAATTAATCTATTTTCTTGGAGCAATAATAGAGTGGCAGAACCTCAGTCAGTGAAAATCAGTGAAAAGTAAAACTGTCCTGTTAGTAACTGCCACTCAAAATCTTAGGCCTTAAAGCTTTTTAAAAAGAAACCAATCTGGTTTGTTTTGTAATTTGGAAAACAAAGTGACAGTGAAATATTAATTTATTTGTGGATACTGCCACATGCGGGCTAAACTTTAAAATGTCTGCAAAATTAATTTCAGTACAAAATGGGTGAATCTCGAGTTTACAGATTATTAGAAAAGGAACCTTGGAATATCAACAGCTTTTAAGCAAAATCCAGATGGTTTAATATGCTTCCTCATCCAATTTAAAGAAACAGTTTTGCATGAAATTTGCAATTTACAGGAAAAGGATTGGTGTGTAAACAACAACAATTTATACTTACATGGCATCCTTGTCCCCAAATCTCTAGTAGATATTTCAGACATTGGGTGGATTGTGGAGTTTTTATGCAACTAGTTGAAATTTTCAAGTTGGGTACAGATAGGATACCAGTAGCCTCCAATCAGCCACCCATTATCACTGGCTTGCAATCTCACCAAAATTGTGAATTCACATTTATTTACTCATCCAAAAAGAATGCTTGTTACACGCATATGAATTAAGGGTAGGAGTAAACTTTGTAGTCTCTCACCTTTCACCCCACCTGACCAAAACTCTATCTACCCGACTCTGCCAACATTAGGATGATTAGGATCAGTAATGCCCAAGATACCAGAATTAGAGGAGTGCAGATATTTCAGAGGGTTGTGGGGCTGAAGGAGCTTACTCAGATAGGAGGAGGTGAGGCCAGCCATTGAGAGTTTGAAAACAGTGTGAGGACTTTAAATCCCAGCTGGCCTGCATTCAATATTATCATACCTCCATCAGTGACTGTAGCATTTCACATTATACATGCTGTATCAATGCTTCTTGGTAAAATATTGATCTCCTATCTTAAAAGAAGAACATTAGAAATAAGAGCAGAAGTAGGTCATTTAGCCTGTCAAACCTGCCCTGCCTTTCAATAAGATCATGGCAGACAGTTCATGTCAGCTCATCATTGATTGATTGAATGATTTATTGTCACATGTACCGAGGTACAGTGAAAAGTGTTGCTTTGTATGCGATACAGGCAGAATACACCACACAAAATGCATAAGGGTAGCAGAACAGAGTGCAGAATACAGTGTTACACTCACACAGAGAGAGATCAGAATTAATATGGGAGTGATCCTTTCAAAGTTCGATAACACCAGGGAAGAAACCTGTAAGCAGGTTTACGAGAACAGTTTTCGTAGTTCTGATAGACTTAGAATTGAGGGTTAGAAGAAGGATGATTATAAGATATGTAGTAATCAGATCTGCAATAGACAGTTTGCAAAATGTCACCACGCTCTGGCACCATCTTGATATTCTTATCAATTCATAGCCATCAACTCTCCAATATTTCAATAATCTATCTATCTCTTCTTTAAATGCTTACAGTGGTCGATCCTCCACAACTTTGTGGGAGAACAAATTTCTTCATATCTCCGTTTAAATGAGTGCCCCTTTACTCTGTAACTATATGTCCTAGATTGAGGCTCCACCAAGAGAGAAAACATCTTCTCAACATCTACTCCATCAAGCCCCCTCAGAATGTTGTAGGCTTCAATAAGATCAGCCCTCATTCTACTAAAAGACAATGAATAAAGGTCTAACTGTTTCGCCATTTTTGAATTGCCTCCAATGCTAGTATTTACTTCTTTAAAATTTGGGGCTAAAACTATACACAGCCGTCCAGGTAACAAGACTTACTTATTTATAAATTCAAATAAAGGCCAAAATTCCACTTGGTTTCTTAATTACTTGCATGCTAACATTATATATCTCATGCAAGAGCACCAAGAACCTTCTGCAATGTACCTTTTGGAGTGTCTCTCTATTTAAATAATAATCTGCCTTTTGAGTCTTCTGAACTAAAGAACTTGACCTCATACTTTCTAATATTAAATTTCATCTGTCGTGTTTTTGCCCACATGTTCATCCTGTCTATAGCCCCCTTGCAGATTCCTGATGTCCTCGTCACAACATAGGTTCCGACCTATTTTTGTATTATCTGCCCCCCTTCCTTTAAGTAAATAATTGAAGTCCTAGGACTGATCCTTGTGGTGCTGTACTAATAACATCTTTCCCACATGAAAAAGACCAATTAATGCTAACTGTCTACTCTGTGTTAACCAATCCTCAATCAATGCTAATTCATAGCTTCCAATACTATGAGCACCTATCTTCTGCAGTAACCTGCTATGTGACACCTTATGAATGTCTTCTGAAAACCCAAACACTCTACATTCACTGACCCCCTGTATGAATGTTGTATGTTATATCCCTGAAAAGCTCTCGAAAATATGTCAAACATGATTTCCCTTTCACAAGTTCATGTTGGTTTCTGTCGCTTATGTAAATGGCTTGGATGTGAATATGGGAGGCATGGTTAGTAAGTTTGCAGAGGACACCAAAATTGGAAGTGAAGTGAACAGCTAGGAAAGTTCCCTCAGAGTACAGTGGGATCTTGATCAGATGGACCAATGGGCCCAGGAGTGGCAGATGGAGTTTAATTTAGATAAATGTGAGGTGCTGCAATTTGGAAAGGCAAATCAGGGCAGAACGTATACACTTAATGGTAAGGTTCTGGGAAGTGTTGCTGAACAAAGAGATCTTCAAGTGCAGAGTCATTGTCCCTTGAAAGTGAAGTCCCAGGTAAACAGGGTAGTGAAGAAGGCATTTGGTATTCTTATCTTTATTGGTCAGTGCATTGAGTATAGGAGTTGGAAAGTCATGTTGCAGCTGTCCAGGACATTGGTTAGAGATAATGGGAACTGCAGATGCTGGAGAATCCGAGATAACAAGGCGTGGAGCTGGATGAACACAGCAGGTGAAGCAGCATCTTAGGAGGCCACTTTTGGAATACTGCTTGCAATTCTGGTCTCCAGGCTATAGGAAGGATGTTGTGAAACTTGGAAGGATTCAGAATAGATGTACGAGGACGTTGCCAGGGCTGCAGAGTTTGAGCTATAAGGAGAGACTGAATAGGTTGGGGTTTTCTTTCCCTGGAGTGTCGGAGGCTGAGGGGTGACCTTATCGAGGCTTATAAAATCATGAGGGGCATGGATGGGGTAAATAGACAAGGTCTTTCTCCAGGGTGGATGGTTGTGTTCTGACTGGTGCAGACTTAATGTGCTAAAGGGCATTTGGCTGTGCTGAGGATCGCGATAACTCTATAACAACTAACATTTTGTTAAACACTTGAGGGTATGCCTGGAAACTTTTAACATGACTTGGATGAAGATGTAGTATTTCCACATAATATATATTGATGGGAATTCTGATTTAATGTGAAAGGAACAGAACGATCCGCAGGGATTTAATGCCAGGGTGGGGAAGTCCAAAACTAGAGGGGATAGGTCTATGGTGAGAGGGGCAAGAGTTAAAAGGGACCTAACATGTAACTTTTCGCACACAGTGTGATGCATTTATGGAATGAGCTACCAGAGAAAGTGATGGAGGCTGGTACAATTACATGGGTACATGCAAATAAGGTTTTAAAGGGATATGGGCCAAATGCGGGCAAATTGGACTAGATTGATTTAGGATATTGGGTTGGCATGGACGAGTTGGACCGAAAGATCTATTTCCATGCTGTGCAACTCTATGACTCTTTGACCCTAAAAAGCCCTGCTATTTCCTCCCGAACAACACCCCAATGCTGGAGGCTAGGCTGACTGATGTATAATTTCCTGTTTTCTCTCTCCCTCCCTCCTTTGTCAGGGATGTCACATTAGCAATATTCCAAATTGCTGGAAGTCTCCCAGAATTCAGTGAATTCTGGAGTAAAGCAACCAATGCCTCCGCTGTCTCTGCAGCCATTTCCTTTAATCCCCTTTGTTGTAGGCCGTCAAGTCTTGGCAACTCATCTGCTTTTAATTCCACTAGTGGTCTTTCCCAAGTCCTGTGTCAGTGCCCCTTGTTTATCCGATGCCAATTTGCACATTGTCACCATTGTGATTCTGGTTTTGAACTTAGCTACTTGCAAACCTTGCTTCTGCAATCATTGCAAACGACTTGTTGAAAGAACCAGGTCTGCTTTATTTGTGCGACTATGCTGATGATTGTCTCATGCAATGGTGTTTCTTGCAGATCATGAAAGGTGCTGCCTGTCAGTCAAATGTCACATCGAAATATTTTGCAGAATCTGACAAGACCCTGGATTTAAAACTACCCCAATATAACAACCATATTGGGTTAAGAAATTGTAACAAATGTCTGGCACTGATGACAATGTTCATTCTTCTACTGCCAGATTTAAGAGTTGAGATTGAGCTGATGAAATTCCAAGTAACAAAACTGAAAATTAATGTTTATATGTATATTTCTCACAGTAAATAATCACACTATTCACATCTTTAAGGCACTCCACTGGGAACAGGGTAGGTTAGCTGGCTTATACATGCTTAACCCTTCCACACAGCAAATAATACAAACTAATGAATATATTTTCTTGCCTGGAAACTTTTAACATGACTTGGATGAAGATGTAGTATTTCCACATAATATATATTGATGGGAATTCTGATTTAATGTGAAAGGAACAGAACGATCCACAGGGATTTAACGCTTATTCCTCTATACATTTATGTGTGGTTTAGTTGCAGAAATGTACCTGCATTGGCAATACAAGCAAGCATAATTCATGACTTTTTTGCAATTGCTAGAATTCTTACCAGTAAATCTTGTCTCCACGCTGTGGTAGTTTTGCCAGACTTTCCACTTTTTCCCTCCAAGGTGACCAGGCCCATCACTAAACATATTAAACCAAAGCCTTTGTTCAGTTTCTGAGGAGTCTCTAGGTGAAGAGTACTGCTCTCCCTTTCCCTACCCTGCCTGTAGCAGATAAGAGGATTAAGCAGTAAAACCTTTGTGTGTGCTAGCTCAGTATCTACAGGATGGTTGCATTAAGTTTCATAAGAAAAAACTGTCTACATAATTAACTCTTTGAAGACAAGAAATCCAAGGTTTCTTTCAAAGCTTTTCCTTCTTTATGAAAATAATCTTCTCTGTACCACTCTCACAGAGACTGGGTTTAGCGTCCCAGGATTGATTCTAGATATTTGTCATCTACATGTGTTGGTTGTGGTCTTCTAATGGATGGCGTTTTTTAAAAACAGATACCAATCCTTCAATCATTAACAATGTACCATACAGTGCACCATAATGTCTTTTTTTTAACAATGTGGATCAACGAGAATATTACCATCTGATGAATTTTAGGCAATAGTGCACCAGACTGTATAAACAGTGGAGAGGAACGTGACAGAAATTGACTAGAAGGAAACTCTAATTCAATGAGATTTATACCTAGATAACAGAATAGACCTCCACATCTGATATAGAAGACAAGACTTTCATAAAAGCAAAACACTGTGGCTGCTGGAACTCTGAAACAAACGTAGAGAATGCTGGAGAAACTCAGCACGTGTGGCAGCTTGTTAGGAGAGAGAAACAGAATTAACGTGTCCGAACCTAGAACCAGAGGCAGAGGCAGAAACCCTCATAACATTTAAGACATTGCACTTGCAATGTCAGGGCATACAAAGGTATAGATTGAGTGCAGGAAAATGGAATTAGAACCATTGGGTGGTTGTGTTCAGACTTAATGTGCTAAAGGGCATTTCGCTGTGTTGAGGATCGCGATAACTCTATAACAACTAACATTTAGTTAAACACTTGAGAGTATGGTGTTTGTATATTTATATGTAATAAAAACATTGTAAGGGTGCCTCATAAAACATAACATGCAGGTCCCAATTTGCAATGTGCGAATCAGCCAGTACTGAGCATTTTGCATTGGGCAGGTATTAGCCTGTAAATAATGTCCATTCAGCCAACCTGATGGAAAGACTGTGCAGGTAGGAAGCCATGTGATCATACAACACAATCCCCAGGAATAGGTGCCACCAGGGTGGCCAACCTTAATCAAGGTTGCATTGGAGCATGACACCATAGAAATATTCACCCCTTCTGCCACCTGTCCATCAAACCCCAAAAATTGCTTATCCCCAATCCAAAATGAAAAAAAATGCTAGGCATTTCACTGTGTGTTTCGCTTCTAAATTTGAAAGGAACTGTGTTCCCTGTGAAAGGCCAATGCTAGAATTACTAATGGTGGTTTTTGAGTTTACATTCAGGACCGTGACATCTGGGTCACTTGGGGGTCTTGACCTCCCACGATGTGAGGAATAGCCGCCAGACAATGCTTTTCCCCGAACTGCGCAATTAGACTTTGGAGATATCTGCTTGCCATCCAATTAATAGAAAATAGGGGCTGAAGTAGGCCATTCAGCCCTTCAAACCTGTTCCACAATGATAATGGACAGGGTGTTGAAGCTAGAAGACCAGGAGGAGACCCTTCACAATAGAAGGATCTAATGCCTGCAGCTAAGAGGAACATAGGTGCTTACAGCTTGAGAGATCCTGTCAGCAAATTTGAATTAAAAGACTGGCCACACCGGCTAGACCAGCATTCGAGAGAGGAATTATATCTCCAGCGAGACAGGCTGGGCCTCAAAACCTTCCTGAAGCATTGCCCCAGCTTCCACACCTGGCCCACTGCCAGTAGGCAGTCTACAGGCAGCCTGCCTGTACCCAAAGCTACAGAGAAATCTCAGTCAGTCTCTGATCATTGGCTTAATTGGCATTTACCCCAACTGACCCCTGACCACAACTCTTCCAATACCCCACTCTGATCCTGCCTCTGGGAAAATTGCGGATGGTAGTGGCAAATTGACACTGAGGCCAGTGTACCCAATCATGACTGTACTTGTCCATTTTGGGGCAAAGGAATGAGTGCTACAAAGCTGTTGGATTGTCATAAAAATCTAACCAACAATTTTCACAGCAAGCCTGCCATCTTTACCTGGCGCATGGCTCAAAATCTATGGCAATGTGGTCAACTCTTAACTGCCCCATGACTTTGCCTCATAAACTACTTAAACAACTCAACAGCACCTTCTCAATGGAAAATTAGATGGAGAATTAATGTAAGCATTGACTATCATGCCCACACCCTACAAAAGAGCTAGAGAGCAAATGAAATTTTTTGAGGTTGTAGTTGACGGTCTCCCTTTGTCCATCATGAATCCCACCTTGTGGCTGAATAAAAATCATTATTCTAACTGTAAAAAGCCTGACTCCTAAGCATAACGGTCAGAGAAGAGTGCTCATATCTAAAATTATTGCAAAAGCACATGTCAATGTACAATGTGGAAAACCAAATACCTCGGGTTTATTATGTAAACTGGCACTCATCTTGCAAAAAATACTTGTGGCATTCTGAAAAATGAAAGAAAATGACACCTGTTCATGTAGATTAACTGATCTGCATGTATATGGAAAGATAAATGAAGGTGATGACATGATTCTGCAAAGCAAGGAGATTTTATCAAGCCCCTATAAGAGAAAACAATTCCAAAGTGCTCCTACTGCCCCCAAAAAGCAATAGAAACAGAATGAAATTCCTAATGAACAGGTTATCCATTTTACATTCTCAGAAGCGAACATAAAAATGCATTACTAGTGGCAAATCACCATCTCCAGTCTATTTTCCGCCTCCATTCTTTGTATCAGCAGTGAATCAATATACATGCAAATATAGTACATATTGCATTAGCCTTCAGTGTTACAAAAATTTATTGTGTGTAGAGCCCCGATTCTACTGAGCACTTCTTTCTTGATATAACTCTCATCATGCATGAGGAATAACTTCCATTTAGACTTACTTAATGACCTTTAAAAGCTGGATGACAAATTTCATGCCAAATGACCCAATGCTTTTTTTATGCAGGGCTAATTTACGGCAGAAGTCGTTTCAAATGGCTACATTCATGAAACAAAGTTAATGGCAATCTTACTGAAACCGTTTTTCACAGCTGGGCTCGAACCCAGACTATTTGATTTCTCAGCTGGTCGGAAGCCTACTGAGGAAAATATTCACACTGAAAACAAACTCAAAGCACTTTTTCAAGCAAAAAAGACGCAATGGTTAGCGGATTTTGAGGTAATCTAAAAGTTGCATGCATATGACCTCACGGACAAATACATTCATTGCGAATAAGTCTGCCCAGTTACTGGATCCACAAAAAGGACTTTTATTTAATTGACCCTCTTATAAAAGGACAAACTATTGCTCAATGTATAGGTTCCACAACGAAAACATGTTACAAAATTTAACATGGAAACGTGTTGGCATTACAGGAAATGTGCAACAGTTGTTGAGTTACTCAGTTGTCATTCTATTTCAAACCATTAAAACAATAGTTAATATGAGATGGTGATTGTTACCGGGAAGGTCTTGAATCAGAAGAACTATTACAGGAGGAAGTAAGCTGAGAATGGTTACTCACGGTACTCATAGATAACAAAATGTGGAGCTGGATGAACACAGCAGGCCGAGCAGCATCTTATGCTGTTGTTCATCCAGCTCCACACTTTGTTATCTCAGATTCTCCAGCATCTGCAGTTCCCATTATCTCTCTCCATTCACAATACTCATACCTGTTCAATGTCAATTCCAATGTTTGTGCAGGAGTCACCTATTTTAGGTACATACATAATCCCATATTAACACCTGCTAGATTCTCACAACTCAGCATTGTCCCAGAAATAGTAACTCAATCCCTTGATGTTTTTCAAAACAATTCTGTTCAAGACTGCATCTCCTGAGACGGTTATGTTTCCGGATGTTGACTTCCACCTTAGCACTGCGCACCATCAAGACAAGTTCAGAATATCCAGGAGAAGAGTTATTCTACACCTTCCCTATTTTGTTAAAGACAGAAAACCAGGAAGAAATTAATTGGGATCTTTTAGCTGGGATCCGGGCTTCATTTCTATATAGATGGCCCGCCAATGTTAACAGTGATGCGATCAGCCCCAATGATCTGCTGTGAATGCAAAAGTAGAATTTTAACTTCAGTAGGGTACTTGAATGTGATGTGGCAGCATCTATGTTAGCTCCCACAACAAACAAAAACTAGAAGTGGTACTGGAAGATTCAATAGATGCTTATTACAGCTCCTGGTATGTACATTTCGATTACAATCACAGCCACTGCCATGTCTGGGTGAGTACTGAGCAATTCAGTTACACACTGTAAACTGCTTCTTTCATTATTTCATACTTCAAGTGACCTCAGTACAATAACAGAACTTTAAAATCTAAGGTCACATGCCATGATCTGCCGATGATATCATGAGTACGTCTCTTAAAGGTACATTGCATGTAGGCAGTTAGACATAATTAGGAGCATGTTACAATGTATGCAGTCCCCTGCCTGCAGATCCACGATCCCAATCTACATTGTGTTCAGGGCTGTACAGCCTCTGGAGGGTGGAGCATATCAATAGGATTGAAAATACAAGATCTAAATAAACTGATTCAGAGTAAGCTTTCCACAGAGTGTATCATTCCAATTATGTCATGAGTAAAACAGTGCAACATCTTTGCTTAGGCTGGGCTGCCAAGGAGTGTGCAATGAGGACATTGTCTCATAAGCGAGGAAGGCAAGAGTAACAAGTTCAGTATCACTGACCTTGTAGTCAAGAGGTCCAGGCTAAAGATCTTGGATCAAAAACAGAAATTACTGGGAAAACTCAGCAGCTGTGGCAGCATCTGTGTTCTGAAGAAGAGTCATTGGACCCAAAACATTAGCTTTTCCTTCTCTCTGCAGACGCTGCCAAACCTGCTGAGTTTCTCCAGAAATTTCTGTTTCTGTTTTAGATTTACAGCATCTGCAGTTCTTTGGGTGTTTTCTTTTTGTTTAATCATCTGCGGAAATGGGCTGACATCCCACCACAGTTGCTGGTGGAATTTGAACTCAATCAATAACAGTTGGGAGTAAAACCTAGTCCAATAGTCCCCATTGTCCACAAAACACACTGGTTCGCAAATGTTCCTGTGGGAGAAATTATGCCATCCTCACCTGGTCTGGCTATTGTGATTTCACACGCACAGCAAAAATAGCTGGCTCTTAAATCTGACTAATGTGGCCTTTCACTAGGTTCTAAAGAAGGGTCACTGGGCTCTGCTTTCTCTCCACAAATGTGGCCAAACCTGCTGAGTTTCTCCAGCAGTTTCAGCTTCAACAGTAGGTCACAATTTCAGCAATATTCCAAAATGTCGATATAATTTCTCAGAAATGGGTTCTGTAATCTGAGATAACAAGGTGTAGAGCTGGATGAACACAGCAGGCCAGGCAGCATCAGAGGAGCAGGAAGGCTGACGTTTCAGGTCTGGACCCTTCTACTATCTCTGTAATATATAGTCATATTTGCCATGAATATGCTGGTGCTCAAGCTACAAAGTGCCAATATTTGATTTTTTTTGATGAAGCTAATTCATACAGGCTCCTATTGTTTACACTGTGTTGCTTTTAAAGTGTAGAGCTTTAGAACATAAAGTTGTGCATTCCCTTGTTTTAATCTCTACATCATGTATGTCCATATATCTACCAAAAATTGAGATAATGCTATCTCATATTGGCATATGGAGGTAACAATCCTTTAAAAGAATAAATGGCAGCATTTCTAGAATAATGATGTAATATTTCTTGCACTGCATTTTTGTTTGTATCTGCTAGCAACAAATCAATAGTTTTAATTTGGAGTCCAGCCAAACAAAACCGCCACAGGTACTTCTCTCACTAGAAGCTTTGCCAAGAAAGAGCCTGGAATGGGCAGAATTCTCTCTTTTCCAACAGCTGGAAACATTTATAAAGTGGAAAAGGAAAATACCCCTCTTTCTCAGAAATTAATGTTGAGGTTATATAGATTTCAAAAGTGTCCAGGTGTGTTAGAGTCATAGAGTCATAGAAATGTACAGATTAGAAACTGATCCTTTGGTCCAATTTGTCCGTGCTGACCAGATATCCTAAATTAATCTAGTACCATTTGCCAGCATTTGGCTCATATCCCTCTAGACCCTTCCTATTCATAATACCTGTTCAGATGCCTTTTAAATGGTGTAATTGTACCAGTCTCTACCACTTCCTGTGGCAGCTCATTCCATACACACACCACCCTCTGCGTGAAAACATTGCCCCTCGGATCCCTTTTAAATCTTTCCCCTCTCACCTTGGATCAAAGCCCTCTAGTTTTGGGCTTCCTTACCCTGGGGTAAAGATCATAACTATCCACCCTTTGCATGCCTCTCATGGTTTTATAAAATTCTATAATGTCACTCCTTGGCCTCCAGTGGTCCAGCGAAAATAGCCCCAGCCTATTCAGCCTCTCCCTATGGCTCAAACCCTCCAACCCTGGCAACATACTTATACATCTTTTCTGGACTCTTTCAAGTTTAAAAATATCTTTCCTTTGGCAGGAAGACCAGAACTGAACACAGGATTCCATTAGAGGCCAATCAACATCCTGTACAGCTACAACACGACCTACCAACTCTATACTCAATGTACTCACCAATAAAGGCAAGCATACCAAATGCCTTCTTCACTATCTGCGACTCCACTTTCAAGGAACTGTGCACCTGCACTCCAAGCTTCTTTGTTCAGCAACATTTTCCCAGGGCCTTACCATTAAGTGTATAAGTCCTGCCCTGATTTGCCTTTCCAAATTGCAGCCCCTCACATTTATCTAGATTAAACTTCATTTGCCACTCATCAGCCCATTGGCCCATCTGATCAAAGTCCCATTGTGCTCTGAGGTAACCTTCATCGCTGTACGCTACACCACCAATGCTGGTGTTATCAATAAATTTACCAACCATGCCTCCTATATTCACATCCAAATCATTTATATAAGTTAATAAAATGTGAGGCTGGATGAACACAGCAGGCCAAGCAGCATCTCAGGAGCACAAAAGCTGACGTTTCGGGCCTAGACCCTTCATCAGAGAGGGGGATGGGGGGAGGGAACTGGAATAAATAGGGAGAGAGGGGGAGGCGGACCGAAGATGGAGAGTAAAGAAGATAGGTGGAGAGAGTGTAGGTGGGGAGGTAGGGAGGGGATAGGTCAGTCCAGGGAAGACGGACAGGTCAAGGAGGTGGGATGAGGTTAGTAGGTAGCTGGGGGTGCGGCTTGGGGTGGGAGGAAGGGATGGGTGAGAGGAAGAACCGGTTAGGGAGGCAGAGACAGGTTGGACTGGTTTGGGGATGCAGTGGGTGGGGGGGAAGAGCTGGGCTGGTTGTGTGGTGCAGTGGGGAGAGGGGATGAACTGGGCTGGTTTAGGGATGCAGTAGGGGAAGGGGAGATTTTGAAACTGGTGAAGTCCACATTGATGCCATTTACAATCCGACCCCACCACCCAAGACATTTTTCCATCCCCTCCCCTGTCTGCTTTCTGGAGAGACCACTCTCTCCGTGACTCCCTTGTTCGCTCCACACTGCCCTCCAACCCCACCACACCCGGCACCTTCTCCTGCAACCGCAGGAAATGCTACACTTGTCCCCACACCTCCTCCCTCACCCCCATCCCAGGCCCCAAGATGACATTCCACATCAAGCAGAGGTTCACCTGCACATCTGCCAATGTGGTATACTGCATCCACTGTACCCGGTGCAGCTTCCTCTACATTGGGGAAACCAAGCGGAGGCTTGGGGATCGCTTTGCAGAACACCTCCGCTCAGTTCGCAACAAACAACTGCACCTCCCAGTCGCAAACCATTTCCACTCCCCCTCCCATTCTCTTGATGACATGTCCATCATGGGCCTCCTGCACTGCCACAATGATGTCACCCGAAGGTTGCAGGAACAGCAACTCATATTCCGCCTGGGAACCCTGCAGCCATATGGTATCAATGTGGACTTCACCAGCTTCAAAATCTCCCCTTCCCCTACTGCATCCCTAAACCAGCCCAGTTCATCCCCTCCCCCCACTGCACCACACAACCAGCCCAGCTCTTCCCCCCCACCCACTGCATCCCAAAACCAGTCCAACCTGTCTCTGCCTCCCTAACCGGTTCTTCCTCTCACCCATCCCTTCCTCCCACCCCAAGCCGCACCCCCAGCTACCTACTAACCTCATCCCACCTCCTTGACCTGTCCGTCTTCCCTGGACTGACCTATCCCCTCCCTACCTCCCCACCTACACTCTCTCCACCTATCTTCTTTACTCTCCATCTTCGGTCCGCCTCCCCCTCTCTCCCTATTTATTCCAGTTCCCTCCCCCCATCCCCCTCTCTGATGAAGGGTCTAGGCCCGAAACGTCAGCTTTTGTGCTCCTGAGATGCTGCTTGGCCTGCTGTGTTCATCCAGCCTCACATTTTATTATCTTGGAATCTCCAGCATCTGCAGTTCCCATTATCTCTCATTTATATAAGTGCTGTGTAGGGAGGGAGAGAGGAATTCAGCAGAACCGTTCTCCAGCAATTCCCTCATTGACATGGTTTTAATCTTGGCTTCAACTCTAGCTTTGCACGAGATACCCAGTGCAAAGTTGATATCAATTTGCATCAATTCTCTCTTTGAAGAATCAGCACATCCTTCCACTTTGCAGCGACTAAGTATGGCCAGCGATTACCTTACGAACTTTGCATTTCACAAGAGGACTATTCATGAATCAATCGAATTTAATTTGCTTTGCACTTCAGGATGCATGTTGCACATACTTGAATAACATAGAACTATGTGAGAACCAGCAATGAGATCTTAAGACCTACATATGACCATACCTCAGTGAAATAATTGCTTCATGGAAGCAACAGAGGTTGGTGTAATTATCCCTAAGTGCTAGGATCAAAAGTTAATGACCCAAGCTGCTGAAATAGTGTCGAATATAGAACTGGGTGTGATTTCATATCTCATTCTCAGTTGTAAAACTCATTGAAACTTTGATTAAATCTGTAAAGAAATGCAAGGTGTGCTCACACAGCAGGGATATGCTGTCTGTACTGATTCCCTGTCAGTAATGATGTCAGGGACAGTGGTAGGAAATGGTGCTGGGAGAGAGCATGCATGGTACAACTGGGAGAAAACTGTTGGCCTGGTAATTGGGGGCTGTTTTAAAGGGCTTGCCACTCCTTCCCTGTGCTCGGTCCTGCCCCAACGTCTTCCTTTCCCAAGCACCTAACCTGGTTCTGGAAGACCCAGCAACTGAATAAAATGTGTTGTGTAGAAATTATTCCTGCCATCTCTCCTTGACAATTGGCATCCTTCCATAAAATGTCAGAACCAATCAAGCGTCCCTTTGCTGTAGGTGACCTATGATAAAGGAATGTCTTTGATGAATGCAGATGATATCTGAAGGCACGGGATTAGAAAACTGATCACATTTCTAAAATTTCTTCTTAATGAGTGACTTTGGAGATTGGAAGGGGAGCCTGTGCCATCTTGCTTGCAAACAAGCAAATAAACTTGATAAATGGGTTGACACATCAGCACCCTGACAGAATGTTTGCAGCATCATGTCACTGTGTCAAATCTATTTGCAGCTTTCTTTCCTTCTGGGGTTTGTTAAGAATTAAGGATTGGAAGCAATTTTCTTTATTTCTCAGCCTCGAGCAGATTTCACCTGAAACTCAGCAGTTTCATTTTTGTGAAACTGTGATATGTGGACAGTTTTACATCTGGTTTTATTTCCTTTAGAACGGTGGCCTGGATTAGACAGCACCTTCACCTGCTCTTCTAGAAACTGCCGAAGATATTCTTCAGGCACTATTTAGCGTGATGTTGAAATAGAATTTCTAAACTCATTTTGATGAGGATAGTGCGTAGAGGAATTTTTCTGAGCACGTAATGGTTCGTCATCAATGACGTCAGCACCACTCGCAAACGAGGTATGATTGCCTACCGGGAAATTCTGTGTCACTGGTCATGGGTTCTGTGGACCCATTGTGTGGCTGAAAAACCTGACCCCAGAGCCACATCTCCAAACATACAGGTGTTTCTGGCCCTTGTCTTGAGATTGTTGCCATTCCTTCCTCTGGTTCCCTTTCATATGGTTCCTCTTGTTGATGCGTGCTTCCAAAGAATTGTGTCCCTTCATTCAGAAGTTTCCTCCAAGTTATTTGTTTTTGAATGAGGGTCTCCCAGGTGTTGACATCTATGTTGAATTGTTTGAGGGAAGACGTCAGGGAGTCTTTGAAATGCTTCAGGTGTACTCCTCTCATTCCAGTGCATTCCTTGCCCTGGCCGAGAACGGTTTACTTTGGCAGTCAGAACTCAGGCAATCCTAAGTGCATGGCTGGACCTGCAGAATTGGTTTTGGATGATCTCAGTCTTGGTGCTGGTGGTATTAGCTGCTTCAAGGACACCGATGTCAGTACACCTGTCCTCCCAACTGATGCAGAGAATCAGATCATGAAAGCTTGCTCTGTCAATGTTTATGAGGCATGTATCGGCAATAGTTGACAATCCAAATAGGAGCCTTCATTCATACTGCAAATTGAGAGAGAATACAACACAGTTCCTTTCTAGCAACCACAGCTCCTAGTTCTTCGTGTGTTAACAAATGCTGCTTTATAAGGGAAGTATTATTCTGGGATTCCACATCAACTATTGTGCAAACGCAAAACATCAACACAATATCCATAACAGTACTTTCCTATTCAGAGTAAATTGCCTCAATACAGCAGTTTGCATTATACTGCCCCATTGGAAAAGTAAGTTTCATCCATGAGTGATTCTTCAGTGAAAATGTGCAGAAATAAATTATGAATTTGGCCTCAATTCTGTGTTGAGGTAACTGATCTCAGCTGAGGTGACAAGAACTATTAGCCTCTGTGTGGAGGATGACAAATCAGTCAGTGTTCCTGTTGTGTGGTGCCTCACAATTAATAAGTAGTATACCTTCAAGACAATAAAGGCAAAATACAGCGGATGCTAGAAATCTGAAACAAACACAGAAGAAACTCAGCAGGTCTCGCAACACCTGTGGAGAAAGAAACAGATTTAACATTGAGATAACAAGGTCTGGAGCTGGATGAACACAGCAGGCCAAGCAGCGTCTTAGGAGCAGGAGAGCTGACGTTTCAGGCCTAGACCCTTCACCATTGTGTGTCTGATATGACTTGGTCAGAGCTGAAAGATATTGGAACTTTTTTGAACTTTTGACAGAGGCTGGGGTCCAGTGCAAAAGGCAAAAGGGTTATTAATGCTGGACAAAGAAATAAAGAGATGTACAATGAGTGTAAATTAAAGTGTGAAACAGAAAGAATTAGTCCTCTCCACTAAGTGCAAAGAAAACAAGATACCAACAAGATAACAAGGTGCAGAGCTGGATGAACACAGCAGGCCAAGCAGCATCAGAGGAGCAGGAAAGTTGACATTTCGGGCCTAGACTCTTCATCAGAACTGGGTGGGGGAAGGGGATTCTGAAATAAAAAAGGAGAGGGGGAGACGGATAGAAGAAGGATAGAGGAGAAGATAGGTGGAGAGGAGACAGACAAGTTAAAGAGGCGGGGATGGAGCCAGTAAAGGTGAGTGTAGGTGGGGAGGTAGGGAGGGAGATAGGTCAGTCCAGGGAGGACAGACAAGTCAAGGGGGCGGGATGATGTTAGTCAATAGGAAATGGGGGTGGGGTTTGAGGTGGGAGGAGGGGATAGGTGAGAGGAAGAACAGGTTAGGGATGCGAGGATGAGCTGGGCTGGTTTTCGGATGCGATTGGGGGAGAGAAGATTTTGAAGCTGGTGAAATCCACATTGATACCATGTTTCAGTGGGAGAGAGATCCCCAGAGGTTTGTCTGGAGGGAGACAAGGCTGTGGGGGGAAAGAGGAGAGAGAATGTAAGAAAAGTGGAGAACAGAAATAATGCAGTCAGCTTGTGAAGTTACTGAATTCATTATTGATACTTCGAGTTGGTAAGGTGCCTCAGCAGACAAAGAGGTGTTGTTTCTCGAGTTTACATTGTGCTTTGCTGGGACATTGTAACAGGCCCAGGACAGAAATGTAAATATGAGAGCAAAGTGGGCTATTGAAATGGCAAGCAACTGGGAGGTCAGGATCATTCCTACAGATTGTGGACGAGTTCCACAAAGTAACCATCTAGTTTGCTGCTGGTCTCACCAATCTAAGAAGGTGTAACACTTGCCCTTTCACCTTTCCCCTCCTCATTGTCAAACACCCCAAACACACCTTTCAGGTGAAGCAGCGCTTCAAATCAAATATTAAATTTCAAGTTTTAGAATCCACTTCAGGGCACCTAGTTTCGATAAAGTAAGGCAAGGGCCAGGTCCTGCTGAAGCTCTGGAGCTTTGAGTAATCCCCAGTTCTACAGGCCTTGTGACCAGGCTCTCCCCTTCCATCCTTCCCTCTCTTTTGCCTCTCCAACTGCCATCTTCTTAGGGCCTAGTCTCAGGCAGCCACCTGAGAGACATCAATGAATAATAATAGTGAGGTCCAAAGACCAGTCTCTGGCTGGATTCAAGTACCAAAGTCTGAACTTTTTAAAATTCATTCATGGGATGAGGATTTCACTGGCTAGACCAGCATTTTACGACCCATCCCTTAACGTCAGCTCTGACAAAGAGTCATCTAGACTCGAGACATTAACTAGCTCTCTCTCACTCCATGGATGCCGCCTGACCTGCTGTGATCTCCAGCATTTGTTGCTTTCAGGCAGTTGTCAGCCTGGCATTTCAAATAAATGGTACAACAAAAGTGCAAATTGGATGTGACTAAAATCAGAAAAGTGTTCTCGTGTTCCCAATTGAATCTATTTAAAGGACTCCAATGAGGTGGATTGACACAGGTTTTGTACAAGGGTGAGTGCTTGCCAAGGGAGCACTTTGAGCAGCTCAGAACTCAGGAAACTAGTAGTTGTTTTGGTTGGAAACATCACAGTATGGATAAAATCATCTCCATGCCCATGTGATGCCCTGTCTTCTCTCTAGCTATCTTCCCCTCTGTCCATCTTCTATCTGCACCCCCCTCTCTCTATTTATTTCAGAACCCCCTTCCCCTCCCCCATTTCTGAAGAAGGGTCTAGGCCCCAAACGTCAGCTTTCCTGTTCCTCTGATGCTGCTTGGCCTGCTGTATTCCTCCAGCTCCACACCTTGGTATCCATGACCATTCTTCACATGACAAAGCATCATAGGCTAGAATCTGTGAGCATGATGTGTGTATTGAAATTCAGCAACTAAAATTGCAGCCTTTAATGGTATGGGTCCAATGCATTCGTGTGTGAATGCGTGGTTTCATAAATAGTGTATTGCTGGCCATTTCAGGTTTTTTTTATAGCAAACTGTTACTGCCTGGAGAATGTTTGGTATGTTTAGTTTTGGCAAAGAGGCACACATTGCTGAATGAAAAAAGTTTTCAGCAGTGACACAAAGCTGCTCATGGGCTTTGCCTGCTTCAGTTACAAAAGGAACCAAAGACGGACCTAGGACTTATACTACTCTGCAAATATTTATATTTAATTTAGCATGAACAGCCAATATTTACTTCCTTTCTTTCTGTGCCAATATCTAAATTAACCAATTTTTTTTGAGTGGAAGAAGCACATCAAATGTCAAAGCAGTTTTATTCTGTCTATGTTAATGCCTCATTTTTCTCTTGGTGATTTTAATTTTATGCACATGTCAAATTGAAAAATCTTAAAAACGATTTCATTTTAACACTAATATGTTAACAGTATAAAACATTTTATGCCATGCCATGAGGGATGTGTATAAATTAAAATGTGTTTCTCAGCCAAATTCAGACTGAGAGCTTTCTGATGTGTGGCTCTTCTGCCTTGTATTGTTCGAGACATTTTGTATATCTGTCTATTGTTTGTCTTGTCGCACACTGCAATTCCTGCTTTAATTCCACAGCATAATTTATTCTATTTTTATCACTGCATACGTGCCGTATCAAGTTCAGGCTTTGTAATTTTGAATATTTTTGCAATGTTTTATTTATGTATCTAAGGTTATATTTGTTATTGGTTTTCATTGGAAACAACATTGCTAGGGACCCACACATCAAAAATTTAACTAAGAGAAAAGTGATGAAAATGTCTGAATTATAAAAAGCTTTATAGGTGATCCACAGGTGATCTAAGAATAAATTATAAAAAATCTTGCATCTATGCACAATTCCAGTTCTGTTGCCACCGTTTCTGTCTCGGCAGCTTTGGAATTGTCTGTTTCCAAAGGATTTGTCGGAGGCATTGCTCTGACGATGTTGTTGCAGCATTGGGCTAGGAGGCAATGCTGTGGAGCATGTTTCTGAAAACTGCCTTCCCAATTCCATCACCATCTTGTAGAGAACGAAAAATCAAAAACTGGCAGAATGAAAAACAGCATGGAAATTTTTACAGAACTTCCCAAACATGAGGTTTTCAGATAACATTTCACAATTTCTTAATTTTTAGTGCCGTGACTGAGCCAGTTGAGAAAAAGCAACATTATCATTACCTTGCTTACTTTTGTTAACATTAAAGATACAGTGAGACGCATTCATAGAGACCCTACAGTGCAGATAGAGGCCATTTGAAAAATCACGTCTGCACCAACTCTCCAAACATCAACTCACCAAGATCCACACTACCCCCGAATTGACCATCACCAATCCACCTAACCTTCATATCTTTGGACTGAGGGAGGAAACCCATGCAGACACAGGAGGAATGTGCAAACTCCACACTTACAGATGCCCAAGGCTGGGATCAACCCCAGGTCCCAGACACCATGAGGTAGTAGTGCTTGCTACTGTGTCACCTACATTCTACCATTTGCAGGATTTGAACCCAAGATCACAGAGCATTACCTATGTCTCTGGATTATTAATCTAGTGATAATACCACTAGCTATTTCAGGTGTTACAGTCAATGTAACAAACACTACCCCTGAATGGTGAATGTGACATTGAGTCAGTTGGGAAAATATGGCAAGGTTGGAAAAATGGGATTCTCAACATCGAGAAAACTGAGCCTGATTTTGCACCCAAGATTTGAAAGGTAAAACACGCATCATGTCAGTGAGTTGCAAAAGGCTCGTTCACATGCATTAACATCTAATTGTCAACCTTTTCTTGCCTTATTATATGCAGTTTTCTATTCTCCCACACACTGGAAAGAAACCAGATTCACAACAGAAGCCAGTGCAGATACCTGGTAGTTCTATCTCACCACTCCCTCCTCTGGGACTCCACCATGGCCAGAAGTCTCCAACATCTCAGGGCACACTCCATGGGTAGAAACGACCTACGTCAAAAACAAACCTCCATTATCCACAAAGATTCACATTGAACACAAATTTATAACTTCACTCCATTCTGAGGAAATGTCACTGGACCCCAAAACGTTAACTCTGTTTTTGTCCTTCACAGATGCTGTCAGAGCAGCTGCGCTTTTCCAGCAACTTTGTTTTTGTTCCTGTTTATGATATAGCTCTCCATTTCAACACTGTGTTTCAGACTGTACCAACACCTTGCACTGTATTAGTGCTAGCAGGCTGCTTGTGGCCAGGGACAGGCATCCATCTCATGGATTGGAGCACAGTAAGATCAGGGCTCTTAACCCGCTCTTTTTGAGCTTATTCACTTTACGCCCACCTGGATACTCACAACATCCCTGCCTTGACTTGTCTTTTTGCGTCTTGCTGCCTCATTCAGAACTTAATGGCTCACTGTACTTCTGTCTTACTTTGTCATTTAACACAGACACAAATTAAGGCAACTTGTCATAGTTCCCAGCAATGATCAGTCAAGAGGGTGGGCATATTGCTGTGTGGCACAGTGCCATGTCAGTGTCAAACCTTCAGAATGTGCCACCAGCTCACATGGCAAACACACTGCACATGCCTCAACCAAATGGCCAGGTCTCAAAGTCTAACTGGGACTGTCTTCACTCAAAAAGTCTTGGCTAGGAGTGGATACAGTCAGTCAATTGCTTGTGTGGTCAAAGTCAGGGACTGTATATCATTACAGTCAGATTGTAGGGGACCATGGTCAGTCCTGTAGTTCCAGTGCAACCCATCTTGGGTCTTGCAGTAAGTCAGTCAGAAAGCTGCCCAGAAATCTGGTCACTCACCACTCAAGCCTGTCCTTCCAAACCAGTTACAGGGGTGGGCCTTCGTCAGTCCTGAACAACGACAAATTTTAAACTGCACTGGGCATCAGGGAAAGAGTAGCACTCACTTAGACCGGTGTGGTGCCAGGGACAGGTGGCCTATGTAAACTGACTCTTGTCGCTATAGTTACAATAATAGTCGATCAGACAGATGGTAATATGAAGTAACAGTACATTAATGAAGTTGAGCTTCTGTTTCTAAAGACAGTCTCCCATGTCACAATGTACCCATAGAGGCTTTTCTTTTTCATTTCCCACTACATTTCAGTGAACTCGAAACCTTGTCTCTGCTTACTCTCCACAGATGTTGCCAGACCTGCTGAGTTTCTCCAGCAATTTCTAGTGATGGCTGGGCCATCTGATTTTCAGGTGTTAGTCAAATAATAAACATTGAGTAGGATACTGTGATGAAACTCCCTACTCTTCAACATAGACCATGGATCTTTTCCACGTAGCTGAGCAGATTGAAGGGCTTCTATTCAATGTCAAATCTGATGGTTACCCTATGGAGAGTGCAACATTCCCTCACCACAGCACTAGCAGTGCCAGTCTTCATTATGTGTTCAAGCCTCTGGAATGAGATGTGAAACCGCAATCCCCTGACTTGGAAAAGAGAGTATTGCCAACTGAGCAATGACTGGCACGATTAGGTAAAGGCGTTAAGGAATGTGGAACCAAGATGGGCAACTGGAGACAGGCACTGATGGCAGAACAGGCTTGAGAGGCTAAATTACCTTCTCCGACATTCCACCTCCTGCCCTCATTCTTAGCCCACCATTCTGCATTCCCCTCAGTGTGTATGTTGGATGGTGCAATCTGTCTACAATCTGTCTGCTACCAATGGCACAATATTCAGATAGAAAGAGGCAAGATTACTGCAAACCCGGTTAAAAGATACCTATACATTCTAAAGTTAAATCTATTGAGCTACTCCAGTTTTTGGTTTCAGTGAAGAATGATGAATCAAGTGAGTTTTAATGGAACCACTCTAACATTGGGGCTGTTGACCTCCCAGTTATCATCTTGGGTTTGGGTTGATGGGCCCTTCCAGCTGGGTGATTTTACTAAGACATATAGGTCTTGAGGTTGCTGAAAACAGGGATAGCGGATTGTCTTGTGGTCAAAAGGTCACCTTCAATGCTCCACCCTTTGAGAATCGGAGTTGGGACTTTATGTTGAATTTGTACAGGATGCTGGTGAGGCCTCTTCTGGAGTACTTTGTCCTGTTCTGATCTCCGTGTTATAGGAAGGACATTATTAAGCTGGAGAGTGTTCAGAAGAGATTTACCAGGATGTTGCCAGCAATGGACGATTTGAGTTATAAGTAGAGGCTGGATAGGCTGAGACATTTTTCACTAGAGTATAAGAAGTTGAGAGGTGACCTTGTACAGACTTATAAAATAATGAAGGGTATAGATAGGGAGAATGGCAGGTATCTTTTCCCTTGGGTGGGGAATTTCAAGACGAGGGGGTATATTTTTAAGGTGAAAGGCAAAAGATTTAAAAAGGCATAATTGGTCATTTTTTTTACACAGAGAGTGGTTGGCGTTTGGAATGAACTTCCAGAGGAAGTGGTGGGTGGAGGTACAGTTATAATGATTAAAAGGCATTTGGATAAGTACATGAATAAGAAAAGTTTCGAGGAATATGGACCAAGCACAGGGAAGTGGGACTAGTTTAGTTCGGGATTATGGTAGGCGTGGACCAAAGGGTCTGTTTGCATGCAGTACAACTCTATAATTCTATAAAAACGAACACTTTTACCCTCACTGCATTTTATCCCTAAGTTTTCAGCCTCTTAAAAGTAAGCAAAGCAAATTATAGAGTTTTTAAAAATTGCAACAGGTGGCAATTGCGAGTTCTAGATCATTGCCTCTGGATAGTATCATACCCCTGTGGCATGACTTTTAGAGAATGAGTGCGTACGTTTACCTTGAAGCTAATTATACCACTATTATTAAGTCTGAAAATGATTCCACTCCAGCAGTTAAAAAGAATAGTGCCTCACTTCCTCTGTGTCTGTGTAACTACATGGTGTATTTTGAAGCTGTGAATCTTGTGTGCTAATTTAGAACAGTGCAGAGAGGAATCATTTTCCATAATGACAGTGATTTAAATGGAATTAACGATAATAATCACTATCTGGGGTCATAAAGCCAGAAAAGTCATGAAATAAATGAATATATTTGCTGAAAGGTTCTTTTCTTCTTTGAATAATGGAGGGTAAAGTATTGCCCCAGAACTTGTGGAAATGTATCCTTCAAATAGATCAAAGCTGCTGCAGAGTGAGCTATTTCAGTGCATCAGAAAAAAAATGGGCTCTGCTGTTATTTTAAGTCATGAACCCTGTTCCTGATTAGTTCCTTTCTTCAGTACTATTCCCATTATTGTTAAATTGCTTTGTATGCTATTTCACAAGAGCTGTATACTTTGTGATGGCCTAATAAACACTGCAGACAGTTGTGCAAACTGTGCATTCTGACTTGCTGGTGCAGCTGTTCTTACCTTCGATGTGCGCTGTTTTGTGGTGGCAATGATGTGGGTGGGATGAAGTAACCACAGATGTCAAGAGGAGATATTCTTCCTCCTACTTCCTTCCAAGATAAGATACTTCTTTTAAAAAAAATCTTAAAAGGTGGCTTTTCTGTAGTCAGTGATCATCACACCAGAATGGAATCACGCACAGAGCTTCCTTATAAGGCCAGTACAATATTGAAGATGGATATTTTTTATCCAGTTTGATCAGGAATCCGATTAACAAAACTAATGCCATTTTTTTTAGGATTTTGCATTCCTCACACATTCTCAAAACAAATTTGCTTTGTATTCTGCTTGTAGAATCAGTTGGAAACCTGAATTCAATGCACATTCCATGCAACTTACTTTTCAATTAATTGAAAAACACCAAAAATGAGAGGGACCTCTGCTACAACATTAAGAGATAACCTACTACAGAATTGTGAAACCATGACTTTAGGACACTGCCCCCCGTTTCTCTTACCTGAGATTATCACCCACAGCCCCCTGAAGGATAGACGGGAGATACTTAACTTATAAAAGATCATTATTGAAATTAAAGCAGGCTTACAGGCATGCACATACATAAAAAAAAATGATTGTGACATTCCTTTTGTTACAAAATGAAAACAGCATAATGGATTTTCTGCTGTATGATCAATGTCTGCTTGTTAAAATGTCATTCACAATACTTGTCTTGTTATATTATACAAAAGTTCACATGGATCATTCTGCAATGAGTGTGAATTAAACTTCAACAGATTTCCGAGGTGTTTAAATAGAATAAAGTATCTCCCAGGCAGATTGCAGTGAAATTAAGGAGTAATTTTTTTTGCTTTGGGATTGAACAAAATACCAGTAATTTTCCTGTGGAAGAATGTTGTAAAAAGTTAACGAGATGCAAATTTATTTTATTCATTTCTGGATTGTGAGTGCCATTCAAAAAGTGATCACTAACAGCCCTTGAGAAGATGATGAGGATCTGCTCTTTTGAACCACTGTCACTCAAAGTGCTGTTAGGAAGGGACTTCCAGCATTTTGACCCAGCAACCGTTGAAGGAAGGGCCACATTGTTCCAAGACAGCATGGTAAGCAATGTGGAGGGGAATCTGTGGGCAGTGGCATTCCCATGCACCACCTACCTTGGCCCTTCAAGGTAATGGATGCCATTGGATTGGAAAGTGTTAGCAAAGCATATACAATGCACTTTGCATATGGTACCTATTGCTGCCACTGTGCACTGCTGTTGTTGGATGTTGTGCCTATCAAGCATCCTGCTTTGTCCTGAACAGTGTTGATCTTCTTGAGTGTTGTTGGATGTACCTTCATCCAGGCAATTAATGGATATTCCATTTACATTACTTCCGTCACTTGTGCCTTCCATATGACGGACAGGCTCTGGGGAATTTGTTTTATTGATTTCCGGGATGTGGGCATCCCTGATTCGGGCAGCATTTAATGCCCACAGGGCAGTTAAGAGTCATCCACATTGCAGTCACATCTCAGCCAGATCAGGTAAAGGTGACAGTAACCCTTTAGGGCATTCGCAAACCAGTTGGGATTTTCCTGACAATTGACAACGGTCTCGTTGGACTCTTAATTCCAGGGTATCTGTCAATTGAATTTAAATTCTACCATCTGCTGTGACAGGATTTTAACCCCGATCCCCAGAACATCGCCTGGGTTTCTGGATTAACAGCTCAGCAAAAATACAACTCAGACATCCCCTTCCCCCAGGAGGTGAATTACTTGCTGCAGAACCCCTAGCCTCTGAGTTGCCCTTGTCGTCACAGTATTTTAAGGGCTGGTCCATCTCAGCTTTTGGCAGAACTATTGTAATCCCCAGGATTTTGGAAATGGGGGAATGTCACAGCATGTCTGAGTAGAATCCATGTGATTGCATGCTGCATATGAGAATAGGGCTGCTTCATTGTCAGAAGGGTCTCAAATAGGGCTGAACACAAGACCATCGTCAACAAACACACAACTCAATCAAGGAATGAGCTCCCTTGAACAGCAAAAGAATTGCATGATGATCAGTGAGGTAAAGTATTGATACTGGAGTAAAGTTAAGCTTGCACACCAGCTACATTGCTGAGTTGAAAATATGTTTTCACAGCAACTATTCAGAGTCTGCTTCACTTCATTTTTCGGTTGATGAGGTTCATATTCAAATACTTTGTCGTGAAGGTACCAGTTTTCCATTTTCATTCCAACAGGATGACTATGATTATGGCTAATTACAATGATGAATTAGTGTAATGAGAGTGCTCAGTCAGTTTTGGTGTTCATGCATGAAAGAGCCAGGAGTAGCGTGTTTTTGTTGTTAAGAACACAAGTAAATTTATTCAAGGCTGTTGACTAGCCTGAGTTGTTAGTAACACTGTGATTGAACTTTTACTAAGACGACAGTGTGGATTTAGGCCAGCAGGCTGCATATTCTTTCTGATTTCCTTCCAAGTGTGCACTCTGCAGATACATTGGATACACAGTTGGTTACCAAAAAATAAATCAAACAGTGTTGTTGGGCTTTGGAATTCATCAGTCCCACAGAGTTATAAATCCACTTTAAATTGTATGAATCCTACTGCAGTGAAATATGTATTTTATTTCTTTGCATTTGCCTTTAGGATGTGGGCAATAACACCAACTATCCCTAATTGCCCTGAAATGTTGATAGCAGGCTAACTCCTTGTGGTGCTAGTGTTCTGACAATGCCAATAATTGTGCAGGGGGTGACTTAGAGGAATCCAGGTTTTCACTGAGAAATAATGTCAAGGCAAGGCAGAGTCACTTAGAGGGAAATGAGTTGTGATGATGTTTCCTCTATATTTCATCCTTTATTAATTAACCTGGGCATTCATATCTTTAGTGCTTCATTCAACTGCAACATTGAAAACCCATTATTAATAAAATCTTCATCTCGCTTCAAGGCAAAAATGCTTATGATGTTGATCAGCATTTCAGAAATACTTCCGTTGGTCACGAGCAAGGGGGCACATTATTCTGGCGCAAGAACAGTTTATTCAAGTATGACCCAAGTCAACAAAACCAAAAAATGCAGAGGTTGGAAATCTGAAAGCAGAAACAGACAATTTCTGATGAAGCATGAAACCACCAGCTTCTCTGTTTGCTCCAGAAATGTTGTCTGTCCAGATGGATGTTTCCTGTCTCATAAATCTCAGTCAGTTGGTCTGATTCTATAATTCACAACTGGTCCATTACAAAGACTCTCTAAACGAATAGCAGAAAAAAGATGACACTTGGTGCTTTTTTAACAGATGACCTTCTGCACAGTTCTGGGCACCACATTGTAGGAAGGATGTGAACACATTGGAGAGAGTGCAGAAGCGTTTTACAAAATGGCTGGGTGAAGAACACTAGAGGTTGTAGAAGATGGGACTGTTTTCTCTGGAGAGAAGAAGACTGAGGGGAGATTTGTTTGAGGTTTTCAAAGTCATGTGCGGACCAGATAGAATGTAGAGGGAGATGCTGTTCCTGTTTGTAAAAGAAATAAGAACAAGAGGGCATAGATTGAAAGTGGTCTACAAAAGCAAGGGTAAAGTGAGGGAATGCTTTTTCACACAAAGAGCAGTTAGTTAAGGATTACACTGCCTGGAAATGTGGTGGAGCTGGTTCAATTGAGGCATTCAAGAGGACATTGGAAGATTATTTGGATGGAAATAATAGGGTATAGGAGAAAAAAGCATAGGAGATTGGAAGTAAGTAATAATGCTCATATAATGAGTGGGTGCAGGCACAAACTGATGCATAGTATGTAGTAACATTACTTTAACCTTGGAATTAACGCTGGGCGGTTTCGAACCACTGATATTTGGTGCAAATGCAAGCTGCAAAGCCAATGGTTATGGTCATTTTGAGCCTTCCCAGTCTGATTTTGTGCCAACCAGCATTTATCAGTTTGACTTCGAGATTGTATTTGTCCTGGCAAAGGGAGAGCTTCTGGCCAATCAGAAAGCCCACAGCTCTCCAGTACTGACAGTGCCACGGGGATCAGTGGTCATTGCCGGTACTACAATGGGCTCAAGTGACAGAGTCACCACAGGAACCTGGGCAGAATGTAGGCAAGTGGGAGCTCGTGCAGAACAGTCAGGCAGGTGCTGGCAAAGGAGGGATGGCGGATTGAGATGGATGGGCAGGTGGGAGTCTTCACCTACAGGTGCCATTTGCCTGTGGTGTGTTACTCCATTGGGCATGAGTTAGACAATAAGTAGGAAACCTCCCACACCAGTCTGCAGAAAAACCTGCCAGGATTTGCCTAGTAGCTTACCCACATGGTGCACCTCCTGCCAATGGTTAAATGCCAACAGGGGCACGGTGAGGCCCTTATGTTATTCTTAAGTGGCCACTTAAGGGACTCAATTGGCTTTGGGACAATAGGGGTGTCCACAGGCATTCATGCCCTAGATTTAATCAGGGCAAGTTAGGAAAACAAAGGGGCTCCCATCCTGGCTCTTCCACCCAATTGTATGGGAACCTCATCTCCCAGCTTGACCCGTACCCCCTACATCTGGGGAATTAAATCCTCCCACTGTGAGTCAGTTCAAGTTTATGTTTATGTTTTTGTAGATTAGTTATTCAAGCAAATAAACCTTCATTTGTAGTTGCAGGTAGTACTATTTAAATTAGTCACTAATAATAGACCAGAAATATCTGACTGAAAGTTTGATCAGAGCATCATAACAAGCAAGTTTCTTTCTGTGATGTAAATACAGACACCATATATCTTGAAGAAATGTTATCTTTAGTAATTGCTGGTGGTGAGCATTATCTGATGATTAATTGCTCTCATTGGTTGGTTCACCGAGCTGGTTCATTAGTTTGCAGATGTTTCATTGCCCTGCTGGGTAACATCATCAGCGCAGTCTCCGATGAAGCGCTGTTGTGTTTTCCCGCCTAGTTTTTAATTTCTGGGGTCTGTTGGAGTTGATGGCCTCATTTCTGGTACTTCTTCGCCGCGGTGTATATATAGGGTCTAATTCTACATTTATTCATGGCCTTATTGGTTGAGAACCAAGCCTCTAGAAATTCCCGTGTTTGTCTCTGTTTGGCCTGTCCCAATCAAACTGATGGTTCTCCTTATCCTTGTGAATGAACTAACAAACCAGTTCGGCAAGCGAACCAATCACAGCATCCACAACTCAAGCTCCAAATCTACTCAAGAGCCTTAGGGTGATTCATTCCTGCTCCTATAAGAGCTCTTATGGTGCACTGATAATGTCCCTAGCTCTGAGTTAGGAGACATGCTTCAATTCCCAACTACTTCACTAGAGGTGAGTAATAGCATCTCTGAACAGCTTGGTTCAAAAATATCTTCCTGAGCCTATAAAAATATATTGACTTTACCTTTGGGCATTGCTTGCCCATCCCTAATTACCTAGGGGGCAGTTATGAGTCACCCACATTTGCTGGGGTTCAGGAGTCACATAAAGGCCAGACCAGGTAAGGATGGCAGTTTTCTTCCCTAAAGGATATTAGTGAACCAGATGGGTTTTTCCTGACAATTCATGGTCACTATTAGATTCTTAATTCCAGATATTTATTGAATTCAAATGCCACCATCTGCCATGGCAGGATTTGAACCCAGGTCCCCAGAGCATTACCTGGATCTCTGGATTAATTGTCCAGCAATCATATCACTAGGCCATCCCCTCCCTTTTAATATGTAACTGTAAATAATTGCTCATAAGAACATATGAAGGTTAGCTCTGGTTATATAATGGACTGCTTTTATTCTGGACTATAACAAGTAGTTCCAAAACAGCAGTATCAACCCAGAGTTTTGATGACAATATGCTATGCCTGCTAAATCAACAAACATAAAGCTTAATCAGCCTGTAAACACCACCTCAACATGATTCCTAATGGAGGCTTTTGTTCTGCCTTAACTGTGCATTGCTTTCATTCATGTACGTCTAAAGATGATACTTTTCTCATTTTGAGAAACACCACAAATTGACTTGCTGTGATAAATTGTACATTCTGTAAAGTATATTGAGACATGAACAAATTGGATGGAGCATCATTCTAGGTGTTACTAATGTATTTCAAGAATATTATTTGTAATGTTGTGTTAAGCGCATGAAAGATTAGGCCGCTGTATTCCCAGAGCTGTCACAGAAGTAAAAGATTTTAAAATGTCTGCAGAATTCCCAGTCTTTTGGACCCAGGTTGGTAGAAAGAATAGACCACGTCTCTGTCATTAAGAAGAATCATGGCTTATACTGTAGGCAGTGGTAAGCAATTACGAATTGTTGGAATATAACACACTTGTTACGACTCTAATCATCCTATAAATTCCCCTTTATATCCACATACACAAAGCCATAGATAGGAAAAAAAACCATAGGGCTCATGTGTGGCAGGTTAGACAGTTCAGTGATTTCCATTTTCGGGATATGTTGAGATGATTCTTGTTTTTATTTTATTATTCATTCATGGGATGTGGGCATCACTGGCTGGGTCAGCAATTATTGTCCCGATGGCAGTTAAGAGTGGGTCTGGAGTCATATGTAGGCCAGACCAGGTAAGGATGGCAGATTTCCTTCCCTAAATGAACCAGGTACAACCTTCCCTGACAATCAGCAACGGATTCCATATTTCTTAAAAATTGAACTTAAATTCCATCATTTAGCATGGCAGGATTTGCACCTGGGTTTCCAAGACATTAACTGGGTCTCTGGATCAACACTCCGGTGTTAATACTGCTCGGTCATTGCCACTCTGTTCAGAATGCTGCTCCTTGATCTTCCTTGTCTAGATGGTTTCACGTTTTTGCAGAAGGCACATGGCAGCTGGCTCTTGCTTATAAAACTCTCTGACTTGTTAATTAAAAGTCCAACTTTATGGCAATGTCTAATAGAAGAATAAGTTGGCTTCTTCATGCTTAAGGTGGATTCTTTTTACTGTAGAGAACAGAAATCTCTTGACCTTGCAAAGATGTGATTGCTTGTCCCTATCTTGTTCATAGGCCTAAGTTATTCAGCGACCTGGGAACCAACCACACTGTTGCTGTCAGACAAAAGGCCTTTGTTATCGATAAATGGTCACTAGTCCACAGACCTATCTGCTATTTATCGTCAATTGAATTTCCATTTGTACACAGCCCTTGGATCCAACTCATCTGCAAACCAGCTACTATTGCTTGAACCAGCAACTGAGAAAACAGCATTGAGAATGAGCATCAGGTTACTTGTTTTCAAAAAATGCCTGTTTTTTCAAAGCAGTTATTTTCCCAATTCAGTCTACGGTCAAAAATGTAGTGAAATAAATGATATGATCTTTACAGCAATGACGTCAAATATGAATTGGCATTTATATTCTGCCATGAGGGAGGTTAGAAGTGAGTGACCTACATGTTATGCTTGAAATGCTCATAAATATTCATATTGTATAGAACTCCAGGAAGCTCACATTGTCATCTGAATTAAGTTCATTCAATCCTGCACGGTAACGGTATTTGGTCAATGAAATAAATACATAATAGGTCAAGCTTACTGCTGAAAAATAAAATGCTTTAATTATCTGCAAAACAGAGCATGATTTCTGAAGTATATGTTAGATAGACAATAACAAGCAACATGTGTTTGTTAAAAGTAAATTATCTTCAAATTAGATAAACCTAATTAAATAAAATGGAAATATGGGACATGGCAGTCTATGCACTTCGTTTCTGCACCAGTCCTGTGTGTGGTCGGCTGGACTACATGATTGAACCAGAGACAATCTATTTCTTAAGTTGGTTTTTAGCTTGAGTTTAAGTTAAATGCTTTGATTATTTTTAGCTTTTCATTTAATTCAGGGATTTGAATATAAAATAAAATTTCATAAACATCTCGTTGGTATTATCTCTGATCTCTCACTTTGAGTACTCCTGTCAGCAATCAGTCCATTACATTGGCTGAGACTACTAAATAACACCCATCATGTGACACAACATTTGTAATAATCAATTCCAATTATTTCTTGCAATGTAGAGCAAATGGTAGGACTTTTGCCCTTCTACCTCTTTAAAGAGGCAATCCATTTAAAAAATGAATATGTGTCACACACACGTTATGTCTATAATTACTGTTGTTCACAGTTGATATTGCTAAGCTCCACCATCTTGTAATTTTTAAATGCACCTTTTGTTGTCGTGTTTGACCTTTCATACTGCACATACTTGTTGCTAAATTTCTCTTGACTTTTCAAAGCTTTCATTTGTTATTGCTTTGCTGTCAATTGTCATTTACGTTGCAGAGATCGCATTTTCTACCAGCTGGACCCTGATTCTATGTTGCTGTTTCAATACAGAAGAGTCTTATAAAGCTGGCAACAGATTTCTGGTAGTGAGGTGTAACTGGATTACCTGTACCTTCCAGTCATGAGCATGAGCCTTGATTGACTGCAATCTTTCAAAATCAGGTGCATTTGACATTCTCAAGCAGCTTTCAAGCTAACTAGACTTAGCACTCAATTCAAATGAATGCTAGGGTGACTGTGCCCTCAAGCTGGATTTACACTGCAGGGAGTGGGTTCAAATCTCACTTGCTCCAGATGTCTATTCGGAACATATTCGAACATGTTGATTAAAAATGTATTAATGATCACTGCGGTGACTTGTCCATGTAAAACAATCAGGTCGTAATCGGCTCAAATTGCTGCAAGGGAATCGTGTGGCACATTGGAACGATCCTCGCCTTTAGATCCATTTTCAAGTGATATCTATTATGGAAATACATGCTAGAACAAGTTGGTTAGAAATACCTGCACTGTAGTGAGAAGCAATTGAAGGCTAAAGAAGGCCATTGCTAACTGCTATGATTAACTCTTTAAACAACAGAATTTGACTTCCATAAATTAGCAATATAGTGGATTTGTTTCCAGAATATTTAATAGTAATTTTTTATAATTAATTATCTCATAGCTAAGTTAGCTTTCAATTTTAAGTCCCTGTCACCATATCTTTCGATTCTGCCAAGTAATAGTTCCAATATAAGAGATATGGGGAAGATGCAGGAAAGTGGAGTTGAAATCCCAAGTAATTCATGATCATAATGAATGGTAACAGGCTCAATGGGTCAAATGATATGCTCCTATTCCTGTTTCTTGTGCTCCTGTATTTCATGGTTTCCCCGATATAGATTATATAATGCCAATGGAACAGATTGAGCTTACAATTTGTTTATACGGCTAAGCAAGCTTTTAGTTTGCTATTAATACTGCTGAAAATTGATTAAATAAAATGCATACAAACCAATTCGACAGCTCTGTTTAACAGTTTTTTCTTTCTTTTCTTGTAAATGTCAGCCAAATAATAGTCAAGGAACACAGTTAAAGCATCCAAAACATGGATAAGTAAACACAGTGGATTTATTACTCTCTGAAGTGGGTGTGTTTTTTTTTCCTTCATTAAACCTTCTTAATATTTTGTACGGGACAGCAGGAGCTTTACAGCATATTTTCCTAATTAATGAACCTCAAGAGGCTTTTAAGGTTTTTAATCCATTTAGCAGGCTGTAGGAGCTTCTGCAAAGTTCCTAATCTGAATGGTTACTAAGCTTGCAATTTCTCCTCAGATTCTATCATCTGTTATGAAAACATGCTCATTTGTGAGATTTATTGAATTTTTGGCTCAAATTTTGAAACAAATTCACCTTTTGGATCCATCTAAACAACCATAACACGTTTGTGCTTGAGAAGAAAATGTCATATGCTGTACCCTGGAGGCTGATGGATGAAGCTGTCCTTTTGGTACATTATTTAATTAATAGAGGCTGACAGAGCATGTGCTATGTCCATTATTCTTTTGAAACATAATGACATGGATTTTGTGGTTGTAATGACGGCAAAACTGTCAGTGTTTTCTATGAAACTGACGGCAATGCCTGGCTTCTGTAAGTGTGCAATTAAACTTGGAAACCCAGGAGTGACTATCAGACATTGCCTGCTCCTCCATAGGTGTGTTGATGAATTCTCTTCAGGTGGCAACCTCCAAAAATCCCTTGAATTGATGTGAATCCTGCTTTTTATACTCTAATCTTACCATTAAAAACGTGTATGCCGAGTTGAATTTGGTGCATCTGAAATTTTTTAACCTCATTATTATACATGGCTAATCCCTCTGGCCCTGAAAATGAATGCAAAGTTAGTGGAATGTCTTATTTCTCAATTGTTATTCAAAAAACGTTCCATACATTTTGGCATAATAAATATATATAATGACATTTCAGCTTCAAGTTTAATTACATGTTTATGTCCCAATCTTGCCAAACCACTAAGGTGAAGAATAGTTAGTTTCTTTTATTTCTTGTCTGCTGTTGGTGGGGATTCTTCAATGTGATTGGCTGCTTTGCTTAATAATAGCACTTGTAACAGATGTGTGCACTGCCGTAGAGTTTGCATCAGAATACCATTTTCTCAATAAAAATTGTGCGATGTGGGCATCGCTAGCTAGGCTAACATTTACAATCCTCCCCTAATTACTCAGAGGGCAGTTAAGAGGCAACCACATTTAATGCTGTGGGCCTGGAGTCACATGTAGGCAAGATGAGGTAAGAACAGCATATTATTTTCCCTTTGGGACAACTGATAGTAACATTGGGAAAGATAAAATCTGTAAGAGGGATTGCTAGGTCTTGTGAGCAACTTTCTTCAAGGTCAGGGCTCAGTAAAACCATTTCACAGCTGACCTCAAAATCTTGGTGATTGGAGTAAATGGGAGGGGGATAAGAGGCAATACAGTCAGGCTTGAATAGACAGACCGTCTGCATCTCAGTGTACATGATGCTGCTTTGTGTACCACGTACTCCTGAAGTGCGGCCTCTTGCAGAATCGATGTTTGACCAGAGGGAGTGTGGAGGGGGAAAATAGGAAGTACTTGCAAAGGAGACTCTGTCTAGACATCCAAATAATGTTTCTTCTGAAGACAAAGGCAAACAAATTATTTGGTCCATGCGTGTAACAAATGAAAACAACCACATTGATATTTGGAAGTTACATTGTGTGATATGTGAGTATAATGATTGTACCAGGTTTCTTGGCCAGCTATTTTAACAGATACATTAATGTGTTTATTATAAAATTGTGTGACAATGTTAATTTCCATAGCAACTAATTTCCAACCTTAAATACTCCAAAGCAGGAATTAATTAAAATCTGTTAAATCAGTGAAATGTTGGCTTTAAGTAAAGCAGATTTCATATTCTACATTTTCTTGCTGTTATTAGTAATTCTGGCAAACTTGTTACACTATGGTCATGTCCCATCTCTGAACCAGAAGTTCCGGGTTAAAGCCCATTCCAAGACTTGAGGCCAATGAGGGTGTATTCATACCTCAGACAAGCAGTTTGAGGGTCAAGATTGCAACACTTGTCAATGGCAGGCAGTAAGAGTGAGAGAGATAGAAAACACATTGGAGCCTCTTCCATTACTCCACAGCTCCTAACTACAACATGCATTCAGAAATATATGTTGTTACATCAACATGTCTTTCCTTTAGGAGGGTAGTTGACTGGATATCGAATGTGCCAACAACACTGGGTTAACAATCAGAATTCCCGGAGTTCCATGGAAAAGGTCTGCCATTCAGCTGACTCAGAGAACCTCACTAAATCATGCATGGCAATGGGTTTGAACTTGCAAGTACGCTTCAAGTATACTCTGAGTCTGCCCAGACCATCAAAGGCTTCTATATCCACAAAGCAACAAAATTCCCAAAGCAGGAAAGCTAACGTTTTAGGTGGGGACCTTGCTGGGTCCCAACCCGAAACGTCAGCTTTTCTGATCCTCTGATGCTGCCTGGCTTGCTGTGTCCTCCAGCTCCACACTGTGTTATCTCAGACTCCAGCATCGGCAGTTCTTAATGACTCAAAGTTCCTGAAGGATGTTGTGATCAAGAGGCAGTGTGTCCCTTTCCGACACTACAATGGTGGAGTTGGCAGGTGTGCTCAAGTTAAGGCCTGACAATGGACACAACATAGTTGATCTGAAAAGAGCACAGAGTACGTGCTAGAAAATGCAGGGAGCAATGCTGAACTCAAGGTTCTGGATGTGGATTGGCTACTGATTGAGCACATCGAAGTGAACAAGGCTCCTAAGATGTGCCAGCCAACTTACCATGCCCATGGTCGTACCAATTCATATATGAGCTCACTATACCAGTGAGATAAGATGATCCTCACTAAGAAGGGGCAGATTTTTCAGAAACCAGAGGAGGAAGTCGTTCAGAAGAGAAAAGGTTTCCCAGAGGAAGCTGAAGAAGCAGAAGCTTATGGCACAGGGTTAGATTTTACTCATTTAACAACAACTTCTATACGTATAATAAAACTACTGGAAACTACAGAAGCAAAATAAAAAAATCCACATTCTGACTGGGTTGGGTTTGGGACCTGCTTCCTTACCCTCTATGTGGTGGAGGTCATGAAGCTGTGGAGTGGACCTTAGACAGAGAATAGAAAAACTATATCAACCCATACCAGATAATTTTATGCTCTTTTACCCTGGTAATGTTGCATACAATGGGAAATATTTCTACTAATGCTACACCTCAGAAGGGCTTCATGACCTTCCTCGTGGCATTAGTGGCAACATTGTTTATCAGGTAAGTATGAATAACCTGATGGTATTTTGACACCTGATTCAGAGTGTTTCAAAACTTCAATATCCTGTAAGCTATAACTTTCAAAATTAAGTTGGAATTTGAACAAGAGAAGAACAAATGTTTGAGTTATTCCACCATTCTCCAAAATAAATATGCACACACCTTCAATTTTATTCATTTTCTGCATCAATTGCTTTTGGGTCTATAGAGATATGTACCTCAGGAACACATGCTGTTCTCCATCACACTGCCTACACAATGCTGTATGTTTGTAATATACTAGAAAATTAAGATCTGTCTACCATTCAACAGTGGGAACAATAGTCAGGGTCTAAACTAGTTGTGCTTATTTTTCTGTCCTCAGAACCATTTGTGTTACTGCAGGCAGTCACCCAGAATCTTCAACAGCCAGTTTGGGAAGCGTAATAGATCTGAATCATCTGTTCTCCAGTAGATTGCACAACAGGATATGATACATGTGCACCACATTAGAATAGCAGTGCACAGCTACAAAGTGATAGGACATAAGCATTGAGACCATTGACTGTGTTCCAGTGGGGAGCAGGTAAACCTGTGAGTCAAGGGATGTGGTTTCAAATCCCATTCCTGATAGTTGAGTAGCTTATCAAAGCATGCACTTCATCATAGTATGAGGGAGGACTGCATTGCTGGAGGTGATGTCTTTCAGGTCAGATATTAAATTGAGGTCTGTCTACCTCTCAGGCAAAAGATCACCTAGAGTCATAGAGATATATAGCGTGGAAACAGATCCCTTGGTCTAACCAATCTAAACTAACCATAATTTCAAACTAAAATTGTCCCACTTGCTTGCACTTGGCACATTTCCCTCCAAACAATTTTTTATTAATTTACTTATCCAAATGTCTTTTAAAGTTATTTTTTTCCCAAGGGTAAGGGGAGTCCAAAACTACAGAGCATACATTTAAGGTGAAAGCATTAAAGGGGGCCTAAGGGGCAACATTTTAATACAGACAGTGTTACATGTATGGAATGAGCTGCCAGAGAAAGTGGTGGAGGCTGGTACAATTACAACATTTAAAAGGCGGGTATATGAAGTGTTTAGAGGGATATGGGCCAAATGCTGGCAAATAGGACTAGATTAATTTAGGATAACAAGGTGTACAGCTGGATGAACAGCAGGCCAAGCGGCATCAGAGGAGCAGGAAAACTGACATTTCGGGCCCAGACCCTTCTTCAGAAAATTTAGGATATCAGGTCAGCATGGACAAATTGGACTGAAGGGTCTGTTTCTGTGCTGTACATCTACGACTCAATGATGCTGTAACTGTACCCCCACACATCACTTCCTCTGGAAGTTCAAAAATATTGCCCCTCACGTCTTTTTTAAAATTTTACTCCTCTCACCTTAAAAATATGCCCCCTTGTCTTGAAATCTCCCACACTAGAGCAAAAACACCTGCCATTCACCTTATCTATACCCTTCATGATTTTATAAAACTCTATAATGTCACCCCTCACTCCAGTGAAAAAAGTCCCAGCCTCTGTCTATAACTCAAACCCTGCCTTCCCGGCAACATCCTGGTAATTGTCTTCTGATTTCTCTCCAACTCAATAATATCCTTTGTAATGCAGGGTGACCGGAACTGGACACAGAACTCCAGAAGAAAACTCACCAACATTGAGTACAGACTCAACAACCTCACTTGGTATGAGTTTGAGGGCATCACTGGCAAATTGCCCAATTTTAATTACCCTTGAACTGAGTGACTTGCTACTGCCATTTCTGAGTCAACCCCTTTGCTGTGGGCCTGGAGTCACGCATAGGCCAGACCAGGTAAAGACGAGAGATTCCCTTTCCTAAGGAACACTTTAGGGTGGCACTTCCCAATAGTGGTTTTATGATTACCATTACTGAGCTTAGGATTCAATTCCAGATTTTATTAACTGAATTCATACTCCAGCAGCTGCTGTGGTGTGATTTGAACCCCGACCCACAATGTCAGCTTGGGCATGTGGATTATTCATTCAGTAACATTCACCATTGACACTGTACATTATCTCTCATTCTTTAACGGCGACAACGACTACATGCCCCATTGTCCCCTAATCTCCCCCACCCTCTCCCTGACGTCCCAGCCAAGATTAATCCATCAACCAACCAAAGACCCAATGATCTGATGCAACATTTTCATGCATTATAACTGTGCTGACTACATCTTTCTGCGCTACTCTCTCGAGCCTTAAAAATCTTCTCAAAACACAAATGTTGTATCAAATGTTTGATTTCGTTCCTATCATCTGTCTTTTCTTCCTCACTGTTTCCACATGTAAAGTGAAATTGGAATGTTTTTGACATGAAAGGAAGTGGGCAGCTACAAACTATTGCAAAATAAAATTGGAGGAATGAATTTAGCCTCCACTCAAAGGCAGCATTTCGTTTCCGCTTCCTCTAGTTCCTATTCTCTATGCCTCGCCTGAATTCTCTGGCTTTGAAAATGTTGACTGTTCTCTGATAGTTCACTCAAGTGGCTCTTCCTTCTTTATTAACTGAGACGATGGATTGTTACTAATTCTCTGTCAGATATTATCACCAAAGCAATTGCTGATTTTACTGAATGTAGTACTGAGGCTAGTTCAAGCAGTGGGACTGGGTGGCATCAATTAGGAGCAGGAACCCAGCTTGATTTTCTTTGCTCTAAAGTAGCTCATAGGATTCCTATGGTGTGGAAGCAGGCAATTTGGCCCATCAAGTCCCCACCAACTCTGCAAAGAGCAGCCCACCCAGACCCACCACAACCCCATAAACCCACATTTCCCATGGCTAACCCACCCTAGCCTCCACATCCCTGGATGCTATGGACAATTTAGCATGGCCAATCCACCTAATCTGCACATCTTTGGACTATGGGAGGAAACCGGAGCACCCGAAGGAAACCCACCCAGACACGGGGAGAAAGTGCAAACTCCACGCAGACAGATGAGGGTGGAATCAAAGCCATGTCCCTGGAGCTGTGAGAAAGCAGTGCTAACTACTGAGTCCCATTTGCCACCCTGTGACGACCCACTTATTCTCAGGTCAGCCAGGACAGATAGAGGAGCTTGTGCCTTGTGTATCACAGCTACACACCATCCTGATTCAGTGAGGAATTGAAGGAACCCACAGATTACTTCTGTGTAGGAATGTCTTAGTGTTTATGTTTGGCTTGGTTCATCTGATGGTTAACATGCTTCATCCCCCACTAGCATCCTAGGGAGCACAAAGTACTTGTGAATTAGACTGTACCAGCCTGTTTTGAAACACATTGTTTAACAACTGGCCCTTAGCCAACTGTAGGTAATGGAAGAGTTTGTGTAAGCTGACACTGAATGAACAGACCCTACATAGTTTAGACTCAAACACAGCAACGTTACTGCAACAGCTGGATGGAGAAAAAGTGGAGGCTTGTATTTTTGTATAAGCAGTCCTTTTTCTAAAACAAACTTAGGATTTATTTGATAGATGCAATCCAGTTGTGAGTCTGTCGAGAAAACCATCATGCAATGTAGCTTTATTTTAATTTTCTGTTAGCTGACCCGAGGTTTAACATGACTGGTGGAGGATGTTAAATTTTCTGGAATAATGCTGTAAATAGAAGAGCATTTGAGATGTGCCACCAACTCATAATCTAGTACCTACTTTAAAACATTGTACCATGTTATCATCTTTATCTAAGTAATTGTAGAGCCATAGAGTCATGGAATTATACAGCATGGAAACAGACCCTTTGGTCCAACTCATCCACTCTGACCAGACATCCCAATCTGACCTAGTCCCATTTGCCAGCACCTGACCCATATCCCACTAAACCCTTCCTGTTCATATACCCATCCAGGTACTTTTTAGAGGTTGTAATTGTACCAGCCTCCACCATTTCCTCTGACATCTCATTCTGTACCCGTACCATCCTCTGTGTGAAAAAGTTACCCCTCAGGTCAATTGTTTAGGTTTTATCAGAAGAAAATGAATTACAGTTTAGGATGAGGGGTAAGATGGCAAATTCATGTTGATCTATCACGGTTGTCCTGTTCTTGCAACATCTACAGAACCCTCCTCTTTTCCAGCCTGATGCAGTGATCTCGGTTAAAATGCTACTGGAGATCAAAGTACCTCAGAGATCATGCTGAATGAATTGGGTACATAGGGCTAGAGTTGGAGACCGGGTTACTGAATTATGAGAGTTGCAGCTTTTAAAGGTTGCACCTGTATATCAGCGATACGAAAATAGCTCTGCTACAAAGCTCTAGTAAAATGCCAACTGCACACTCATCTTCTAACATTGAAAGTCGAGAATTGGACACAGTAGGCCGGCAGACTAAATAGACATGAAAGATGGTCAGATTTATGGCGGAAGCAACTTGTCTCAGATTGGGTAAGTTTGAGAAAGGTCTTGAGATGTGTGCACACTCAAAACATAACCATGGGCAGCACGGTGGCTCAGTGGTTAGCCCTGCTGCCTCATAGGGCGAGGGACCCGGGTTCAATTCCACCCTCGGGCGACCCTCTGTGTAGAGTTTGCACATTCTCCCCGTGTCTGCGTGGGTTTCCTCCCGCAGTCCAAAGGTGCACAGGCTATGCGGATTGGCCGTGCTAAATGTTCAGGGATGTGGAGATTAGAGGGATGGAGTAGACTTGTTGAGCTTTATTACAATCCTGGCTGGCATGAGAGCATTCTGACATTGGCATTTTCTGAGCCAGAACATTCAACAAGAAACAAAGTTTTCAGGCAGGGTACGGGGGAGTGGGGGGGCGGAAACAAGGCATGGACGATGAAAAAACTAAATGTTACCTTCAAGTGGAGGTTGAATCCATTTATCAAATTCCACTCAACAACAATTTGCACCTGCACAGTCCCTTTTGATGAGGAAAACATCCCAATCATGCTTTACACATGGAAACAAAGAGGAAGAATAGACAGATGACAGAAATAATATCAATCACTTGATAAAACATTTGGGTGTAAGGACCTATTAGAATGATTCAGTGAGGCAGCTTTCCAAAATACAAGTGTGCACACATCCAGTCTCCTGTTACCGACTCAGCTCCTTAATTCTTTACTTTGCTTATATTGGAAATATCATAGACAACATGTTTATATGGATTGCCAGTGCCTTGACTAAATTAAACAAGTTAGAGAGAAAGTAAATAAAATGTAGGTAACTGCCAGGAAAATATTTTGCATCTGTGCCAAAAACACTGGACTGGGCATTTCCACAGAAATATATGAACATAAGAAACAGGAGGAGGGGTCAGTCATATGGCTGCATGCAGAGCTCAGAACTCCATGAACCCATTCCTAAGACTGTGTTTGATCTCCCCAATGTAGAGGAGACCATATCAGGAGTAACGGATACGGTAGATCAGGTTGGATGAAGTACCGGTGAATCTCTGCCGGATCTGGAAGGGTTTTCTGGGGCCTTGGAGGGAGGTGAGAGGGGAGGTTTAGGGGCAGGTGTTGCAGTTGCTGGGAAAGGTACTGGCTGTGGTGGAGGAATTGGCAGAGAGTGTAGAGCTGAAGAGGGATTCACGGAATGAATGGTCCCTGCCTTTTGCACACAACAACCAACCCGACCTTCTAGTTGCCAACTCTTTTAATTCGCCCTCCCATTCCCCTGAAGACATGTACATCTTCGGCCTCCTGTCAGAACGAGGCCAAATATAAACTGGAGGAACAACATCTGATATGTCACCTTGGAAGCTTACAGCCCAATGGCTTTAACATTGACATCACCAGCTTCAAAATCTTTTCACCCCCAGCCTTATTCCATGTCCAGCCCTCCCTTTCCTGGCCTAACCTAACCTGTCCACCTTCCTACTCACCTATCCGCTCCAGCCTTCCCACAGGCCAATCACAATAACCATCTACCTGCATCCACCTATCACCATCTCTCCTACCCTGCCCCCCCCCCCTTCCCAGTGCCTCATAATTATTTCGGAGCTTCCCGCCCCTTCCCAGTCCTGATGAAGGGTTTCGGCCCAAAACATTGACTTGGTTGCTCCTGTAACGCTGTCTGACCTGCTGTGCTTTTCCAGATCCACACCAATAAACTCTGGCTTCTAGGATCTGCAGTTCTTATTGTCTCCAAAACAGGAAGAGGGGTAGGCCACAGGGACCACTGACATCCTTTCACATTGTAGTTGATCTGTGACCTCAAATTTCCTTCCTTAGTGCCCAAGAATTTACCATAATAGATAAGGTTATTCATTAACTTAGTTTTATGCCAAAAATGCAGAAATTTTATAAGTATATAAAGAATAATTCAAGCTAGAATAAACAAATGAAACTTAATTTTAAAGCTGACATTTCTCAGTTGTTTGGAGACTTCACTCTTGAAAGATACTTATTAATAGGTAGAGAATTTCTGCTTACCTTCAGAGCTCACATTTTCAATTAGTTCACATTGTGTTCATTGCATTTGCTGTTGATTTCAATTGTGGCTTAATTTTGCATTTTCTTCACTATCATGTAGCCTGTTTATAGCTGCATTTTAAATTGTCATAAGCAGGCTTCTGAAGATAGGCACCCAACTGGCTTCATTAATTGCTTTTGTGAGGAGCTGCAAAAGTATGAAAAACACTGACAATTACACCTGAGGCAGTCATCCTACACCTATCATTACCGATTTCCCACGTGCCCCCTTGTGAGGGCATCTGCCTTCATTGTCTATGTGTCATCGCTAGACATTCACAAAGGTTCACCTCCTCCTTGTGTCTGATCTTCAGAAATGTTCTAAGATGGAGACAGCTTGTGGATGCTTGTCAAGGTGGCTAGTTCACTATAATTATATCCAGTCAAGTAGTGGCAGGGAATAAATGCCAAGTGTTGCAAACAAGTGTGGACTCGGTCCACGAAGGAGGTGAAGCATGCCTTCATTTGCCACAACCAACCTATTTATTAATTTCTCCATGAAAGCATCTAAAAGAGCAAGGGAATTCTGCAATTTTTCCACCTCTCAGCTGCGCTTAACTTGCAGGGAGTTTCGATAGACAGGTGCCTTGCCCCTCAATTCTGAAGCCTGTCTGAGTAGACTGGATAAAAACCAAAAGAACTGTGGATGCTGTAAATCAGGGACAGAAACAGAAGTTGCTGGAAAGGCTCAGCAGGTCTGGCAGCACCTGTGATGAAAGAAATCAGAGTAAACGTTTCGGGTCTAGTGACCCTTCCTCAGAAGGGCCTAAGTAGACTGGGGTTCCACTGGTGCCGATGCCACTTATTGTACGGAATCATGGTGTCTTGACTTCAGGGAAGTCTCTAGCATCATATTATTTGAGGAGGCAGAAAGGTGGGCTTTTTGGACACCACCAATATTCTCCAGTGAAGAACCGAGAACGGGAGAAAAAGAGTCACAACTGAGGTAATTAGATTGTTGATCCTACATTCTATTGGAATGTTGAAGCAAGACTTCAGATTATTAATTGCCCAATCAGGGGCCCCATTTTGTAGACTTTCTTCTATTGTAGAACTTCACCACGTATAGCAAGAGAACTAGGAACTTCTATTGACAGAGGAAGAGAGCGAGATTGAGCATGTAAGCACACCATTCAAACACTGCTTGTAGATAGCTGTCTTAAGGCCCTAGAAACATAGGGACAGAGTAGGCCATTCAGCCCCTTGAGCTTGTTCCACCATTCAATGAAATCATGGTTGATTGGTGGCCCAACTCCATATACATGCCTTTTGCCCATATACCTTAATGATTTGATGAACCCCCTGATGAAGGGTCTAGGCCTGAAACATCAGCTTTTGAGCTCCTGAGATGCTGCTTGGCCTGCTGTGTTCATCCAGCTTCACACTTTGTTATCTTGGATTCACCAGCATCTGCAGTTCCCATTATCTCTCCCTACCTTAATGACTTTGCTTAATATAAACTTGTTTATTCAGATTTACAATCTACAGTAATCCTGCCTCCGCTGCCATTTGAAGTTCCAAACAATTATTGCCCTCTGTGTGTAGAAGTGCTTCGTAACATCTTGCCTGAATGGCCTGGCCCCACTTCTCAGACTATGCCCCCAGCTCCAATCAACAAGACTGCGTCAGATTTTCAGGTAAATGCCTGTTCCACTCACTGTACAGTTGATGACACAATTGCCCACTAAAGTGAACCCATCATTGAACCTGTGCCAATGTTACAAATGCCAGTCTGTTCTTCTTTGTCTCCTATTCTGCTCATCCTACAAACACTTGTTGATGCCTTTGATCCAAAGTATACCCATTCTCTTTACATGCTGCTTTTTCCTAATTTTCCTTCCGTCTCAACAATTCAGCATTGTCTACAAGTGTTGGCACTACATCTTAAATTGCCCAGTGAGTCTCCAGAGTCAAATAGCTGCCTAGGACAAATGTGATGCTGCACTGAAATAGCTTGAGGATCTATGCAAGTTCTGCTACTCATCAGCTCCTGGAAACACCTTTGCTGGACTCTAGAGTACCTGTGGAAGCAGGCCATTTGGCCCATCAATTTCACACTGACCGTCCAGAGAGCATCTCCCCGAAACCCACCTCCCCTCACCCTATCCCTATAACCCTGCATTGCCCATGGCTAATCTGCCCAGCTTGCACATCCCTGGACACTACGGGCAATTTAGCATGGCCAATCCACCAAACCTATCTTTGTACTGCGGGAGCAAACCAGAGCACCTGGAGGAAGCCCATACAGACACAGGGAGAATGTGCAAACTCCACAGCTGAGGGTGGACTCGAACCTACGTCTCTGGCACTGTGAGGCAGCAGTGCTAACCACTGAGCCACTACACCTCCCACTTCATACTTATAAAATACCTTTGGTTTCTCCTTAACTCTATTTGCCAAAGCAATCTCATGTCACCTTCTCGAGGGATTCATTCCATCCCAGCTGTCTATACCTAACATATGCCTCCTTTTTCTTGACCAGGAGCCTCAATTTTCTCCAGTCATCCAGCATTCCCTGTGCCTACCAGCCTTACCCTTTACATCAACAGGAACATAATGTCTCTGAACTTTTGTTATCTAATTTTTGAAGGCCTCCCACTTTCTAGCCATCCCTTTACCTACAAGTAGCCTCTCCCAATCAACTTTTGAAAGTTCCTGCCTAATACCATAAAAATTGGCATCATTCCAACTTAGAACTTTAATTTTTTTGATCAGATCTACCCTGTTCCATGACAATTTTAAAACTAATAAAATTACGGACCCTGGTCCCAAGTCTTCCCCCACTGACAACTCAATCACTTCGCTTGCCTTATTTCTTCATAGAAGATCCTTCTCTTGTTGGTACATCCATACAGTGAATAAGAAAATTTTCTTGTGCACACTAAACAAATTCCTCCTCACCCAAGCTCTTAAAAACTATCACAATCCCAGTCTATATTTGGAAAGTTAAAATCCCCAGCATTACAATCGCACTATTCTGACAGATATCTGAGATCTCCTTACATATTTGCTTGATACATGCTCAGATAATTGAGTGAAATGTTCATGATATGACACTTTATTCTGTGGCAGAACTATGGTGAGATCACAATCTCAGTGCGCCTTCATATGCGAGGTTAAATGCAAGTAGTAAACAAGTAGCAAAGTGTTTGCAACATGTTTGACGGTCCTAATGTGTAAGACTTCTCAGCAGTGTTAGAAGCTTATGTCTGAACCTACAACAAAGTTACTGCAGTGACAACATGACATGAGATTATGCAAGTTAGCATCTCCCAGTTTGATATCTGCTACAAGTAACATGAGGTAGCTTCACAGCTATTAATCGTATAGGGAACAAAAACAAAGTTGCTGGAGAAGCTCAACAGGTCAGGCAGCATCTGTGAAGGAAAAATCAGTTAAGGTTTCAGGTCCGGTGACACTCGCTCAGAGCCATATTGGGAACCTGCTTTCCACTTACTGAGGTAGAGACCGTAGAAAGAAGCAACAGGAGGTGTGGTGACTGTTGTGATCGTAACAAGACCTGCTAATTGATTCTCACAGAATGTGAGTTCCCCGATTGAGGCTGTTAATCTGGTCCAATCAGGGAACCCTGGCTGACAGATAATAAGTGTGAGTGCCAGAGATATTGACAGTGTGGTGCTTTACTCCAAATGAGACAGTGCTCCATTGAACGACAAGAATTGTTCATGTTTGAATAAAGGGTGATTTGGTGATCGGATACTGGCCTCTGTAGTTATTTCAATATTCTGCTGAGAAGTGGGTTTCTGCCTCACAGTGGTCATCTTTATTCAAACCTCCTCATCCACACTCTATAAAGCTGCTTTCTGTAGCTCCCTCTTTGAAACCTCCAAGTCACGGTGTCAGTGCTGATGTGCATTGCTATCAGCATGGGGAATGCAAGCTGGGGTTCAGGAGGAAGTCTGGGCATGGTGATTCCTCCTCCTATGAACACTCAAACTAAAGGATTCATTTAAGAAAGAAAAATCACCGAAGTTATAATGTCAACAGTGCCGAATGTTTATTATTCCCACTCCTCAATGTTCAGACCAAAAAGTGACCACCTAGTTTCATTTTCACTGATGTGGTTGAATGCAAAACATAACTTTATAAAACATTCCCTGTACAGAGACAATACAATTTTATGGCATTTGTGGATGGAAAAATTCATCACAATGAAAAATGGTAGAATACTGTCAAACTCTTGATTTGACGAAACTTGAACAGAAATTGCACAAAAAAGGCATTTGTTCAGCTGTATTAAAATACTTAATTTTGGTAGCTGGATAATTAAGTTTTGAGCAAAACATTCCTGCATTAATAGAATTAAACTGTTCTGGATTTTCTCTGTATTCAAATCATTGGAGGGTATGTAAAAGACTTTTCTAATGCAACAGCGTTTGAAAAATACCAAGAAATTCAGACATTGCTTGAACTTTTAAAACTTTGGTGACTTCTTGTTCTAAATAGAAACATTTGGGTCAGATGTAATTGGGTCCCTTAAAGATAAAGTGAGGAAAAATTATAATGAGGAATGGCAGAGGAGCTAAATGTTCTTTTTCCTTTATTCGTTCATGGGATGAGGCGTTGCTGGCCAGGCAGCATTTATTGCCCATCCCCAATTGCCCAGAGGGCAGTTAAGAGTCAACCACATTGCTGTGGGTCTGGAGTCAATGTAGCATTGTGTCTGTGCTCCATATCTGTCAGGGCGTTGGGCAGTGGTGTTATCACTATTTGTGCCAGTGAGTAGTCCATGTCCCACAGTAACCAGCTTTGTAAGGACCCAAACCCCAAGAACACAACAGATCCACGAGAATGTTCCAGGATAGTACTTCAGGGCAGCTGCCAGATTAACGGGTACACCCCTCCATGATGTGGTAACAGTGGAGTAACTGGGCAGTAATTCCTGTTGATGAACTCTGCAGTGTGTGATACAGCCCTGTCGGTGCCCTGTGTGTGCAGTGACTGGTGCCCTGCACTGTGGGATCTCAGCTGTGTTTCTGAATCCTACTGCCCAGGCTGCAGCTCAGGCCTTGTCACGAGGAATAGAAATGAACCGCTGCGACCTTGCACAGATGGCATCGGTCCCTGTCCGAGAGTACTTGTTAGAGCACAACAGAGAGATCCTACACAGACCACCCACAACTGGCTCTGGGAGGAGCCAGCAGCAGACACGCTCAGCGCAGCTGTCATCTTCACTGCCACAGGGAGAAAATGGCCTCTTCCTCCTATAGCTCTCGGCTGCTGCTCTAACAGCCAGCGCCATTCCTTCATACTGTCTTTGCGGGTAAAGAGCCTGCATTAGTGCTGTGCCTTGCTCATCCCTGGAACTGGAGTCGGGGCTGAAAGATTCTGGGCCTCCTGCAGACCCTGTGCACCCTGAGGGTTCCTCTGGAAGTGACGTCTCCCTGAGCTGGGGAATTCTCATCCTCTCTGGGAGGTGGGTGGTGGGGGCGGTGTGGCCTACTCCTGGGTTTGTTGTCAGCCCTGCTCCTCGCTTTGCTTTCCTTAAGAAGGCAACCACAGCCACCAACGTCCCAGAAGCAACAGGTCCCAAAGGGATGTAGGGAACATCAGGAATGGAAGTCAAGGCTCAGGAAAATGATTGGTGGCAGGTGAGGACCTGCACACGCTCCACCTCGCAGCACAGTGAGACACGCAGCAGCTCAGCCATCATTCGCGCGGCTTCAGCCTCAGTGTGTACACCAACTTAGTGAAGGTACCAGCTGAGTTCCACCATGTTACATCAGAAGTGAGTGGCTGAAACAATCTGAGCCCAGTTCCCGTCCTAGACCCACATTAATCCTTTAACATTTCACCGCGTTCAGTACAGCCCATCAATAAACTGACATCACAGATGATGAAGCGATGCTGAAACTTGCGTGGGTAATTGGTCACTTTGTGCCGGCATTGGCCTCTTTCTAAGTTGTTGCTGCTAACCTCAGCACCACCGAGATGCCAAAGTTCTATTTTCAAGCACCAATGGCACATTGTAAATTGCCTCTGACCAAAGCCTGACCCTAAGCATATTCACTCTGTGTGTTGAGATAATGGGGGATGAAATGGTTTCAAAGTAAATGAAGCTGCAGTTTTCCATGAGTATGCTCTCACCTTCAACACCTTTATTATCCAGCAGACAAAGATCCCACGATCTCGTCTGTCAATTTGACGCTGACTCCACCCACCACTCTCCCAGCAATGTCTCAATTCCATTTCGCATGCAGAGAACAGCAAGTAATGGCAGGGAATGCAGAGCACCTGGTCACCAAGAGCTGCCCACATCTTCTGAGTCTCCTTTTACCTTGCACAAGGCCAACAGCCCATTACTAACCTTCTCTGCTCCCCATTGTAGAGACTCACCATATGGAACTTCACCCACAACTGTCTTCCTGCCCCTTGAATCTCAACATTACACCCTGACGATGCCCATCCTACTTCTCTTCCCTGCCCTGTCCTCCACAACCATGGTGTCTATTGTGTTGGTCACTCCCACTAATCCCCCTAAACTATAGTCTACCTGATGATACTCTGCACATTTCTCCCCAACATCCCTCAAAGTGTTTGTTTGCAGCTCCCTGGCTTTTTCCCTGAAATTTTGTGAGACCTACAGAACTGACTGATGGCGAATCTCTGGACGGTCGTCAGAGAGACAACTGCGAGCAGCCCGAGTGGACTGACCGAGGCCCCTGACAGACAAAGCCCTCACCCCCAACCATCCCACCCCCCTTGGCTGCACAGAGCACTGGCACCCACCAGTTTGTTTCTCTATTTGTTGCTGACATAGTCATTTGGTTGAGTCAATAAGACGTGTGCTTTTCATGAAGGCAGCTAGCACATATTAGTGGGTGTGAGATTGACACATTTGAGGTGCTATCAAGAAAGATTCCCCCCTCTTGCTGCGCAGACACCCTACCGAGGAAGCTGACAGGCAGCCTGCCTGTGTTTCTGGCCTAAAAGAGCATGTCGATGCAGCATTACAAGTTGCTTTTGGCTCTGCTAATGTACAAAGAGGCATTTCAGCTAAGGCAGGGATGCCATCAGCATGTCACCAGACTGTCGGCAGGTACCTACTCTAACTTCTCACTTATTCAAGGTGTCTGAAAAGATAGGAAGCTGCATGAGGCAAGTTGCAGCATGAATAAGGCATTGAACAAGTTAAAATTCTCCTGAATTGTCAACCTACTGCTGCCTAGTGAGGAACTCACTTCACCGTTGAGCAGAAGCAAAAAAGATGCAGAGAGAATCTCTTGACATCAAGATTGGCCTTGGTGGACTACCTTTGGGTTCTGCCACACATCTCACCATCACCCATGCTGCTCAGAGCCCTATAAGATTCCACCCTTTGTGTCTGTTTTCACTGAAGGAGTTACCTGAAATCCCCCAAGTGACTGGAGAGAAAGAGGACCTGAACGAAATCAGTATGAATAAGAAGGATGTACTGGAGAAATCACTGGAGCTGAAAGTTGATAAGTGTGATAGTCCACATCCCAAAGTGATGGAGGACGTGGCTATAGAAAAAGTAAATGTCCACCTTCCAATTCCAACATTCTACAGAACGATTCTTCAGAGGTGGAAGCTAGCAAGTGTCACCTGACTATTTTAAGAAGGGGATGAGAGAAATCAGGGAATTGTTAGCCTTGGTAGGGCAGTTCTGAAGAAGGTCACTGGACCCAAAGTGCTATCCTTGCCATCTCTCCACAAGGTGCCAGATCTGCTGAGTTTGATCTTGCGTGAGAATACTGGCTACAGGCTACTTCGTTACAGGGTGTTTGTTTTAAAGTTTTATTCATTGGATATGGGTGTCATTAGCTTGTCTGGTATTTATTGCCCAGAGGACAGTTAGGAGCCAACCCTATTGCTGTGGGCCTGGAGTCACATGGTGACAAGTTAAAGATGGCAGATCTCCACGGCTAAAGAACATTAGTGAATCAGATCAGCTTTAAAATTGACGGCCGTAGATGGTCACCATTAGTATTATTTTCTCTAATTGTCCCCTCACTCCTCACAGATTTTAATTGGATTCAAGTCTAACCATTTTCAGTTGTGGAATTCGAACCCATATTACTGCTTATCCAGTTACTGGCTGGACTTGGAGGTGGAGACAAAGTGTAATATTTCCAAATTTGCAGATGACACAAAGCCAAATAGGAATGTTGATTGTGAGGAAGATGTAAAGCAGCTCCAAGAGAATTTGGACAGGCTTGGTGAGTCGACAAGAGAATGACCGATGGAATATATTGTGAAAAAATGTGAGGTTAGCAATTTTGAGTCCATCCTGAGTCATCCTCCCACTCTTGCTTAAAATCCAAATTAAACCTGGTGTTCTTCTTGGACTGTGATTGACCCTTGAGTTTGGCAGCCCATCCACTGCCCTCAATTGGATGGTGACCCATTTTCCAGGCCAATTAAAGAGAAACCACAGTGAAAATCCCAATCACTGACAGTTTTCCTACCCTGAAATAGACCTACCTCTGCATCTTGCACCTGGAAGTAAAATCTAGCCGCCTTTCTAGATCTCTCAAACATTGTTCATCAGACTTTCTAATCTCTGTCACATTTATTCCTCTACAATTAATGGAACTCTCAGCTCGAGCAAGGCAGGTTCAATCAGCTACATAAATCATTAATGAAATGTTGATCAATTAATCCACACAATTTTGTTCTCACTTCTATTGAAATAATCACAAACGGTGGATCGAGAAATGTTTTAAAACAGCAAGTAATCAAAACTATTGCTCTATTTTTCCCTGAATTTAATTTGGATGATAATGTGCTTTTTTTGGAATATGCATTTCAAACGCAACATGGTTGATATCTCTCTTTTTGAAGTATTTTTTTCCTTTGACAAGTTGTTCCCTGTTTCAAGTTGCTGCTGTCAGTGACAAACATCTGCTTTTAATCTTTCCTCCTCTTTAGTGAGCATTCAGCATCCAAACTTCAAAATGTTATTTTATAGACCTGCTAGTCCACGTGACTCATCTAAGGATAGCCTGATAACAAGGTAGTGACGACAAACACATGAATTTTAAAACATATTTTGCTTGTTTTGATGTAATATTTGAAATGATTATCATTTTGGCTGCAGCCAGCTTTTCTTACAATATTCATAATTTGGAAAATGTTTGATACAGTGGAAACTTTCAAAATGATCAGCCTTCATAGGAACATAAGCAACGCAGCTATTTCTTGGATAGTAGGAACTGCAGATGCTAGAGAATCCAAGATAACAAGGTGTGGAGCTAGATTAGCACAGCAGGCCAAGCAGCATCAGAGGAGCAGGAAAGATGATGTTTTGGGCCCAGACCCTTCTTCAGAAAATGAAGCAGAAAATGAAGAAAACTTCCTTTTCTGAAGAAGAGTCTAGGCCCAAAACGTCAGCTTTCCTCCTTCTCTGATGCTGCTTGGCCTGCTGTGCTCATCCAGATCTACACCCTGATATCACAGCTATTTCTTTTTGGAGATAATAGGAACTGCCGGTGCTGGAGAATCTGAGATAACAAGGTGTAGAGCTGGATGAACACAGCAGGCCAAGCAGCATCAGAGGATCAGGAAAGCTGATGTTTCAGGCCTAGACCCTTTTTCAGAAATGGAAGAAAATGGAAGTTTTCTAAAGAAGAGTCTAGGCCCGAAACATCAGCTTTCCTGCTCCTCTGATGCTGCTTGGCCTGCTGAGTTCATCCAGCTCTACACCTTGTTATCTCCATTTCCTTTTGGATTTCTGTTAAAAGCAAACAGGACGTTTCATCATTGTACTATTCCCCTTCACATCAATAAGCTCAAGCCCCTTGCATTGTAATAGGGAATAATACAGCCTTTTGCTGTTCTAAGCTGCACTAATCAGGCAGTCCTGGCTCAGTCCTTACTCAGGCACCTACATCTCTCTGTTCATGGAATAGTTTCAGCCGTTTTTCTTATCTGAGTCAAACAGATGCGGGTTTTGAGACTCACTACAGTGTTTGGAGGACAAAGTCCAAGCTGATACTCCAGCAGGAAGTACTGAGGGAGTGTGGCAATGTCAGAGAGTCAGTGTTGAGGGACCGCTGCACTGACGGAGAGCTGGATTGTCAGAGGGTCAGTGCTGAGGGAGGGCCACACTGTCAGAGGGTCAGTACTGAGCGAATGCTGCACTGTCGGAGGGTCAGAACTGAGGGAACATCGCGCTGTCGGAGGGTCAGTACTGACGGTGTGCCGCACTGTCGGAGGGTCAGTACTGAGGGTGTGCTGCACTGTCGGAGGGTCAGTACTGAGGGAACGTCGCGTTGTTGGAGGGCCAGTACTGATGGTGTGCCACGCTGTTGGAGGGTCAGTACTGACTGTGTGCCGCACTGTCGGAGGGTCAGTACCGACGGTGTGCCGCACTGTCGGAGGTTCAGTACAGACGGTGTGCCGCACTGTCGGAGGGTCAGGACTGATTTTGTGCTGCACTGTCGGACGGTCAGTACTGAGAGAGTGCTGCACTGTCAGAGGGTCAGTACTGAGAGAGTGCCGCACTGTCAGAGGGTCAGTACTGAGAGAGTGCCGCACTGTCGGAGGGTCAGTACTGAGGAAATGCCACACTTTCGATAGTACTGGTTGATGTTGGGGAATCTAAATTGAGGCTCATCCTGCCCACTTGATACAAAGTAAAAGATTCCATAGTGCTATTTTGAAGAAGAGCAGGGGACACGAGATAAACATTGAATTGAAGGTTGCTCAGTAACAAAGGAAACATGATAACTGCAGAAAATTTGGAAAGCGTTTCCAGAGATAGTGATCAAAATATTTTTTCTTACATTGATTCTTGAAGAATAATTAAGCCGTTGATAGAAAGCCAACATAAATCTCACAATTAGGCCTGGATTTGTGTGAACACTGCTGCAATCGGTGAGATTAGTGGGAGAAACAACCCAGGAATAGAACATCACTGATGTGTGGGCCTGAGTGAGGGAAGTTGAGGATGGGACTCCAACTGCACTCTAAGAACAGCACAAAATTTCCACGATTGGACCCATGTGGTAGGGTCTGAGATGATTCTGGAGGAGGAGGTAACCAATTAAGTTGGGGGTGGGGTTGTGGTGGGAGATAGTGGGATATCCTGTGTCTGGGCAGCAATTGGCTGCTATAGATTTGAACACCCACCATCACATGTTATTGAACCTTGTAGAGAAACATAAGTGGGCTTACACTGGGGAAACCAAGCGGAGGCTTGGGGACTGCTTTGCAGAACACCTCCGCTCCGTTCGCAATAAACAACTGCACCTCCCAGTCGCGAACCATTTCAACTCCCCCTCCCATTTTTTAGATGACATGTCCATCATGGACCTCCTGCAGTGCCACAATGATACCACCTGAAGGTTGCAGGATCAGCAACTCATATTCCGCTTGGGAACCCCGCAGCCCAATGGTATCAATGTAGACTTCACCAGCTTCAAAATCTCCCCTTCCCCCACCGCATCCCAAAACCAGCCCAGTTCGTCCCCTCCCCTCACTGCATTTCACAACCAGCCCAGCTCTTCCCCTCCCCCCGCTGCATCCCAAAACCAGCCCAGCCTGTCTCTGCCTCCCTAACCTGTTCTTCCTCTCACCCATCCCTTCCTCCCACCCCAAGCCTCCATTTCCTATCTACTAACCTCATCCCACCTCCTTGACCTGTCTGTCTTCCTTGGACTGGCCTATCCCCTCCCTACCTCCCCACCTATGCTCTCCTCTCCACCTATCTTCTTTTCTCTCCATCTTCGGTCCGCCTCCCCCCTCTCCCTATTTATTCCAGAACCCTCACCCCATCCCCCTCTCTGATGAAGGGTCTAGGCCCGAAACGTCAGCTTTTGTGCTCCTGAGATGCTGCTTGGCCTGCTGTGTTCATCCAGCTGCACACTTTATTATCTTGGAATTCTCCAGCATCTGCAGTTCCCATTATCTCTGATACAATTACATCTCATGTCACTAGCTTGTCAATAGACCAACAAGGCAAGTGGTATAGACCATGAAGTGGAAGTTATGGCTGCCATGGAAGTCCTGTGACTGGATATCCAATGTGAGTCATTTAGAATTAAAACTGCACAGGCTGTTAAATTGGTTGTTATTCTCACATAACAGACTCTCTCTGCTGGTACAAGTTATGTGGTAGCCTAGAGTGGATAAAATGAACAACGCAATTTTCAATGAAACACAAGAGTAGCTGTGTTTGGAATGGCACCTTTGAAATAGGTTGGAGTGTTTGGTTCCAATATCTAAAGGGTCTACTGCTGGGAGACAGCCAGACACCAATAGCCCATTGGCACAATGATTTCCTCAGGCAGGGTCTCACTAATCTGGGCAGAGCCAGGGACTGCTTGTAATGAAGTTCTCAAGGGAATTTAATGGACTACCAGATGTGGCTAAATGGATGACCCATCCTGCTGATAACTGGATCCCTGTAGAATCCCGTGGAAGTGGGGAAATGTTGTGGAATCAACAGTCTTATCTCTCTCCCATGTTTGGAGCTCAAGCTCCCTCTATGCCCACCTCCAGACCCATTGAAATGTTAGGGCCTGGTCTCAGTAAGTGTCCCTGCAGGTCTTTCTAATGCTCTGGGGAGACACATTCAACCCAGTAACTGGTGGAATTTGCCAGGAAAAGCCAGTAAACTTGCAACTGAGATGTACTGGTCCTATAAACTTGAACTGTATGTTCGAAAGTCTTGTCTGCTTAAAAATGAAGGATTGGTATAACAAGGACACTCATCTCCAAGTATTACTCGGTTTCTTTCCCTGCTGTTAAATTCAATTAATGAATAAATCTGGAATAAGAAGCCAGTGTCAGTAATCATAAAACCCCAACAGTGTAGAATCAGGCCACTCAGCCCATTCCAACTCTCCAAAGAGCATCCTACCCACACCATCCCATTCCTGTAACCCTGCATTTCCTATGGCTAACCCACCTGAACACTACAGGCAATTTAGCACAGCCAATCCACCTAACCTGCACATCGGGAGGAAACTGGAGCAAACCCACACAGACACGGGGACAATGTGCAAACTGCACACAGTCAGTTGCCCGAGGCTGGGATCAAAGCCAGGTCCATAGTGCTGTGAGGCAGCAGGGCTAACCATTGAGCCACTGTGCTGACCTTAAAGCTCTCATTCATGTGGTAAGAGCTCATCTGCTTCACTAATGCCCCTTTAGGGAAGATGATCTGCCATTTTTATCAGATCTAGCCTTCAAGTGACTCCAGACCCACAGCAATACATCCTACCTGCTCTCACTTGTGGAGCAATTGAGGGTGGACATCAACTCTTGGCCCTGCCAGCCACACTACATCCCGGGATAGAAACAAGGAACAAAAATGGATGGCCAGCAGTTATACTCCAGAAGCATTTTTTTTGTTCCAGACACAGGGTCTGCTTTTAAATTAAACCGGAGTGAACCTATGACCTGGAGTTACTGAGGTACGAGTCAGAATTTGTAGCCATTTCACAAGCCTGACGATGGGAGCTTTCCACAATGGCAGAGTGACTTTGAGAACACCAATTGCTGCTATACTGCTTTGGCAGATCTCATACCCATTCCATTACTCACCCAATTAGCATCTGTACCAGTAATCTGTGCCTGTGTTATAAAGGGACAGAGACTTGAATTATATTTTTGATATTCTGCAGAGACGCTGGTTAATGTTTCTGTAGCTTGGACATGGCTCTTTCCCTTCTACACAATTAGATACATCTCCAAAGAGCTTCAAACAACTCTGAGTGGGCTGAGAGTGATTAACTCACTTCTGTTTTCATGCCAACTGTCAATTTCATGATCAGTTGGCATTTCACAATAACAGCCAACATTCAGGGGCCTTGCCAACAATGATGTTTGCAAACCGGAACTTCCTCCATGTCCTGCTAGCTTTTGTTAGCCCTGCCTCCATTCCTAGCCTAGTTCAGTTTGAAGGCCTGAAGTGTCTCGCACTCCTCAGGGCCTGCTCCTTAAATGCCACAAAATTGGAGTGAGCCAAGCTGCACGTTGCAGTAACTGAAATCCCTGCCCTTTGTCATGAACTCAGTGCGAAAGGAAGAGTGACCTGACCTGGTCCAGTAGCAGCTGGGGAGGGCAAATGGGCTGGAGCTATTTTCCCTGGAGCGTAGGCTGAGGGGTGACCTTATAGAGGTTTATCAAATCATGCGGGGTGTGGATAGAGAGAATAACCAAGGCCTTTTCCCCGGGGTAGGGGAATCCAAAATAAGAGGGCACAGGCTTGAGGTAAGGGGGGAAAGATTTAAAAGGAAATTATGGGCCAAATTATTCATACAGAGGATGGTGTGTGTGTGGAACAAGCTGCCAGAGGAAGTGGTGGAGGCTGGTACAATTACAACATTTAAAAGGCACCTGGACAGTATGTGAATAGGATGGGTTTAGAGGGATATGGGCCAGATTTGATTAATTTAGGATATCTAGTGGTGTGGATGAATTAGACCAGAGGGTCAGTTCCTGTGCTGTATATCTCTATGACTCTAAAGAGGGTGTAAGTGGATAGAATGGTATTGAATGGAAAAGATAGAGAAGTAAGACCATAAGACGTAGGAGTGGAAGTAAGGCCATTCGTCCCATCAAGCCTATTCCGCCATTTAAATCATGGCTGGTGGGCATTTTAACACCAGTTCCCTGCACTCTCCCCGTAGCCCTTGATTCCTTGTGAGATCAAGAATTTGTCAATTTCTGCCTTGAAGGCATCCAACGTCCCGGCCTCCACTGCACTCTGCGGCAATGAATTCTACAAGCCCACCACTCTCTGGCTGAAGAAATGTCATCTCATTTCAGTTTTAAATTTGCCCCCTCTAATTTTAAGGCTGTGCCCGTGGATCCTAGTCTCCCCGCCTGACGGAAACAACTTCCTAGTGTCCACCCCTTCTAAACCACACATTATCTTGTAAATTTCTATTAGATCTCCCCTCAACCTTCTAAACTCTAATGAGTACAATCCCAGGATGCTTAGCCGTTCATCATACATTAAACCTACCATTCCAGAGATTATCCGTGGAAATCTGCACTGGACACGCTCCAGGGCTAGTATGTCCTTCCTGAGGTGTGGGGCCCAAAATTGGACACAGTATTCTAAATGGGGCCAACAATTGGCAACAAGAGGGTGAAGTTAGTGATCTTGAATAGGAAAATGTACCGATGCTATGTTATGTCTCTCAGTTAGTAGGCAATATAACTTTAAGAGTCATGTTCATGACATCTTCAGCATATCATGCATGTAGCCTGAGGGTATAAAGATCTCAGGCTCCATCTCAACAGGAGTCACTTGTAACATGACACATTGGTGAAAGCATGTAGACAAATTGCCTAATATTAACCTAGATACTGAAATGCCTGTGTCAGGAACTGTAATCAAAGTGTACTGAATCTTTCAGCCTGACATTACACACATCCAGTTCTCATGGGAACTAATATAAGCACTTCCCCATTGATTAAAAATACCCTGCAGGAGGTAAAGTCCACACCATGTTGGCAGATCAGAGAGGAGGAAAGAAGTATTTTACAAAGTAGGAAAAAGCGAGGCAAGGAAAGGGATGCCAGCATTTATCAGGAAGTGGGGAGAGAAAAGCTGAGGTGGAATAAGAATGCCGATGTTTACCCAGGGCAGAAGAAGGGCAGGATAGACCTGAGGGCTTTTGGGAGTTGGGGGGAAGATGAAAGATAATCTTCAGCTCTCAGCTGATTGGAAGCTGCTGGCCAGCTATCGCTCCTTTTCAGTTTTGGCAGGTGTTCTTTGTAAAAGTGACCAAAGTGCACATCCATCTTGGGCGACAGCAACATATAAATCTGCCACAATGCCCTCCACCTTCAAATAGCTGGCTGTCACTATCCATCTAGGCTCATAGATGATGAATGGAAAATGCAGGCTTCAGAAGTAGAGTTGATAAAAAGGGGAGGTGATAAATCCTCTACCATATTAGAAAACAAAAGCACGAGAAAAAGCAAGCTGGCTGTGAGGGGCAAGAGATTTGGAAATGCATAGTCTTTTTGAAGTGGCTACAGAATTATGGGCACACAATGCAGGCCCCCTTGTTTGTGTATGTTTTGGAGAGGTTACCCTGATCTCTTTATCTGCTTGCACTGTAGTGGATAGTTGTCTTTCCTATTGGGAATTGGAGGTGAACATGCTCAAATTCGTTCAAGAACTCAATAAAATTCTCACCATTTCTTCAGTATAACCAGAAGTCACAAAGCCTAATTGTCAAGATCTGCAAACACTAGACATTGTTCACTCAACTCCACCTTCTCAATTTTAACCTTCCTTGCAACATTTGTCTAGCTGGGCCCAAATTCCATCATCTCCCCAGGCCACCAATCTCCTAGTTGGTTCATGTTCTGTCTTTGAGTGCAAATCACCCCCCCCCATTAGTTTGCTTTATGGCCACTCTATCCTGACAGCATATTTCAAAGGTTTCTCTCATGGGTTTTATTCTTTTGCTGTCTTTTGGCTCTATCAGTGTCAGAAAACAAAATCTGTGTCAGTACAAATAATGTAGGAGAATCTAATTTAGCTTTCCTGTGAGACTGTAAGAAACCTCCATGCAACATCCTGCTTTAGTTATAAAAATATCCTCCCTGCATGCAGAACTGTCCGAACTGTGAGATAAACATTGCTTTGTGCACATCAAAGCCTACTGGTCTCCTAAAATCTATTGTTATGAAGGCGCTTCTATTATTAATCTTTATGAAAACTCATGTTTAAAGGATTGTGAAATTTGATACATTTGAAAGTCAAAGTAAGTATGGGCTTCATTTTAATTACAAGGTTGTTAAAAGGCCACTTAAGACTTCTCTTTAAAAAACACTTAGACGAAGTCACATGTTTTCAGCTAATTGCTTAAGATGGTTTCCTGGAAGTCATGTGCCTGGGTATATGGTTGTTGGGAGTTGTGGCTATTTCACATGGTTTGAAATTCAGCTGATTCGTAGCCTGCTGACATAAGTCCCCCAGCTCATCCTCTCCCATCTGTTTGGAAAAAGAAATTCTTTGAATCAATGTGAGAGCTAGAAACTGGGAGATCTCCTGAAAAGCTTCTAGCTGACTTCATTTAGACATCTCAGGAATGAATAGCAACTGAGGAGATCTCAGAGACAGCTGCATGTGTCCAGCAACAATGGTCTGTAGGATTCTATGATTCTGTGATCATATCCATTTTTTCCAAAATTAGCAATTATTTGGCCAAAATTTCTTTTCACCAAAAATAAACTTTAATTTTTCTTTCACTGCCATGTGTGTGTCTGTCTGGCTAGTCACATGCTATCTTATTAAGAAAGATCTGCAATTTTCTTGTCATCATCCAGTGTAAGCTTTGAAACTTTACTGAGTACAACTTGTTTTACGATAAATTTATAGTTTTAATGTTTATTAACAAAACCTGATTGTATTTCTACAAATCCACCAGGTTTCTAGATTTGTGTTCAGAATTGAGTCGCCTAGTTTGTAACAGCCTTATTGATAAAGACATTTTTAATTTAAAAATGTCTTGCAACCTGTTGGGTTAGTGGGATGAGAGGAAGTCAGTTCACATGTCCAAACTTGGACATAACACTATCAGAGTTGAAGGCATCGAGAGATCTGATCTCCAGTGGGCCAGTTGAAGCCCTTAAGTAGCCACATAAGGACATGCTCCCACTTCCACAGGAATTTTTCGTACACTGCATATGGCCCACATTAAGTGCCCAGCAAAAGCTGGCAGCCAGGTGATCAGGCCAGGGATAGCCTCACATCCCAGTACTCAGTGCTTATCAGAAGCCAGTCCATGCTTGTCCCCATCCTCATATAGCCTTTCCACCATACCCCTCCCCACCCTGTCCACTGGAGGACCCTAACCTCTCATTGGCTCTGCAAGTCTCATCCCGGGAGAGCTCAGACTCGCCTTGAACTGCGCTTCCTACTTCCCTCCAGAGCTGATTTTTACCAGCCTTCCTACCATTCAGCCCATCTGCAGGGGCTGCTAACATCCTGATTCCAAGTTCACAGGTGTTTGCAAGCACACCATCCCTGAACAGCCAAACAGAAACACTCCCAGCTGCATCATTTGTAATTTCCTGTAGAACCAACCATTGAGACATGGTATGGCCCTGCACAGAGTGAGAGCTGCTGCCAGTGCTGTCAGTGGTATCTCTATCAATTTTGTCTCCAAAGCCAATCTTTAGGCTGGGTCCCAGAAGACAATATACAACTACACCTTAAAATGTCCCCCCCACTCCTGTGTCCCTGGGCCATCCCTGCAATTTGTCTATGGAGACAATTCAGAAAGATCTCACAAACAATAATCAGATTTTGGTCAGGTATTGGTCAGATTTTGGTGTTGACCAAGTGCTGAATATTGGCCAGAATACCATTTTTTTTTAGTACCGCCATGGATCCTTTATATACATCTCAAAGGCCAGATGTGGACTTAGTTTTATATCTCATTCAAAAGACAACATCACTAACTGTACACTATGAACAATGTGTTAATTTAGCATCAAGGTTAAATAAATACAGGTAGAAGGTGTAGATTGACAAATTACCTTGGGCACATAGAAAGAGACACTTGCAACAACATACAAGTTTTAAAACCGCTGTTCTAAAACATGAAGGAGGCTTATACCTGACTAGTACTTGGATATAAGACCACCTGTGAGTATAAGGTGCAGTAGATATTCAGGTAAAAGAACCCAGTGATAAAACCACCAGGCAAGTAATCTAAAGAGCTGGAAGAATTAAATTCAAATCCCACCACACCATCTATATTTTCCTGAAATAAAAATCAAAATGAAACAAAAATTGAGTCAAAAATCTACAAAGAGCAGCTTCTAGGGCATTGTGTATTGGTCAGGGAGGAGCATAGATTTGTAATTGCTCTGAGGAAGGGTCACTGCATCCGAAACATTAACTCTGATTTCCCTCCACAGACACTGCCAGCCCTGCAATTTCCGTTTTTGGTTCTTTTTTCCAACATTTGCAGTTCTTTCGGTTTTTATTTAGAGATTTGTAATGTCGCTTTCTCGAAATAAGGTATTAAGGGAAAAAACTGCTGCCTGGTTTCCTCTTGCACCATCTGTCTGTCAGAAGTACTCCATCCATAAGAAACCTTCGGAACAGCCGAGAAGTTTGTGCTGGATTATGAACCTATAACCCACTTACTCAGAGATGAGCACAATACCCACTGAGGCTTAAGAGATTGTATTTCTGCACCCACAAGTTTTGACAGATTTCCTGTTCTATCAGTCACAGGATTGTGGATTATTTCATGTGCAGAAACCCATTTGCACTGCATGCAACAGCTGATTCAGCTTCTTCCTGATTAGTATAAATGTGCCCAAGGATATCCACTTCTGGCTGTTGTGCTTTCGGAAAGGAAGCAGGAAAACTAGAACTTCCTGAGGAGACGACAACAGCAAAAGTAAAGTCCTGCAAATGCCAGAAATCCCCAGCAGGCCAGGCGGCAAAGCTGTTTTGGTTGTTGTAAAAGCCCATCTGGTTCACTAATGGCCGTTAGGGAAGGAAACTGCCATCCTTACCTGGTTTGGCTACATGCACCTGCATACCTAACGCAATGTGGTTGACCCTTAACTGCCCTCTGGGCAATTATTACAGGGCAACAAATGCTAACCTGACCAGAATATCCTACAATCTGTTCCTGCCACATTAAACTGATTTCTCCCTACCTTACTTATTTTTCTTCTCTTAACTGGTCTCTGAGTTACTTTCATGTCTCTTGTGGTGTCCCCATGGCATTTCATCAACTCCCTCCCAGTTTCCTGGCTCCAACTACCTCCTTTATTCTCTGGACCAATTCCTCTCTAGCTCTATCCCCTTGAGAGAATGACCTGAGGACTCTCCACTGCCTCCTTGAACAGAGGCCGAAATAATCCCTAGCCACCACTGCCCTTCTTCATCTGTCTGAGTTTGTTCTTGCTTTCAACAATTTCTCCTCCAGCTTAAATCAAACACAGAAATCCTGGTGCTGGAGACCTTGCTCCATTCCGCCATTTCCTCCATCTCCACCATGTTTGTTCTCATGATGCTACCTTCCAAAATGGTGCTGCTGATGTATTTTCCTTTTCGCTCATCTGAGAATTCCCACCATTGGGATGGACAACGGCCTCAGCTGTGTCCAGCCCATTTCCATCACTTCTGCCTGTACCTTTTCATCTTGCTCCCAGACCAAAAGTGTCCTGGTAGCTCTCCCTTTCTCAGCCACTCACCTCCATAGTTAAGGCATCATCCTCTGCCATTTCCATCACGTCCAGTGTGATGCCAGCACCAAATACATCTCGCCCTCCCTTCCCCCGTTAGCATTCTGAAGGGACTGTTCCCTCCATGACATGCTGGTCCATTGCATCATCACACCCAACAACTTATCCCTCACCAATGGTACTTCAATGCCTTCACAGGAAATGTGACACTAACTTTTTTTATCTTCTTCTTCCTCACTGCCTTCATTTACTGCTTCGGCACCTTTCAGCTTTCAGGACTCAGTGGTCAATGTGGCAACCTCAGACCATGAATTCGGTCTCCATTTTGTTTCCTGTCATTTCGACAACCCAAACTATCTCCGCCAATATCTCATTACTTTGGTTTTGCTTTCGGAAGGGTTGACTGATATCCTGCTACTGACACCTATACAATTTATTACCACTCCCTTTCCCATTGCTCTATGATACTGTGATCTTTAATCTTCCTAGTCCTCTAACTTGCCCCGATCTCTCGTTCTGTTTCACTTGCTCTTCCCCAGCTTTTTCAACGGCACAAAACCCATCACTTTTCTACTCTGTCTTTAGTCTTCCGAAGAGTCAGATCAGACTCAGTGTATTGATTCTGATTCATTCTCGCAGATGCTGCCAGACCTTCTGAGCTTTTCCTGCACTTTCTGTTTTTGTTGCAGATTTCAAGCATCTGCAGTATTTTATTTTTGTTTCCCAGGAATGAATTGGCTTGTGATCGCAGGTTCTCTTCCCTTCCATTCCACCCCACTCCCCCAACAAATTTACAAATTTAGTATTGCAGGGACTTTGCTTTTACCCTTCCCTAAAGAGTTGTACCTTTCCATCAGAAAAAGTGAATCTGTGCAAATTCATACTTTTAAGGACCATGTTAGCCAATGGCTGTGCACCAGCAGGGGCTTCTAGTTACTGTGAGGAAGCATAAGGCAAGGCAACACTCAATATGCTGACAGAACCATCCTCCTTTCAGATTGTGGCATTCTAACTACTGGTAGAATGCCAATAAATGTAACTTATTGTCAGTGGCTACGTCCCCTGACTTGGCACAAACCCTGAAGGAAATGCACAACACGGCGTGTTCTCCAGTAAGAATCCAGTTTAAACTTTGTGACAGTGGAGTAGTATCAGGGAGAAACTTCAATGGAACAAATTCGACAATGGACCAACAGGTGCTAATTGTACATTTACTCAATTTCTTGACCACAGGAACCTACTTTCACAGTTTAATTATAACGATTTATTTGTGATTTATTAGCAAATTATAGATTTTATTTCTAACAATTTTATTTTCATTTTATAATTCATTTTTTAATCTAATTATATTATCTCATTGAATATCCTTTAAACTTTGACCATAAGCTGATGCTTGTTCAGTTTCTACTTCCCTTTAGTATTAAATACTGACTACCATCTAAGCAATTGTCATCTTCTCAGCTGTGAGAATCCAAACTACGCGTGGGGTTTGAGCTGCAGACTCAACTATTGTAATGGCTTAAACAGAACTCCTGCAGGAATATCACCAACAAAGCTGACACATAGTAGTTGTGGAACATTTTCAATTTTGATCATAACAAAATAAAATGAGCAGCAAAAAAGAAAGAAATATGTGCATTTATATAAAGTCTCTCTCAACTTCAGGATGATCAAATGTGCATTATTGCCAACAAAATACTTTCATAAAGCTCAGTTACTGTTGTAATGTAGGAAATTGCGTTCTTCTGTCCTTATGTCTTATGGTCTTATATAGCAATGAATTTGTGCTCAGCAAACATCCATACATAGCTATGAGTTTATGAGAAAATAATCGGCATTAGGTCTTGGTTAAAGGACAAATAATGGCCAGGACACTGAAGGGAACTACCCTGATCCTCTTTGAAAAAGTGCCCTTGGATATTTTATATCAGTCTGCGAGAGCAGATGGTATTTTAGTTTAACATCTCAACCCAACTTCTGACAATGCAGCACTTTTGAGGGACTGCACCAGATATGAGCCTTAGATTATGTGCTCAAATCCCTGGAGTGGAAATACGAACTACCAGCCTTTTGACTGCAAGGTGAGAGCGTGTCTGCTGAGCTACGACTGACACATAGACATTGATTCAGTCTATGTTGAAACAGCATTCTCGTGCAAGTGGAAAGTATTTAATTTTGAGATTTCACACTTAAATCAGAGGCACAGAAAAAAGTTTATGGGGAATACAACCCATCATGATATTAAAAAATACAAAGGGTAGCATTTTATTCATTGACATTTCATTGATGCTTGGATTTTTAGAACATACTTCACCTGGTAAAGGAGCGAGACTCCAAAAGCTTCTGATTTCAAATAAACCTGTTGGATTATGATTTCTGAAGAAGGGTCTAGGCCTGAAACATCAGCTTTCCTGTTCCTCTGATGCTGCTCGGCCTGCTGTGTTCATCCAGCTCTACACCTTGTTATCTCAGATTCTCCAGCATCTCCAGCTCCTACTATCTCTGAAACAATTTTAACCCAGTGTCATGTGACTTCTGACTTTGTCCAGCACCTCCACATCATCCCTCCCCTTAAAACTCTGATCTACCTCAACTGTTTGTTTCATTCCCATTCTCTCTGGGCATTATTCTTCTGCAGTTTGATTAAGCTGCTCCTGAGGGCAGGGTTCCTATCCTGTGCAAGATTCAGAGGCATTCATTTGATGTTTCTGACTTTTCCTATATCCTCCAAGGTTATTGTATTGGTTATTCTTTTAGCCTGAGCATTATGTACTCCAATGTAAATGGGTGAGTAGGAATCTCTTTGGTTCCCTGCCTTAGGGATAGCAATGAAATACGCAGTAACTCTTTAGTCTGAGAGTAACTCCATCTATTATTCCATTTAATGTGAGTCTTCTTTCTCTTCTTCTCTGCTTTAAGATGAAAGCTATTGGATGCATTAACAAGCAGTCAGGATTGGCAAGCAAGCAAGTAATGATGGGAAGGGAAAATGATTTGTTGCAATGTGACTTCCTGTGAGAAATCTGACAAATTTCGACACTTGCTATGTGTAATGCAAGTTGCTACCTGATTACCTCAACTTTGCCTAAAAAGTCCTAGAGTTGGTGAAAATGCTATTTCCTGAACCAACCTGACTCACCCTATTTATGAGATATCCGAATGACAGCAACCACCCAGAAAAGACCCTTTATTCTAAATCATCCATGCTGACCAGATATCCTAAATTAATCTACTCCCATTTGCCAGCATTTGGCCCATATCCATCTAAATCCTTCCTATTCATATATCCATCCAGATGCCTTTTAAATGTTGTAATTGTACCAGCCTCCACCACTTCCTCTGGCAGCTCATTCCATACATGCACCACCCTCTGCATGAAAAAGGTTGCCCTTCAGGTCCCTTTTAAATCTTTCACTGTTCATCTTAAACCTCTAGTTTTCGATTCCCCCACCCTGGGGAAGAGACTTTGCCTACTCACCCTTTCCCTGTCCCTCATGATTTCATAAACATCTATAACATCAATCCTCAGCCTCCATACTCCAGCGAAAATAATCCCAGCCTATTCAGCCTCTCTCTAAAGTTCAAGCTCTCCCACCTGGCAACATCCTTGTAAATCTTTTCTGAACTCTTCCAAGTTTCACAGCATCCTTCCTATAGCAGGGAGGGCAGAATTTCTCAAAGTAATCAAAAATTAGCTGAACTAATGTTCTGTACAGTTGCAACATGACCTCCCAACTTGTATACTCAGTGTTCTGACCAATAAAGACAAGCATTCCAAAGTTCTTCTTCATTATCCTATCTACCTGTGACTCCATTTTAAAGGAAATATGAACCTGCACTCCAAGGTCTCTTTGTTCAGCAACACTCCCCAGGACCTTACCATTAAGTATATAAAGCCTGTCCTGATCTGCCTTTCCAAAATGCAGCACCTCACATTTATCTAAATTAAAATCAATTTGCTACTCCTCGACCAGTTGGCCCATCTGATCAAGATTCCATTGTACTCTGAGATAATCTTCTTCACTGTCCACTAAACCTCCAATTTTGGTGTCATCTGCAAACTTACTAACCATTTCTCCTATATTCACATCCTAATCGTTTCTGTAAATGATGAAAAGCAGGGGACCCAGCATCGATCCTTGCAGCACATCCCTGGTCACAGCCTCCAGTCTGAAAAGCAACCCTTTACCACCACCCTCTGTCTTCTACCTTCGGGCCAGTTCTGTATCCAAATGGCTAGTTCTCCCTGTCCCATGTGATCTAACCTTGCTATCCAGTCTATCAAGATGAACCTTGTCAAACGCCTCACTGAAGTCCATATAGATCATGTCTGCTGCTCTGCCCTTCTCAATCCTCTTCGTTACTACTTCAAAAAACTCCATCAAGCTGGTGAGACACAATTTCCCACGTACAAAGCCATGTTAACTATCCCTAATTAGTTCTTGCCTTTCCAAATTCTTGTAAATTTTGCCCTTCAGGATTCCCTCCAAAAACTTCCCCACCACTAATGTCAGGCTCATTGACCTATAGTTCCTATAATCTTAAATACTGGCACCATGTTAGCCAACCAGACACTCTTCCGGTACTTCACCTCTGGTTATTGATGACACAAATATCTCAGCAAGGGGCCCAGCAATCACTTCCTAGCTTCCCACAGAATTCTAGGGTACACCTGATCAGGTCCCAGAGATTTATCCACATTTATGTGTTTTAAAATGTCCAGCACCTCCTCCTCTGTAATATGGAAATTTTTCAAGATGTTGATATTTATTTCTTTGCCTTCCATACTCTTCTCCACAGTAAACACTGATGCAAAATACCCACAAACAAGAACAAAGTTGCTGGAAACACTCAGTAGGTCTGGCAGCATCTGTGAAGGAAGAAACAGTTAACGTTTTGGGTCCGGTGACCCTTCCTTCAGTTCTTACTTGGATGCAAAATACTTGTGTGGTATCTCCCCCATCTCCCGCAGTTCCACAAACAGACAGCTTAAAGCTGGTGCAGGAATGCTATTTGTTCTGGTAAATAAAATCTTTCTGGACTGATTTAAATTTACAACAAAGTTCTGACGGTTGAACAGGCAATTAGTTTTCAATTCTTACTCATGGCGCTAACACTGTATTGTGGCTTATGCAGGACTGCCAAAGTGATACAAGTGTGTTTCTTTTTTGAGGAACACTACTTGCTCAGACAGCATATCACTGATAGGTAATTATAGTACACATGGGGAAGTGGGTCAGTGACACAATAGTGCAGTTCATAATTTCTCATTCTTAACTTCAGTGAGCTGAATTGTTCTGCATCTTCTTATTCACATTCTTCTGAGGCTCCAAGAAATAGAAGCCAGTTATTCATAGATGTTTGCGACAAATATTTTGATGTCCAACAACTTCCTTTGTCTATCAGAAAGGACAGAGGTGGCAGAGCAGTCTACTTCAATGGATGTGTTTTTACAGTTCTACCATGGGTCTTTGATCATTCTTTTGTAGCATAGATTTTCCAACCGGGACCCCTGGATCCTTAGTCTATCAGATTACTTTATTTGTTGATTTTCTGGCATACAGGTAGTACCTACAAGATAGGAATACAAATCTACTCCAAAACCATACAGGTAGTTCTCCTATAAATTGATAGTTGTGTTCTTGTGTGACCTTGCGCTATAGAACATTGCCATAGAAAATCGTGTTATAGAGAAATCACTGAAAATAGAACATAGAACATAGAACAATACAGCGCAGAACAGGCCCTTCGGCCCTCGATGTTGCACCAACCTGTGAACTAATCTAAGCCCCTCCCCCTACACTATCCCATCATTATCCATATGCTTATCCAAGGATAGATAATTAGCATAGATAATTGCTTTACCTGTAACAGCATCCACTATTCATCAATCGTGTTACAGCCAGCTCGCATTAACGAAACATGCATTTTTGCAGAACTACCTGTAATGTGTCTATTAGAATGAAAAATAAAATCTGCAACTGTTTTCTTTCAGATAGCTGACACATAGCTGTATTGTTCTATGTTCTACAAGCCATCTCCATGGGATGTGGGCACCGCTGGCAAGGCCATGGTTTATAGCCCATCTCTAATTGGCCCATGTGCGGCTTGCTGTGCTATTGTGGAAGGCAATTATGAGTCAGCTCCATCGCTGTGCAGCTGTAACCACATAGTCTGGGCTGGGTAACAATTGCAGGTTTCCTTCTCTAAAGGATATTAATAATATGCATTATAAGTTTGAAGGCGGAAGTGTATGAATATTTGCTGGGGGCTGCCAGAAACATACAAAAAAATGACTTTGTAAAAGCAAAAGAAGCATATCTATTTGTGCACTGTCTCAAAGGAAGGCCCTATGGTGGGTTTAGATCCTTTACTGACTGACCACCAACTTGTACTTTTGCTTAACACAATTGCTAGCATTGTTACCAATAGGTTAGAAGGTTATGGGCTTGAGTCTCACTCCATTTACAGCCAGTATTCCATGTTCCTGTACAGTGCAAAAGTAGTGTTACCTTCAGACCGGATTCTGAAACCAAGAGCCTTGTTCAGTTGAATATAGAGGTGCTGTAATGTTTGTATGCTGAATGACACATGAATTAAAACGGGCCAAATGGATATTATGATCCAATTATTTATTCAAGGAAAGTGTTTGTAGGCAACAAATGAGCCAACTCTCCTACAACCAGGCTGGGCAGCAAAACACCTCTGACCTGCTTACACAATAATACAAACATGGACTGCATTGTTTGCTGTGCTGTGTCATACCTTTATATTAGAAGGTTCTATTTTCGTAGCTGAAGTGCATTACAATCCCAAAGAGACCACAGGGCTCTGTCCTTGGGCCTCTACTGTTTGTAATTTTTATTAATGACTTGGATGAGGGGATTGAAGGATGGGTCAGCAAGTTTGCAGACGACACAAAGGTCGGAGGTGTCGTTGACAGTGTAGAGGGCTGTTGTAGGCTGCAGCGGGACATTGACAGGATGCAGAGATGGGCTGAGAGGTGGCAGATGGAGTTCAACCTGGATAAATGCGAGGTGATGCATTTTGGAAGGTCGAATTTGAAAGCTGAGTACAGGATTAAGGATAGGATTCTTGGCAGCGTGGAGGAACAGAGGGATCTTGGTGTGCAGATACATAGATCCCTTAAAATGGCCACCCAAGTGGACAGGGTTGTTCAGAAAGCATATGGTGTTTTGGCTTTCATTAACAGGGGGATTGAGTTTAAGAGTCGTGAGATCTTGTTGCAGCTCTATAAAACTTTGGTTAGACCGCACTTGGAATACTGCGTCCAGTTCTGGGCGCCCTATTATAGGAAAGATGTGGATGCTTTGGAGAGGGTTCAGAGGAGGTTTACCAGGATGCTGCCTGGACTGGAGGGCTTATCTTATGAAGAGAGGTTGACTGAGCTCGGTCTCTTTTCATTGGAGAAAAGGAGGAGGAGAGGGGACCTAATTGAGGTATACAAGATAATGAGAGGCATAGATAGAGTTGATAGCCAGAGACTATTTCCCAGGGCAGAAATGGCTAGCACGAGGGGTCATAGTTTTAAGCTGGTTGGTGGAAAGTATAGAGGGGATGTCAGAGGCAGGTTCTTTACGCAGAGAGTTGTGAGAGCATGGAATGCGTTGCCAGCAGCAGTTGTGGAAGCAAGGTCATTGGGGTCATTTAAGAGACTGCTGGACATGTATATGGTCACAGAAATTTGAGGGTGCATACATGAGGATCAATGGTCGGCACAACATTGTGGGCTGAAGGGCCTGTTCTGTGCTGTACTGTTCTATGTTCTATGTTCTAATAAGAACTTGGAAGCATAGAAAATAGCTGCAGGACTAGACCACTTGGCCCTTTTAAGCCTAATGCATCATTCAATATAATCATGGCTGATCATCCAATTTTGTTGCCACTCCCCCTACACTTTGATCCCTTTAGCCCTAAGAATGACATGCAACTACTTGGAAACATTTAATGTTTTGGCCTCAACCACTTTCTGCGGCTTACAGTTTCACAGGCTCAACACTCTTTGAGCGAAGAAATGACCCTTTATCTCAATCTTAAATGGCCTAAACCATATCGTTAAACTGTGATCCATTGTTCTGGATTCCCTGGTCACTGGAAACATCCTTCCTGCATCAACCCTGTTGAGTGCTGTTAGAATTTCATAGGTTTTTATAAGATTCCTCCTCATTTCTGTAAACCCCAAAAAATATAGTCTTAATTGAGTCAATCTCACTTCACATGTCAGTCCTGCCAGCCTAGAAATCAGCCCAGTAAGCAAAAACCAGACTTTACAAACAATCCCAGTGGAGAAATGTGGTGAATAACATTTCACATTATGAAACTTTCATTGTAACAATCAAACCAAAATCAACACAAATTAAACTTCAATGAAACAGGTGAATAGCAGCTGATAAAATAAACTGTAAATTGCATATTTATGAGCACATACAAAGACAGATCTTGAAAATGTAATCAGGACAATTCAGTATATCCATTCAGTATTAATTTCAGGCACCAAGCCTTTCAAAGTTCAGAACTTTTTCCAATAGAAATTCCAGCTTTCTTTTGTCAGGGATTTAGCCTGATTCACAGTCAATAGTACCACTTAACCAACTCAAGTTCCATAGTCACGGTCTTCTCCAAAATAGCACACATCTGCAGGGCCTCCTCAAGTTCGTTCATGTGGGTCCTGCTGTCCCTCCATCAAGATTATATTCAGCTTCTGCAATCAGGAATTTGATTATTCCCAGCACTCAGATCCAGCTTAATCCATTCTGCTTCATCCTGCCTGAACTGCACGACTGGAATCTCTGAGCTGAAGTAACATTGTGCCTCATTAACTGGTTTCAGCTTCTCCAGCAACTTGAAATTTACAATTTCTCTTTCATTTTTAGTTTTCCTATGAATTTGAAGATTCAATTTCCCTTTCAGTTGAGGTTTCCAGTTCCACTTAGGAGCTTTCCCAAAGAAATCCAAGATTCTACCCTAGATGCAAAAATGAATCCTGCCATAAGTCAGTATCCTTTAGGAGGGGCGAAGAGTGGATTGAGGCATACTTCAAAGTGTCAATCCTCAATACTGTAACTATTATTTACTTTCTCAGCAAATCAGGATGATTTAGGTGGTGTCCTCCTCCATAGTGACCACTAATCCTGGTCCAAAGTGCTCTGAAAGTGATAGAAGGAAAATTCTAAAGATTTAAACTAATGTCAACTTTCACATCATTGCACAAAGTCAAAATTTAACTCAGAGAGTGGGCTTCATTCTTAAAGTGAATACGTTGTCAGAAATTAAATGGCAATTTTATTATTTTGTGCCACAGACAAAAACTGAAATTGCTGGAAAAGCTTAGCAGATCTGGCAGCATCTGCGAAGGCACAGCAGAGTTAACATTTCGGGTCTGGTGACCCTCTCTCAGAACGAGTTCTGTGTATTATGATGGATCTTGCAGAACTTGAGTCACTGTCATCCACTCTTCACGAGCCATAATTTATTTCAATCATAGAACGATACAGCGTAGAAGAAGCCAGTTTGTCTATTGTACCCATGCCAGCTGAAGGGAAAGCACCATCCAATTAGTCCAGCTGAGGCCAGACAGTGGTTTACATGCTGAGCCTTATGAACTGCGTGTTCTTCAAAACAGCAAAATGATAGAGCAGCAAGGGACAATTCCTATCGCAGCTGCACACTCTGTGCAAAATGACCATCCATGTTCAACAGATACTTGGACTTTCATTTATCTCACGCTTGTGATGTTCTGAAACAAGGCCTTTCACAGGAGCACGATCAAACATATTTCTCATTTAACAAGAACAATATTAATGATTAAAGGATTATAACTATTCTGCTGCAAAAGAATGTTTCCAAGAGAATACTTCTAGCCTGTATTATTGCTGCCTCTCAACATCCCTTCCTGTAATGGAACTAAACAATGTTGGATCATTCAATACATCATTTTGTCTTTTTACCATAAGCATTAAACTGGGCATATAAATAGACAAGAGGGATATGATTTAAAGTTAATTTATAGTGCTGACCTTAACTTATTCATGATTGTCACGCAGAAGCCACTGATCAATTCACATGGGGAATATAAGTCATCATGCAACTTGCATTGAACTAACCCATTGAATATGCAGACAGTATTTCCTATTATTATCTTACAGTCACAATTTATGAAATTAAGAAGGGTAAGATTAATGTACTATGTTATAATATCCAGAATACCTTATTTTCCTCATTGACAAGAACATTTAGCTTCTCTGTAGCTTATAAACTCCACGCAGTTTTACATTGTGCAAGAGATTTTATAAACAATTAATATAAAATCAATACATATTATCAGCATCTATTTGGTAGGATTTTACAGTGTACAATTCAAGATCCATTTCCTGTGTGTTAGCTTCATGATTTATTTGGGAAGTATCGTGTTATAATACAGTACTTTGAAAATGTAAATCTGCAGGCTACACAAAAATAATAGGAAGTATTTACATCTTGTGACTTGGGAAAGCTATTCTGAAAGAAAAATCTATCACAGACATGTTGGAAATAGTTCTTGATAGCCCCATGTTGTAATCGCTAAGACCACAAAATGATTTCTGAGAATTGGTAAGTAAGCTAACTTAAAAATACATTTGGTTTTGCCACCTTTTGTCATGAAGGCACTGAATAGTTTGAAGCAGTTCAGAAAAAGCTGCAAGCCTAATTATAAAATCATATTCGATCCAACGCCAGAATGAAACATGGCTTCGAGACTTTGTTTTTTTCTTCCCAATTTGATCTCCTCTTATCTTCTTCCCCTTCCTAAGTTACTGATTCTGGCAGAGTTAAGATTCTATAAACGTTCACCCCCATCAACACCTCATTGGCTTTATGACTTTATGACTCCATCTATTCTTGGACTATTGGCATTAGTGGCAAGAACAACATTTATTACCCATTGCTAACGGCCCTTAAAAAGGAAAGTTCTCCTGGATGCCTCCTATGGAGGTAAGATGTCATATTTATGTTAATGGAGAATGTAGGAAATTGGCAGCCCAAGTACAAGTTGGGCTGAGGCGCAGGCAGATAGACTTTCAACTACTGAGTATTGACCCTCAACTAGAAAAATGGATGACTAGATCACAAAAAGTCATAAGGATGTTGTACGGAATTTAACTTTTTTTTTGAGATTACAGTTGGGGAGAAATAAGGAGTCAGATATCTAAGAGAGGGATCGGAATGCTTTCTCTTTGGCAAGCCAGCACATTTAAAACAATTTTGTAAGCTCAACCATCCATTTAATGAAGGGTGGCTGGGATGAGTTTTCAACAATGGCAGCATTATGGAAATCAAAAGCCAAGACATTGAAGCTGAAGATTTCCTCATCAAGACAAAGAAAAGATGAAGATAAGAAGTCCTGATCAGGAGAACAGTAAGGCAAAATATTCCAAACAGAATTTAACCTCGAAACCGGAGACTTCGCAGATCATTTTGAATGGCTTAAAGAAGTCAAAATTCAGCCATCCAAATTCAAGCTGCAATGTTTGGGAGGCACAATCCCCAAATTCAGGGGTCAGATCACCACAGTTCTCTTACACAAAGAAAACTAAATTAATGAAATTCTGTAAATCTTGCACAAACAGCAAATTTCTCTGTTCATCAGACAATAGCATTTACATTAAGGTTTCATAAAGAAAGTCAGTGAAGTGTCTCAAGATTACAATGGGGCAGACACTCTTTCAAAAGCACAGTTGATTAAGTTGCAAAGAAAGGCTTAGTTGTCTTCTCTGAGATCGAAGCGTATTCTTTGACTATAGCAAAAAGCCTACCTGCCGTAGGGAACAAAATCACAGATGTTGCAGAAATTCTCCCAGAAGACACAAAGTGTATTTAGGTCAGTGCACACTGTCAGAATGGGTGGCCTGTATATCTCCTGAGCAAACAGGTGCTAATACAATTTTATGAGCAATGGACACACATAAGTGATCGTCTACTGTTCAATGATAGACTTGAATCCCAAAAGCTTTGACTGAAGATGTTCTCCAAAAAGTCAACAGTAGTCATTTAGGCAAAATGATATGCAGAACAAAGGTACAATAAACAGTATGAGGACCAGAAACCTCAAAAGCATTTGAAGTTCTTATTTTGACTTGTATTGTTTATGTCATGAACACTTAAACACCAAAGACATTTGCTACCATCAACAAATATTTGTTTCAGGCATTATGTTTAAGGTCTACCGCAAAATGAAAGCATTAACGCAGACGAAGAGCTCAAATAACAACAGCAGCTAGGTAACACTATGTATTATTGCAAACATTCTCCTTTACATAAAGCTGCATGTTGCCAAGGTTACCCAATGTTCATGGTCAACAAAGAAAATTATCATTCATTAACAAAATTCTGTTAATTCTAGTCAGTCCAACTTTCCTTCGTCTCAGTGCATTCATTTACTGAATCATTAAATCAAGCAAGTTTTCTAATTGAACGCAAATACATTGTCATTGGCTCTTTGGTAATTGAAAGTTAAGATAATAACCATTCCCCACACTTATGTGTGTCCATTGCTCATAAAATTGTATTAGCACCTGTTTGCTCAGGAGATATACAGGCCACCCATTCTGACAGTGTGCACTGACCTAAATACACTCCATGGTGAGGGTAATTACTATGGTAACTTGTTGCTGGTCTGTTTCTGTTGTTGTGGAGAGGGGGACCTCTGAGACTAATGATTGTTCTGCACTCCATCATAAGTGTTGAGATCAAACCTTCCTGAACAGCAGCCTGAAGTGAAGGAGCAGTTTCTTTAGGCGTGTATATGTGCCTATGCTTACGACAATGTAACTGATCATTCACCTTTATGACATATGCTCAAGGTAACAACTGTTTTAAACAGGTTCCAATTTGCCATGTGAGCTGACTGTTGAGAATGCTGAATATTTGCACTCTGGCCAGCTGTCCAATGCTCAGTCTGGCACTGACTGGGCAGTTTTATCAAAGTGACATTTGAATTTCTGTAATTTCACTTTGATTTTGTTACCCTTGCTTGATGCTACTTCTGGCCTCGTGTTTTTTTTTGCTACTGAAAGAGCAGTGGGTGTGGTATGAAATTAATCTTTAAATGGGATTACTTTCCATGCCACCAGGATGTATACTTCTCCACTCCAGGATTGCTTTGTACCAGTCTGCGCTGGATTTGCGTGGTTTCTTTGTAATTCCTTTAGTAATTTTCATTGATGCTTCACCCATACTCTTTGACTGGGGACATTGTGGAGATGGCATGTGATGTTGAACTTCTCAGTCCTTTATGTAGGTAATCTAATCTAATCTTATGATTACTTCAGTTGAGAGTTGTGGTCCATTGTCACCTATCACAGGGTCTGAAATGACCCAAATGAGCTTTCAGGCATTCTCTCATCTCATTGGTAGTCATTCTTGATGACAACAATATAGACCATGCTGTTGTCTGGCCTTGGTATTCCTTCTGGCTCTTCTGCAAATATTTCCTCTTTTTTTAACAATATTCTAGACAACATGATCGTGGATACTGACCCACAATTCACGAATGAACATTTCAGACAATTTGCTGAAGAATGTGGATTTCAATATGAGACCAGTTAGCCACTCTACCTTCAAGCTGGTAGGGAAGTGGAGACAGGCTTAAAATCTACTCAGTTGCTTACAATGAAGAATAACCATGTTAAGTTGGTGTTACTGAATTAGAGGGCAAAACCATTAAGCCGTGATTTTCACCTATAGAATTGTGAATAGGGAGATAGCTAAAGGCTCAACTTCCTTCTTTACATATTAAATACTGAAAGAACTCTGGACGCTGTAAATCAGGAACAATAACAGAAGTTGCTGGAAAAATTCAGCAGATCTGGCAGCATCTGTGAAGGAAAAATCAGAGTTAATGTTTTGGGTCCGTGACTCTTCCCTAGAACTGGGGAAGGGTCATCAAACGCAAAACATTAACCCTGATTTTTTTCTCCTCAGATGCTACCAGACCTGCTGAGCTTTTCCAGCAACTTCTGTTTTTGTTCCTTCTTTTACAATTTAAGATCAGGCGCCACAGCACCTTAGAAGATTGTGGTCAAGTAAGGCAAAAGGAAAAATCTCAAAGCCCAGATGCTACAATTTTTGGCATTGAACAAAGACTCTTTTCATGTTAATACCTGGATGGAAAGTGTAGATAAGAGACCACTAGGCTAAAGGTACGACCATTGAGCAATTGCGATAACTACAATTGTATCTCATCCAGACATCTTGGAAGTCTTCAGAAGATACAGGAAAGCTGTAATATTTTTAGAAGCCAGAAGGAAAATTTCCAATAATTCAAAGAATGGAATATTATGATGAACTTTGCATCAACCATTTCAATGATTGGCGCTCAAATTTAAGCACTGAGTGTTGGCTAGAAATAGCAAGAACTAGAAATAGTGATAACCAGAATACATAGATTCATAATGATACCAAACAGGCTCTAATTGTGAGGCCTTTAGAAAGAGATGAAAGTGGTTTAATTGTAATTTATTAATTCTTGGAATTACACTGGGGAGGTGGGCAAAGATGTGGAGATATGTGCTAATATTGATGTTAATGACACTGAATGAATAATGAGGTATGTATAGGGCTGATTAGAAGCTCTGAAGGATAAAATGGATAAAGTATGTTGTGTATGATGAGGTTTTGGTTGTATATAGCTGTAAATAAAGAGTTTAATGAAAACTTTATACAGGCTGTGGCCAATTCGCTCACAGAGTGAGATGAATCTAGTTCAGCCATAATTCACATAGAATAAGAAGATAACAATCCTGTTGTCCTCCATCTATAAACGTAAACTCATACTTGAAATCAACCATTGCCTGCAGCATTCTAACTCTCACCAAGTCCTGTACATCGCTGCCCTTTTACTCACTATCTGATATGATTCCCATGCTCTGATTTTGAAATTCTCATCCTTATTTTCAAATTGCTTATGATTTGCACATCCCTATCTCCAACCTGACATTACCTTCTCAGTTCTAGCCTCGTGTATTATATTACCCATCACTATTGTCCAAATATTGAGGACTGTGCCTTTATCTATCTGGGTTCTGAACTCTTTCCACCCCTTTCTGGACACTCCTGAAACTTTCCTTCTTTCACTGAGCTTGTGGGTCACCTGTCCAAATGTTTCCCTTGGAATTGTTTCTTAATAACCCTCTTGTGAAGTGATTTTTTTACAACACTGGTGATGAAATAGAAATGACAATTGCGGTTATTGAAATGATTGTGCTTCTAAGGTGATCAGGGCAGTCAATACTTAGGGACTTTGTGACAATAAAAGCCATCACAGTGGAGCTTTATTACATGTTCACCAGTATTAATACAGGCTCACTTTCCACATCAGCTTATGTTCAGGAACACTGGCTGACCATTACATTCCTTAGCTGCTGCTGAGGTGATTAGCTACATTTGTCCTTTTAGTAATCATGGTAAACTGGAACCGGGGCTCCAATTTCTAATGAATGACAAAGTCACGTATCTATGTTCACAGGAGCAGTCTTATCAATTGTCTATTTTGTCCACACAGCTTGACACCGTGTTTTCTTTCACAGGCCCCTTACTTATTTTTAACCCGCATTGTTCATTTCTGTTAGGGTCCTGACAATACTCCCATGTTGCAGAGCTGTAAGATAAAGTGAAAAGAAAGATGTAAGAAGTATTGAGTAAGCAGAAAAAAAGAAAACATAAAACATTGGAGGGAGAAGATAAGTGAGGAAGAGAGTAAACAAAGGAAGAGAGCAAGAAATGTAAATGGAGGAGAAAACATGAGAAACAGAAGTTGAAGAGATTAAAAACAGTTTAAGAAAAATGAAAGGGGGAAGTGGGAGAAGGAGGGGATTTTTTGTTTTCTTGCAGTATTAGTGTTTCACTTTAATTCATCCTTGAGAGTGGCTAGCGAAGCCAGCACTTATAATCCTTCAGAGGAGGCTGGTGGCAATCTGATTTCTTGAACCACTTTAGTCCAGGTGATGTAGGGACAGCCACTGTGCTATAAGGGAGGGGGTTCCAGCATTTTGACCCAGACATAGTGAAGGAGCAGCGAAATGTTTTGAAGCCAGGATGATTTTTCCTTAAAGAGCAATGTTCCATATATCTGTTCCCCTTGTCCTTCTAGGAGATAGTGGTCACAGGTTAGGAAAGGAGGCTTTGGTGAGTTGCTGCTGTGCGCCTTGGTTTGGAGGTGTAGAGAGTGTGAATGTTTAATGTGGTGGATAGGTGCCAATTAAACGGGATGCTTTGTCCTGGATTGTGCTGAGGTTTTTGAGTGTTGGATCTACACTTATCCAGGAAAGTGGAAGGTATTCCTTCCCACTCCTGAGTTAGTCCTGTAGTTGGTGGACAGGGTTTGGTGAGATGACAAGTGAATTGCACTCCACAGAATTGCTGGTTTCAGTCCTTCCTTTGTATCCACAGTCTGTGAGTGGCTTGTCCAGTTCAATTACTGCTCAAAAGTACTTCCAAGGAAGTTGAAAGTGGAGGATTCAGCCATGGTAATACGATTGAAAGTCAAGGGGGAGATTGCTAGACCTTGTTTTTTGTTAGAGATGGAACAAACGTCACTTGGCATTAGTCAATCCAAGGTTGAATGTTGGTCCAGGGTCATGCTGCTTGTGAGCACAGGCTGCTTCAGGACCTCAGGTGTCACAAGTCAACATTGTGCAAACATCAGCAAAGGTCCCACTTCTAGGTCTCCCTGGAGGGAAGGCCAGGTGAAGATTGCAAGTGTCCTCAACTTAAAGCTTCTGGAGGACAAAATGTTTGGAACCATTGGATCATAGACTTTGCCAAAAAGTATTTAAATTGGCGTTGTCAGCAGTACTTCAGTGATTGGATCTTGTCAGTTCAAGGTGCCAAGGCTTTGTCAGATCTCTTGTCAAACAGCAGCAGAGCCAGGAATTTTGCATTGCCATCAAAGAATCTATTTGGATGATTGAATTTCTGTAGTTTGGCCAACATGCAATTTGGCTCAGACTGAAGAGGTGACTTTTAGTCTGGGATGTGTACAGAATACACAGCCTAACAAAGTTTATGTTATTGGGTTATTATGTTATTGTGATTGAATCCAGATTAAGCCTATTCTAAAATTGGTGATATGGAATTATTATAAGCTTGAAAAATACATACTTTAATAATAAACATTTAAAATAAATCAGAGGTAACAAAATTTCCTTTGATCTTTTGGCCCCAATTTTCCAGGAGCCAGGTTGTCATTTTGCACATGGAGAAGGGAGCTGCTCATTGGGACCTTGCGGAATCTCCATCATAGTGGACTTCAATGGAATTGCCTGGGAATTTTCTGTTGGGAAATTCCCCTACTACACCTCCCCCAAACTTCCAGATCTGACCGAACCCAACCAAACGCCACCATATCCCCACCCCACTATTACTATTACCTCTCCCTGCTACCCAACCAACCAAACCATCTGGACACAACCCAGTCTGACCCAACTTCTTCCATTCATACCAAACTTCTCTAAGCATTGCAGCACTTTCCATGTCACTGGTACCCTGCCTCCATCCCATTTGGCATCCTACCCACCTGGCACCTGACCCAGCTAGCCCCTCCTTACTAGGCTCCGTGCCCTCTGGTATCCCACCTCCGAAATACCGCCCCTTCCACAGTTGGTACTCCACCCACATGGCATCATGGCACCTTATATAGCTGGCATCCTAAACCCATACCCATTTGGAATCCTAACCCGGTCACTCAAATGCCTCTCCAGCTGGCACACTATGTACCTGGCAACATTGTACCCACCCACCTTCAAACTTACGCACTAGGCTCTTTACCCCCTACTCATGTGGAGTGCTACCCCTGGCATCATAGAACATAGAACATAGAACATTACAGCACAGTACAGGCCCTTCGGCCCTCAATGTTGTGCCGACCTGTCATACCGATCTGAAGCCCATCTAACCTACACTATTCCATGTACATCCATATGCTTGTCCAAAGACGACTTAAACGTACTTAAAGTTGGCGAATCTACTAATGTTGCAGGCAAAGCGTTCCATTGCCTTACTACTCTCTGAGTAAAGAAACTACCTCTGACATCTATCCTATATCTTTCACCCCTCAATTTATAGCTGTACCCCCTCGTGCTCACCGTCACCATCCTAGGAAAAAGGCTCTCCCTATCCACCCTATCTAACCCTCTGATTATTTTATATGTCTCAATTAAGTCACATCTCAACCTTCTTCTCTCTAACGAAAACAGCGTCAAGCCCCTCAGCCTTTCCTCGTTAGACCTTCCCTCCATACCAGGCAACATCCTAGTAAATCTCCTCTGCACCCTTTCCAAAGCTTCCATATCCTTCTTATAATGCAGTGACCAGAACTGTACGCAATACTCCAAGTGCGGCCGCACCAGAGTTTTGTACAGCTGCAGCATAACCTCATGGTTCCGGAGCTCGATCCCTCTGTTAATAAAAGCGAAAACACTGTATGCCTACTTAACAGCCCTGTCAACCTGGGTGGCAACTTTCAAGGATCTGTGTACATGGACACTGAGATCCCTCTGCTCATCTACGCTACCAAGAATCTTACCATTAGCCCAGTACTTTGCATTGTGGTTACTCCTACCAAAGTGCATCACCTCACACTTGTCTGCATTAAACTCCATTTGCCACCTCTCAGCCCAGCTCTGCAGCTTATCTATGTCTCTCTGTAACCTACAGCCTCCTTCATCACTATCCACAACTTCACCGACCTTAGTGTCATCTGCAAATTTACTAACCCATCCTTCTATGCCCTCATCCAGGTCATTTATAAAAATGACAAACAGCAGTGGACCCAACACCAACCCTTGTGGTACACCACTAGTAACTGGTCTTCAGGATGAACATTTCCCATCAACTACCACCCTCTGTCTTCTTTCAGCAAGCCAATTTCCAATCCAAACTGCTATATCTCCCACAATCCCATTCCTCCGCATTTTGTACAATAGCCTATTGTGGGGAACCTTATCAAACGCCTTGCTGAAATCCATATACACCACATCAACCGGTTTACTCTTATCTACCTGTTTGGTCACCTTCTCAAAGAACTCAATAAGGTTTGTGAGGCATGACCTTCCCTTCACAAAACCGCGCTGACTATCCCTAATCAAATTATTCTTTTCCAGATGATTATAAATCCTATCTCTTATAACCTTTTCCAACACTTTACCAACAACTGAGGTAAGGCTCACTGGTCTATAATTACCAGGGTTGTCTCTACTCCCCTTCTTGAACAGGGGAACCACATTTGCTATCCTCCAGTCATCTGGCACTATTCCTGTAGACAATGACGAGTTAAAGATCAATGTCAAAGGCTCGGCAATCTCCTCCCTGGCTTCCCACAGGATCCTAGGATAAATCCCATCCGGCCCAGGGGACTTATCTATTTTCACAGTCTGTAGGATTTCTAATGCCTCTTCCTTGTGAACCTCAATCCCACCTAGTCTAGTAGCCTGTATTCTCCTTGACAACATTGTCGTTTTCTAGAGTGAATACTGCAGAAAAATATTCATTTAGTGCTTCCCCTATCTCCTCTGACTCCACACAAAACTTCCCACTACTATCCTTGATTGGCCCTAATCTTACTCGCGTCATTCTTTTATTCCTTAAATACCTATAGAAAGCCTTAGGGTTTACCCTGATCCTATCCGCCAACAACTTCTCATGTCTCCTCCTGGCTCTTCTGAGCTCTCTCTTTAGGTCTTTCCTGGCTACCTTGTAACCCTCAAGCGCCCTAACTGAGCCTTCACATCTCATCCTAACAGTAGCATTTTTCTTCTTCTTGACCAGAGATTCCACCTCCTTAGTAAACCACGGCTCCCGCACTCTACAGTTTCCTCCCTGCCTGACAGGTACATACTTATCTAGGACACACAGGAGCGTCTCCTTGAATAAGCTCCACATTTCTAATGTGCCCATCCCCTGCAGTTTCCTTCCCCACCCTATGCTCCCTAAATCTTGTCTAATCTCATCGTAATTGCCTTTCCCCCAGCTATAACTCTTGCCCAGTGGTATATACCTACCCCTTTCCATCACTAAAGTAAACATAACAGAATTGTGATCGCTATCACCAAAGTGCTCACCTACTTCCAAATCTAACGCCTGACCGGGCTTATTACCCAGTACCAAATCTAATGTGGCTTTGCCTCTTGTTGGCCTGTCTACATACTGTGTCAGGAATCCCTCCTACACATACTGGACAAAAACTGACCCATATATAGTACTCGAACTATAGTACTCCCAGTCGATATTTGGAAAGTTGAAGTCCCCCATGACAACTACTCTGTCTCTCTCACTCCTATCGAGAATCATCTTTGCTATCCTTTCCTCCACATCTCTGGAACTATTCGGAGGCGTATAGAAAACTCCCAACAGGGTGACCTCTCCTTTCCTGTTTCTAACCTCAGCCCATACTACCTCAGTTGACGAGTCCCTAAACATCCTTTCTGCAACTGTAATACTGTCCTTGTCCAACAATGCCACACCTCCACCTCTTTTACCATCTTCTCTGTTCTTACTGAAACATCTAAATCCCGGAACCTGCAACAACCATTCCTGTGCCTGGTCTCTCCATGTCTCCGAAATGGCCACAACATCGAAGTCCCAGGTACTAACCCATGCTGCAAGTTCACCCACCTTATTCCGGACGCTCCTGGCATTGAAGTAGACACACTTCAAACCAACTTCTTGCTTGCCGCTACCATCTTGCGTCCCTGAAACTTTATTTCGGACCTCCCTACTCTCAGCCTTTTCTATACTTGAACTACAATTTTGGTTCCCATCCTATCCCTCCCCAGCTGACACTCTACCCACCTGACACTTTTCTTATCTGGTATTCTATCCCCATCATCAGTCATGTACTGTACCATCCTCCGCATTTTAACATCACACGTACATACTTAAAACACGCATCATCATCATTGGCGGTCCATCACCAACGAGAACGACTCTCTTCCACCCTCAGGGTGAACCTGTAGGTGGATGTGCAGACGGATGCAGCTTCCTCAGACACTGCTACACTTGGAACAAAAAGTGGCCTTGGGAAGGGGTGTGTTGGGGTGGCAGCGCGCTCCTTTTCACCTGCCTTCTGCTTTTTCCCAACAGCAAGTCTCCAGGTGCTCAACCCCTTCCTGGACTCTCCTCCTCCACTTTGGGCAGCCTTGGGCCAGTGAGTGTCAGGTGTGTGTGAGAACGCCGCACTTCGACAGGGGAGGCCTGGAGGGGATCCCAGCTCAGCCTTTCCTGTCCACCTGGGGCTTGCCTGCCGTTTCTGAGCTGGAAGGGGAGCACCGGCTTGGGATCCTCAGGTCGGCCATGCCCAGCCCATCGAAGCCGATCAACGCAAGGGTGGTGAGTGCCTCGATGCTGGAGGTGAGGGCCTGGTTGAGGATACTGGCGTTGTGTTTTCCTTCCCAGAAGATTTGCGGGATCCTGCATGGGCAGCATTAGTGGAACTGCTCCAATGCCAGCTGTCAAAGTGGCTGTCAGTACATTAATGTGTCAGACTGTGGTCACTGACTGCTGTGGAAAGGAGCGTAATTTACATTCCTCTGACAGTTCTGTGCTCCGAAAAGAATGGGCGTACAGCTCTATATTCCAAAGGAACTCCGTTTGGAATCTCCTCTCAGAAACACAGAGCTCCCCCTTCTTTCATTAAATGGGGAACATCTGTCTGTGTGAGATTCCCACTCCTCAGAAAATCCAGTGCAACAAATTTTCCACATCACCACAACCACTTTGAACTTGGGGTTCATTTCTCATGACTGCTTGCTCCGTTACGGCGATCTGATTTCAGTTTCTTTCCTTGTTGAACATGTAGAGTCAGATACGTTACAGAAAGAGAAGAAAGAAAGCCATTCGGCCCTGCAAGTGAATAGCAGCTCACTGTAGAACAATCCAATCCTTTCTCTGGCCAACGCTATCCCCAGGGCTCTGTTCTGCTTGATTTTTTTTAAAGAAGTTTGAAATAAAATATTTACATTCTCCTTCCTCAAGTGCAATTTTCACAATTATTGACTGAGTGGTGTTAAATGGTTATGAAATTCCTCACTTAACTGCAAATATATATGTAGATGTGTTTTGGAGAGAACAAATTAAAACAATTTCCAATATAGTTTCTTCAGAGTATTTCCAATCTAATATCTTCAGGACTGTACACTGAAGTCGTGTATGGTGCAGGTGAACCTACAGGCTGAATCGGGCAAAATGACCAGGTAGGACATTGAAAATGGACAGTTAAGAACATAGAACATAGCACAGTACAGACCCTTCGGCCCACAATGTTGTGCCAACCTATTGTCCTACTAAGATCAACCTATCCTGCATACCCTACATTTTACTATCCTCCATGTGCCTATCCAAGAGTCACTTAAAAGTCTCTAAAGTATCTGACTCCACTATCACTGCTGGCAGCACATTCCACATGCCCACCACTCTGTGTGTGAAGAACCTATCGCTGACATCTCCCCTATACCTTCCTCCAATCACCATAAAATTATGCCCCCTCATAATAGTCATTTCCGCCCTGGCAAAAACTGTGACTATCCACTCTATCTGTGCCTCTCATCATTCTGTACATCTCTATCAAATCACCACTCACCCTTCCTCACTCCAATGAAAAAAGTTCTAGCTCCCTCAACCTTTCCTCATAAGACCTGCCCTCCAGTCCAGGCAGCATCCTGGTAAATCTAATCTGCACCATTTCTAAAGCTTCCACATCTTTCCTGTAATGAAGTGACCGGAACTGAACACAATATTCCAAATGTAGTCTAACTAGAGTTTTATAGAGCTGCAGCATAACCTCATGGCTCTTAAACTCAATTCCCCTGCCAAAGAAAGCCGACACAGCATACATTTTCTTTACAACCCTATCAACTTCGGTAGCAATTTTGAGAGATCTAGGGACGTGGACCCCAAGATCCCTCTGTTCCTCCACACTGCCAAGAATCCTGCCATTAACCCTGTATTCTGCATTCAAATGTGACCTTTCAAATTGAATCACTTCACACTTTTCCGGGTTGAATTCCATCTGCCACTTCTTTGCCCAGCTCTGCATCCTGTCAATGTCCCATTGTGACCTATAACAGCCCTCCAGGCGGTCCACACCTCCACCAACCTTCATGTCATTGGCAAACTTACTAACCCACCCATCCACTTCCTTATCCGAGTCATTTATAAAGATCACAAAGAGCAGAGATCCCAGAACAGATCCCTGCGGAACACCACTGGTCACTGAGCTGCAGGCTGAATACTTTCCATCTACTATCACCCTCTGTCTTCTGTTGGACAGCCAGTTTTGTATCCAGACAGCCAAATTTCCCTGAATTCCATGCCTCCTTACTTTCTGAATGAGCCTATCATGGGGAACCCTTTCAAATGCCTTGCTAAAATCCAGATACACCTCATCTATTGCTCTACCTTCATCAATGTGTTTTGTCACATTCTCAAAGAATTCAATGAGGCTTGTGAGGCCTTCACTGGTGAATACTGATGCAAAATATTCATTAAGGGCCTCCCTCACCTCCTTTGACTCCACACACAAGTTCCCTCCACTATCCCTGATTGGCCCTACCCTCGCTCTGGCCGTCCTCTTGTTCCTCACATAAGAATAGAAAGCCTTGGGGTTTTCCTTGATCCTACATGCCAAGGTTTTCTTGTACCCCCCTTCTCGCTCTCCTAAATCCATTCTTCAGTTCCTTCCTGGCTACCTTGTAGACCTCTAGAACCCTGTCCAATCCTTGCTTCCTCAACCTTAAGTAAGCTTCCTGCTTCCTCTTGACTAGGTGTTCAACATGTCTTGTCATCCAAGATTCCTCCACCTTACCATCCTTTGCTTGCCTCAGTGGGGAAAACCTATCCAGTACCCATAGCAACCGCTCCCTAAACAACTTCCACATTTCTGTCGTGCATTTCCCTGAGAACATCTGATCCCAATTGGTGCTCTGTAGTTCTTGCCTAATAGCATTGTAATTCCCCCTCCCCAAATTAAATACTTTGCCACACTGTCTGCTCCTATCCCTCTCCATGACTGTAGTAAAGCTCAGGGAGTTGTAATCACTATTACCGAAATGCTCCTCCACCGAAAGACCTGGCACTCAGCCTGGCTCGTTGCCAAGCACCAAATCCAATATGGCCTCCCCTCTAGTCGGCCTATCTACATATTGAGTTAGGAATCCTTCCTGGATACAGCTGGCAAAATCTGGTCCATCCAAACAATCTTCCCTTAGGAGGTTCCAGCAAAGATTAGGGAAGTTGAAGTTACCCATGACAACAATTCTATTACTTCTACATCTTGATAAAATCTGTCTCCCAGTCTGTTCCTGTTGCTATTGGAGGGTCTATAGAAAACTCCCAATAAAGTGACTGCTCCTTTCCTGTTTCTGACTTCCACGCATACTGTCTCAGTGAACAAACCCTTCTCTACCACCTCCCTTTCTGCATCAATGCTACTATCCCTGATTAACAATACCACTCACCCACCTCTTTTACCTCTCTCCCTATTTCATTTGAAACATCTATACCCCAGAACATCCAACAACCATTTCTGCCCCTGTGTTATCCAAGTCTCCGTAATGGCCACAACACCGTAGTTCCAAGTACTGATTCACATTCTAAGTCCATCACCCTTATTCCTTACATTTCTTGCAATGAAGTAGACACACCTCAACCCATTACACTGACTGCAACTTTGCCCTATTAACTGCTTATCCTTCCTCATAGATTCTCTGCTTGCTGTACCTGCCTATACACCAGCTATCCCATCATCTGTCCTGGAGTTCCGGTTCCCGTCCCTCTGGCAAACTAATTTAAACCCTCCCGAAAAGCTCTAGCACACCTCCCGCCCAGGACATTTGTCCCCTTCCAGTTCAGGCACAATCCGTCCTTCCTGTACAGGTCCCACCTTCCCCAGAAAACATCCCAGTGATCCACAAACCTGAAGCCTTCCATCCTACACCAGGTCTGTAGCCACGTGTTCATCTGCGCTGTCTCTCTGTTTCTAGCCTCACTAGCCCGTTGCACCAGTAGTAATCCTGACATGACCACACTGCTCGTCCTGGCTTTCAGCTTCCATCCTAACTCTCTATATTCATTTTTCAGGTCCTCATCCCATTTCCTAGCTATGTCATTGATACCCATGTGTACCAAGACTTCTGGCTGTTCTCCCTCCTCCTTAAGAATCCTGTAGATCCAAGACATCCCTGACCCTGGCACCCTGGCAACATACCGTCCGGGAGTCTCGCTTGGTATCACAGAATCTCCTATCTGTTCCCCTCACAATTGAATCTCCTATCACTATCACCCTCCTAGTCTCCCCCCTTCCCTTCTGAGCCACAGAGCTAGGATCAGTGCCAGAGACCTGGCCGCTATGGCTTTCTCCTGGTAGGTCCTCCCCCGCCTCCCGCAAAAGTATCCAAAACGGTATACTTATTATTGAGGGGAAAGGCCACCGGGGATCCCTGCACTGTCTGCCTATTCCCTCTCCCCCTCCTGTCAGTCACCCTGTGACATTTTTCCTGTACCTTGGGTGTGACCACCTCCTTATAGCTCCTCTCTATCACCCCCTGAGCCTTCCAAATGATCCAGAGGTCATCCAACTCCAGCTCCAGTTCCTTAACATGGTTTTTGAGGAGCTGGAGTTGGGTGCACTTCTCGCAGATGAAGTCAGAAGGGACACCAGTCATGACCCTTACCTCCCACATCCTGCAAGAGGAGCATGCAACTGCACTAACTCCCATTCCTTCTAGTCTAAACTTCCAAACGAATACAGAAAAAATATCTTTACCTTACTGACCCTCCATTTTTTTTGATTAGAGGAGGAAGATGGGTGGGAGACACTACACATGTAGTGTATCAAGTTTAACCAATGCCCGAATATAATAGTTCACTTCCTGGCTCATGCTCTTACCACTCCTGCCGCTCGGATCAAGGAGGCCGCTGACTCACAAGGTAAGATTTTATATAGAAAATTTCACCTTCCCAGCTGCCCCCCGCTCGCGCCTCTCACCACTCCCGCTGCTGCAAGCAAGATGTTATTTCCAGCCGACACATAAAACTACCGATGACTACCACTGCAATCGCCAGGGGATACTCAGGGCAGGACCTTCTATTTTCATCAGGCATCTCACTATGAAAGGGGCTTTGTGGGTTTGAGGATTGCCGGGCCATTGGTGAGGTGAGAATAGGAGCTAGGGCGATGGGTGGCCGTCAGCAGCAAACATCCTGCCCGGTGTCCATTCCATTCTCATGCGTAGATTTATTTTTAATGTCATTCACTGGATGTGGGCCACTGGCCAGACCAGTATTTACTGCCACATCCCTAATTGCCCAGATGGCAGTTAAGAGTCAATAACATTGCGGTGGCCCTGGAGTCACATGTGGGCCTGGCCAGGTAAAGACAGGAGTTTCCTTCCTTAAAGGATATTAGTGAATCAGATGGCTTTTCCCAACAATTGGCAATGCTTTCGTGATCATCATTAGACTCTTAATTCCAGATCTCTGTATTGGACACAAACGCCACCATGTGCCACAGTTGGATTTGAACCCAGTTCGCCAGGACATTACCCAGAGTTCTGAATGAACAGTTCAACCATAATACCACCAGGCCATTGCTTCGTCCATAAGTTAGTAAAGATCAAGGGAGTACCTTTACCAAACCCCACTCCCCCTCAACCCCACAAGACCCATTCACTCCCCCACCCATCCAACTCATAGCTTGCCTGCAATGCTTTACCAGGCAGGTCCATGACTCCTGTTCTGACTGGAGCTGGAGGAGTTGCAGACCAAGTAGGAATAGGCTTTCAGCAGTCAGCAATGAACCATTTAAGAAACTCAGTTGGGTGGTGGGGGGGTGAACTTGGGTCCTCCCATTGACAGCCTATGGATGTGGAAAGGTACTGGGATGACACCATCCTGCCTGATTACTTTGCCCATCCCCAGGGCTAGAAGAGTCTGGCTTAGTGTATCTTTCTAGTCACATAACACCCTTGTTGTTCTACAATACAATTGCAACGTGCACTCCATTCTTTCAAAATTGGACTGACTTTTCCCCAAATCTTTGAAGGGCTCTAAATTTTGAAAATAAAAAGCCAAACACATGTTGCAAGAGGAAATGCAGAAACTGCAAAAAGTGTCAGAACTTGCAAAGGTGAAACCCTTCGAGTTTCACGCAAACAGGTTTTCAGAATTAGTGATAATGGGAACTGCAGATGCTGGAGAATCCAAGATAACAAAGTGTGGGGCTGGATGAACACAGCAGGCCAAGCAGCTTTTGTGCTCCTGAGATGCTGCTTGGCCTGTTGTGTTCATCCAGCTCCACACTTTGTCATGTTAGGTTTTCAGAATTAGATTTGATGTGGTGTTGAAATTAGTTGTGTACATTTTACATTCAAATTGCAGACCAGCACAACTCACGAATGGAGGAAAATGATGAATGAGCTTTCTCCTTTATTTAACAATTTTAACAACAATGTTATTGAAGAGATTACACAGGAAACAAAGGACTAAATGCATTCTATATAATTTGCAACTTCTCCTGGAGGAGGCTGGGTTTCGTTATGTTTGGAGATGTGCAGTAATGAGCAGTGGCTGAATTATTCATAGACTGTAGAAATTCCTAAATACCCTGTCATTGCCTCTATGGCATTGTGTTCCACATACCATTCATAACCTTGAACTCTAAGTAAGAAAAGGGAGAATGATAACTGTGCGTAGTATGAACTACAGCAGCATTTGTAAAATGATGTGCTTATCTTTGAGCTTCCTTGCATGCCATTATAAAATCATTGCTTGCTTGAGCACATTTGCATTATCAGGAGCAAGTCTTTTCTATAAGATTGGCATTTGAATTTCACTGCAATTTGCCGGTACCAGGACAGTGGAATACAATAAGAAGGAAAATATTTTATGAAATTAGAAGTACTTGAAAGATTGTACGTACTATCATTGATGCCATTAGATACCCACTGCATGCACAAGCAGAACTTTTGAAATACACACTGCTGTTCAGTGTTTCTGATGGAGAAGACAAAGCTCCTGTGTACAATATTCATAAGTACTGCTGATGACTAGGATTTGGAACCATCATTATCTTTACAACCATAATAATGCTCACACAGCCATAATATTAAAGGAGTATCACATTCAAAATGAATGTGGTCTTGAACTGAGTACTTACAATTTCACATTCCAAAAAAAGAAAACAAATAAAGCCTGCCTCTTGAGTTTCTCTTTGTGGAGACACAAGAAAAAAGTTTTTAACAAACATCTTCAAGAGTACAGTGCCTCCAAAAATGCATGTTAGTAATGTGTTTCCATAATGCTACTATTAAAGGGATTAAAAGTGCAACCTTTTGTCTCAAAACGTTGTGCCAATCCCTACAAAAAATCCCTGACATTACAACATTTTCAAAGTTTCAAATTTTTGCCACTAATTTGTCTGTATTATTCATAGGCATTTACAACACAGAGGGAGGACATTTGAGCCATTATGTCTGAGCTGGTCAACAAAGATCTGATTACACTAAGCCCACTTTCCAGCTGTTGACCCATAGCTCTGGAGGCTATTGCTACACAGTGAACTGCTGCTTCCAACTATTGCAACCATTCTTTCTGCAACGAGTTTAGTTTCACAGCATCATCTGAGTGAAAGATATTCTCCATAACTCCCCTCTTAGGCTTTTACTTCACCTTAAATCAATGCCCCTGGTTATGTATTCCTCTATTAAACAAAGAAGTACTATTCGCTCTCACAATGTCCCATCATTAGGTCCCCTGTCAACTCTCGCTGCTCGAAGGAAAATAACCCCAGCCTTTCTAATCTTTACTCAGCTCAGACCCTCCAGCTCAGGCAGCATCTGGGGAAATCTCTTGTGCACCTTGTCTACTGCAATCAAATTCTCCCTATAATGAGGAAATTCATGTCCTGTGTTGGGCATTTTGAATTGAAAGCTTTGGGGGACAAGAGGGGCAGAAGTAGCTGTGTACATTAGGCTGAAGAGCTAAGCTGGTTGATGATATTCAGCAGCGGCATGACCTTGAATGTATCCCCTCAATATTCCTATATGTGCCGCAGACAGCACAATTAAATACTAGTTTTCTGTACTAGCAAGCAGTTTTGTCTTCTGTATCTGCTTTCTCTGTGCCGGCTGATTTGTTACACTGTATAAGAGAGGGAGAGTTTCGTTCTGAGAGTTGGCTTCATCTCAGTCCAGAATCATGAATTGCTACCAGGGGCAAACCTAAGCCTCCAGACCAGCCATTGCTCGAGGGGTCCCCCACGGGCAGAAGGGTGTGAGACTTATTGTTTTTTTTCCATTCTTTTCCTTTTTTCACTTATTATTATTGCCTAATAAACATTCACATTTAAGCAAATTGCTGCTGTTGAGTCTTCCCTTAACTATATTTAACCGAATGCAAAAGAACCGCTTGGGTACATCCTGTGATGTAAGACAGGAGGTTGTGGAGATAGGATGACAGGAGATACAGAACCTGGTGTGGGATTGGAAATAGAGAGCAGAGTTTTAATTGAAATTATGTTCCTGACTGGTGGACAAGAAGGTGATCAAACAGTAATGACAGTGTCAACACAGGGAGGGACACAGATGCGCCATGTTACTAAGCTGGAAGCAAGTTGTGTTTGTGTTGGAGACAATATGAGACTAAAGGCTCAGCTCTGGTTGAACAGGTTGCTGTTGCATGAGGTAGTTAGGACATCAAAGAGTTAATTAACATCACAAGATTAGCTCTGTTTTCGGAAAGGGCTGCTCCTGAGATGCTGCTTGGCCTGCTGTGTTCATCCAGTTCTACACTTTGTTATCTCGGATTCACCAGCGTCTGCAGTTCCCATTATCTCTGCTCCTGGGATGAGTTAACCACTTCTTTGTGCATCCATCAGGATGTGTGCAATGCTTCAGTGATTGTTCCTGGTGTTAAAGACATGTCCCTGAAGTAATAATGTGTACATACAGTTGAGTAGCACCAGTTGAGCTTGATGTCTCACAAGAAACAATCATGTATTTTAGATGCAATGCAATTCTCTGTTAAATAGCATATAATAAACACACTTACTGCTCATTAAGACTGAATGAAACTTTTGTCTAAGATGTGTTGAGGGGTATCCTTTCCCCACAGGGAATCATTTGCATGAACTCATAGCAGCGAATCTACCCTGGACATCTCAGATCAGATATGATGTTATAAGATGGTGGCTGCTCTGAGCAATGGCCAGTTACGAGAGCTGCCAACACAGATGTACTACCTGACACAGTAGAGATGGAGTGGATGGAATCATGGATGAGGATGTAGAAATTTTAGGTGTCAGTTAGAAAAGACCATTCTTTTCACCAGCCTGTGTTTAGTGGGAAAGAAATGTAGCTGATCCAGAACTAAAGTTCAAGTAAATAGCTTGCCGCATCTTCACCATCCCTGCAGACCTCCCACTGACTGAGGACGAGCGGTCAGTCCTAAGCAAGAGGCTCACCTTTGTCCCCCTCCAGCCACACATCAACGAATACCAGTCACGTTTGGACATCAAGCAGTTTTTCCGCTGCCTTCGCCTCCATGCTTACTTCTTTAACGGGGAGCCTAACCCTCCCTCCACCGACCCCTTGACCCACCTCCAACACCAGTCCTCTTCCTGGACACCACCCCCAGGCCTCTTGCCTTCCCTTGACCTCTTCATCTCCAACTGCCATTGAGATATCAACCGCCTCAACCTCTCCACCCCTCTCACCCACTCCAACCTCTCCCCCGCAGAACGGGCAGCCCTCTGCTCCCTCCGCTCCAAACCCAACCGCACCATCAAACCTACAGACAAGGGTGGCGCAGTGGTAGTATGGCGCACTGACCTCTACATTGCCGAGGCCAAACGCCAACTCTCCGACACCTCCTCCTACCGCCCCCTTGATCATGACCCCACCCCCGAGCACCAAACCATCAACTCCAACACCATCCATGACCTCATCACCTCATGGGACCTCCCGCCCACAGCCTCCAACCTCATTGTTCCCCAACCCCGCACGGCCTGTTTCTATCTCCTTCCCAAAATCTACAAACCTGCCTGCCCTGGTCGACCCATTGTCTCAGCCTGCTCCTGCCCCACCGAACGCATCTCCACCCATCTGGACTCCATTTTCTCCCCTTTGGCCCAGGAACTCCCTGCCTACGTCCGTGACACCACCCATGCCCTCCACCTCCTCCAGAACTTCCAATTTCCTGGCTCCCAACACCTCATTTTCACCATGGACATCCAGTCCCTATACACCTGTATTCCTCATGCAGATGGCCTCAAGGCCCTCCGCTTCTTCCTCTCCCGCAGGCCCGACCAATCCCCCTCTACCGACACCCTCATCCGCCTAGCCGAACTCGTCTTCAGCCTCAACAACTTCTCTTTCGATTCCTCCCACTTCCTACAGACAAAGGGGGTGGCCATGGGTACCCGCATGGGCCCAAGCTATGCCTGCCTCTTTGTAGGTTACGTGGAACCATCCCTCTTCCGCACCTACACAGGCCCCAAACCCCACCTCTTCCTCCGTTACATTGATGATTGGCGCCACCTCTTGCTCCCCAGAGGAGCTCGAACAGTTCATTCACTTCACCAACACCTTCCACCTCAACCTCAAGTTCACCTGGGCCATCTCCAACACATCCCTCATCTTCCTGGACCTCTCAGTCTCCATCTCAGGTAACCAGTTAGAAACTGATGTCCATTTCAAGCCCACTGACTCCCACAGCTACCTAGAATACACCTCCTCCCACTCATGCTCCTGCAAAAATTCCATCCCCTATTCCCAATTCCTCCGCCTCCGCCGCATCTGCTCCCAGGATGAGGCATTCCACTCCCGCACCTCCCAGATGTCCACGTTCTTCCAGGACCGCAACTTTCCCCCCACAGTTGTCGAGAACGCCCTTGACCGCGTCTCCCGCATTTCCCGCAACACATCCCTCACACCCAGCCCCAACCACAACCGCCCCCAGAGGATCCCCCTCGTTCTCACATACCACCAACTTCCGGATACAACACATCATCCTCTGACACTTCCGTCATCTACAATCCGACCCCACCACCCAAGACATTTTTCCATCCCCACTTTTGTCTGCCTTCCACAGAGACCACTCTCTCTGTGACTCCCTTGTCCGCTCCACTCTCCCCTCCAACCCCACCACACCCGGCACCTTCCCCTGCAACCGCAGGAAGTGCTACACTTGCCCCCACACCTCCTCCCTCACCCCTATCCCAGGCCCCAAGATGACCTTCCATATCAAACAGATGTTCACCTGCACATCTGCCAATGTGGTATATTGTATCAATTGCACCTGGTGTGGCTTCCTCTACATTGGGGAAACCAAGCCGAGGCTTGGGGACCACTTTGCAGAACACCTCTGCTCGGTTCGCAATAAACAACTGCACCTCCCAGTCGCGAACCATTTTAACTCCCCCTCCCATTCCTCAGACAACATGTACATCATGGGCCTCCTGCAGTGCCACAATAATGCCACCCGAAGGTTGCAGGAACAGCAACTCATATTCCGCTTGGGAACCCTGCAGCCCAATGGTATCAATGTGGACTTCACAAGCTTCAAAATCTCCCCTCCCACCACTGTATCCCAAAACCAGCCCAGCCTGTCTCTGCTTCCCTAACCTGTTCTTCCTCTCACCCATCCCTTCCGCCCACCTCAAGCCGCACCTCCATTTCCTACCTACCACCTCATCCCGCCTCCTTGACCTGTCCGTCTTCCCTGGACTGACTTATCCCCTCCCTACCTCCTCACCTATACTCTCCTCTCCACCTATCTTCTTTTCTCTCCATCTTCGGTCCACCTCCCCCTCCCTCCCTATTTATTTCAGAACCCTCTCCCCATCCCCCTCTCTGATGAAGGTCTAGGCCCGAAACGTCAGTTTTTGTGCTCCTGACATGCTGCTGGGCCTGCTGTGATCATCCAGCTCCACACTTTGTTATCAGAGGCAGTGTAGATTGGGAGATATGGTGAAAAGATAGGATTTCATGCTCCTACATATGAAACTTGACCCTTGACAAGGGCCAGCAGTTCAATCAGGGAGAAGTCAATATGGGTCCTTTAATGACCTGGAGTATAATGTTATGAGGTGGAAAGGCAACATGAGAATTGTTCTGGCAATAATTAATCGTTGCTAGAGATGCAGTGACTGTAAACTGAACAACAGGGAAGGAGCATTGGAAGAGTATGGTGTGGCTGACTGTATTACCAGCTGTAGATAGATTGACATGGATGAAGAGGAATATGGGGCCATGTTTATGGTGATATAGCATGTCCTTTATGAGCAGGATTAGGGCTGTTTCAGTCTGTGATCAATTAGGAAGATTGAAGTAAGGAGCCATGAGAAACCTTGAATCTGGGAGGTGTTAACAGTTCAAGGATTTTCAAGTACTAAGGCAAATTGGAACAGTACAGAGGATGGGTATAGATTGTCACTTTGGGTATTCTTATATTTCAAAAATGTACTTTTTTTCATAAATATATCTTTATACACGTACATAAAGCAGTTCAGTTCTCTATAGTAGGATATGTAGAAACAAACAAAGATTACAGTTTGCCTTTAGCCAGAAAACAAACCAAAGGCATTTCTACTTAATTGTATAAAATTATATTTACATACATCTGAGGCATTGGAAGAGTCTGATAACTAAATGGATTAACTTCGGTAGAAAGACCTTAGACAGGGGCCAGATGCCGTCTCTCCTTTGATCTACTTATCTCTAAGGTTGTTTAAACCTGTGTGGAAAGAGCTCTCCTTTATATCAGTGCCACAGCCAACTTGGGTTTTGAATGCTGTGGTTGAAATGACTACAGAATCAGTGGTAGCTTTCAGAAGGGAATTAGATACTGGTTAATGTAGAAAGCAATAATGTACCATGGGAAAAGAGCGAGGGAAGAGGAGGTGAAATGAGGCTCACTGGTCTCCCTCATCTTGTAAATTTCAAAATGGACAGTACATTCATCTCAAAGTATTACTGTTCTTTTAATTTGCATTACCCTCTGATTTGCTTTTTGAAAATGCTGTCACGGATGGGCTGAAAAGCCTCCTTCTGTACTGTTCTATTCCATTATACTTTTATAGATCTAACTTCCTTTTGAACGTTACCATGACATTTTCTTTTTAAATGCTTTTCAGGCAGTGCAGTCCAGAGTTTAACAACCCACCATGTAACAAACGCTAACTTTTCCTCTCCCCCGGATCTTTGACACTTACTCTCTGGTTACTGACCCTCTTGTCAGTGTGAACAGTTTCTCCTTATTTACTCTATTAAAAACCTTTATAATTCTGACCACGTGCTACTGACAGATTAATTACTGGTCTCTTCTGCAGGTGGAAATTGAGAAATTGGATTACCATCACTATCTGCCTCTTTTCTTTGATGGCCTTTGTGAGACAACTCACCCATATGAGCTTTTTGCCAGACAAGGAGTCCACGATCTGTTGGAGCATGGCACATCAAAAGTCCTTCCTGTCATCCCTCAACTTATCATCCCCATAAAAAGTAAGAAACTGAACTGTTTTTGATCATTTGGGAATGGGGATTTGTTTGAAAGATACAAGGGATTGGCCTCAAGAAACAAGAATGCATGTTTATCAAATGCCTTTAACACAATAAAATGTCCCAAGATGCTTCACAGGGGCATCATAAAACTAAGTCTGATGCCAAGCTGCATGAGGAGATAATGGGTCAGATGACCAGAAGCCTAGGTAGCTATTAAATAATGTGTTAAGGGAAGAAAACAAAGGACAGAAGCGATGGTGTGCAGTGAGCACATTCCAGAGTTCAGGCATGGCTAGCAACAGGATGTGAACCAGATATGAAATGCTAGAATGGACAATATAATATTATAGAGCATTGTATATAATCAACAGAAGCTGAAGGCTCTCCTTACTCTGTACACACATACAGAGACGAAAAAGTAATACGTGCTCAATTTCAGTTTATTAACAACACCCCACAAGCCACTTGACATTCCACAGAAAATTTCCTGTCTAAATTAGCTTGCAGCTAGATTTATGACAATTTAGTGGTGCAAACTAGGGAGTTGAGAATCGAAAGAGCCTAAATGGAAATAGCAAAACCAATGTATACTAGAACATTTATAGCTTGTTGACTGACATCATGGGCTTTTACTGTTGTCACATTATGATTGGGTGGCTGGATACTAATACACTGTAGCAGTAACTGAGTCACATATAGTAATTGACTCATTCTCAACTGGAGTTCAGCTCAATAAACTGAGACGTCTGATAGCAGCCACTGTAATATGCTTATGTAAGCTCCTTATTTACGCAATGAGCGTTGTAGATTATTGTACTTGGTATGAATCTTAACGTTTTTATGCTGCCTATTCCCTGCTTCCGAAGATTTTCTCTTGTGAGTGTTAGTGAATAGGCAATTTTGTGGTCTGCTGGTAACCAAATCATGCCATGAAATTAGCAGTAAAACTTTTGAAACACAGTAGTAGCTCCGCCTTGTTTAGCATTAATTATATTAACACAGATGGGCCAAACCTTGAAAATATGTTTGAGCTTATGAATATCTATTTAAGAGAGAAATGATTCTGCCAATGCTCTATTGGTTGAAGTCACCCTGGGAGACAGATGTAGCTGCCCTGTTGTGAGTCTGTTTCAGTGACATTGTGGTCTTCGACATAGAAGTCTCTGAACAGCAGGTTTGAAACACAAAGAACACTATGATGAGGGACTGTGCAAAGTCCAGCAAGTATGCTGATATCTTACTCGTTATAACACTTAAGATTCAGGAACGAATCACCTACAACTATTTCCATTTAAAACTTGCATAACTCTAGAGCAAGTTATCAACTCTTTCCTTAAATGCATGTTGCTGGAGATGAAAGCATTGTGCATGCAACTTAAAAGGCAAATGTACAAACCAAATCACTGCTCTGATAGCACTTCAGCATTTTTCCAACATTCAAAAATGATCAGCAAGAATTTAATTAAAGTAGCTTCCAATTTGAAGGAGTGATTTCTTTTTCAGAACTATTTCTTGATCAGTAGGAATATGCACTTACTTGCTTCCATTGAAAATCATAATGACTGTTAGGTTATATGGGCAGAGATCCATGTCTCCAGCTCCCAGTGGCTAAGGCTATTCATCATTTCCCAGGGTCAGATGCTATTAAGTGTGACAAGTTCACATGGAGCACTGGTCACTACTGCATCGTCAGAGAAATGAAGACTAGTTACAGGGGGCAGGGCACCTTGCTGATCAGACAGCTGCACAGCATTTACCCTTCTGCAGTACACATGTAGAATGCAATCTGTGAAGCGAGATTTTGTTTCAAATTTCACAAATGATTCGTATTTTTTCCTCGGCTGTAAAGCCACAATTGGTGGAAATGAAGAGTGCCTCTTCCTGTAAATGGGTGACCATGCCTCAAAAACAAGACCAAAGCAATGACCCTTGACTCCGTTATCTACATTTGTCAGGAAAAAAATCTATTTGTCTGCAACAGCTGCTAGGATATTCCTGAATAGCAATTTACAATAAATTGTGCAAATGTGGCAGTGAAGTGATCTGGCATCCCTATGTCATATACAATAGCAAATATGCCACATCATTATTGAAGTGAGTTAATGGCAGGTTTTAGGGGGTACATAACAGGTCTTTTGTAAAATAAAAAACTCATGGAATAATGAGTGCCATGACTCAAACCTACGCAACACTCTGAATTCTGCTCTGTACAATTGAAAATTGGTAATTAAAATAACTTTGATTGTAATATGCTAAAATCACTACTTTTGCTACCCTGCCTCAGTTAAAATTGAAAACCTTCATATCATGGGCTTTCAGATTCATGTGATTATGTTCACACTTAAAACCTGGTCAGTAATTGCCTTCTGGAAATCTCTGGCAGTGAATATCATGAAGAACAGTGCAAGGAACTGGCCAGCAAACAATTTGCAACATCTTCAATATAGTAAAAAAACAAGTCATTTTCTATTCTTCTGTACTGAGGTTTAAGGAGACCCAATCAAACTTTTAACAAGCTATTAAATTTGAGTGTTTGTCTGCCTACACAAAATAAGGTGGGTGGGGGGTGTTTTGATAAATTATATACTTTGTTGATTGGGTTTAAAAGAAAGACATTTCAACAATGCAAAAGCCTTAATTTCTCTTTGCTCGATGAACAATGCTGGGCCTCAGTGAGGGTGAACACACTGGGGAATAATTAACACTCTCAATACACTGGCGACCAGCACTTTGCACCCAGCCAACTGGAGAATTTTCCAACACACTTTCTCCTAACATAAAACATAGAACAGTACAGCACAGGAACAGGCCCTTCAGGTCACAATGTTGTGTCAAACATGACGCCAAATTAAGACAATCCTTTCTGCCTGCCCTTGGTCCATATCCCTCCACTCCTTGCATATTCGTATGCTTAACTAAAAGCCTCTTAAATGCCCCTATTGTATCTTCCTCTGCCACTACCCCTGACTGGAAGCTTATTGCAGGCACCTACCACACTGGATATAAAAAACTTACCCCTCACATCTGCTTTGAACTTTCCCCCTCTTACCTTCAACGCATGCCCTCTAGTATTAGACATTTTAACTCTGGGAAAAAGAGTGAATGGAGAAGAGGTTTTTAGGAGTCAGTAGGTATGCCATGCACTGCAATATAAGCAGTCTTTGACCTGCTGTGGTAGACTTGGCACATGAGGTTCTGGTCAATGGTGTTTCCAGCTGCCCTCCGAAAATGCTGTTGATAAGAATTCATTGGTTATCATCTCGTGCTGGAGTTCAATTGTTCCCTGACACTCTGGGTGTGTGAATTTTACTCATCGTTTATCAGCCCTTACCTGGATGGGGGCACTGACTATCTCATTATCTGAGAAAAAGCATATTGATCAACAATGCAGCCTCAAGTCTAACCTTATAATGGAGCGAAGGGCAGTAACATTGTTTAAGAGCAGCTGAAGATAGTTGAAGCATAGGCATTACCCTGCAATGATTTCCTGCAGCACCATCTTCTTCTATATGAGGGGAAGATTACATGTTAATTGCTGAATGGAAAATTAGGGCACATTTTCTTCTCCATTCCAAGATTCCCATTTCAATACTTTTTTAAAAAGCTCTCCTTGCTTCCAACCATATCATTGTTTAGCGGTCGAAGTATAGAGGCTGGAAAAGTCCTCTGTAATAAAAGCAAAATGCTGCCGATGCTGGAAGTCTGAAACAAACATAGAGAACACTGGAGAAACTCAGCAGGTCTGGGAACATCTGTGCAGTATGATTCAAAGTTTCAAAGAAGAGTCATACCGGACTTGAAACATTAAATCCTTTATAATGATGTTTCCGGATTAGGAGGAAGAAATTTAATTCTTCACAATGGAAGAAAACTAGCCAAGGCTCGGCTTTACTTAATATGAGTAAATCTGTTCTTCGTCTAGGATCTTTCTTTACTGACCCAAGCAGTACTTTCTAGGAATGTCATTGGAGATCTGCTCCATTTAAGGAAGGCTAACACGAAGCTCTGCTATCTTAATCTAAAGTCCACTTCTGCTTTAGGCTATTTGATCGGAATTTCTTTTTAAATTAATTTATGGCATGTGGGCTTTACTGGCTTGCCCAACATTCAATGCCCTAATCGCCCTTGGATGTTGTTCAGTTTGGAGGGGAACTTGCAGGTAGTGGTGCTTTCATGTATCTGTTTCCCTTGCCCTTTTAGTTGGTAAAGGTTATTGGTTTGGAGGGTGCTGTCTCACACGACTGACACTTTGCACCGTGGTGGTAAAGGGGAGAGAACATTGAAGGCATTAAATGCAGTATAAAACAAGTAGACTGCTCTGCCCTGGATGGTGGCATGCTTCTCGACTGTTGTTAGATCTGCACTCATTCAGGTAAATATGGAATATCCCATCATATTCATGACATTCGCGTTGTAGGTGGTGAGCAAGCTTTGTGAATTCAGAAAGTGACTTATTTGCTGCAGCATTCCAAGTCATTTACCTGCTCCTATAGCCACTGTGTTTATTTGGCTGGTCCAGTTCAACTTCTGGGCAACGGAGCCCCACAGGATGTTGATGGTGCTGGATTCAGCAACAGTAATGTTGTTGAATATTCCTCTCTTGTTGGACATGGTCATTTCTTGACAATAATTATTTGCCACTTATCAACCCAATTTTTTAAATCATTTGTAGGATATGGGCATTACTGGCCATCCAGCATTTCTTGCCCATCCCTAATTGCCCTTGAGAAGGTGGTGGTGAGCTGCCTCCTTGAACATGTAATGCATCTACTGTTAGTTGACCCACAATACCACTAGGGAGTGAATTCCAGGATTTTGATCCACTGACAGTGAAGGAACGGTGATATATTTCCAAGTCAGGATGGTGAGTGGCTTAGAGGGGAACTTGAAGGTGGTGGTGTTCCCATATGTCTGCTGCCCTTGTTCTTCCAGGTGGAAGTTTGGAAGGTGCTATCTGAGGATCGTTGGTGAATTTCTGCGGTTTTTCTTGTAGATAGTACACACTGTTGCTACTGAGCGTTGATGGTGGAGGGAGTGGATGCTTGTGGACGTCATGCAAATTAAGTGGGCTGCCTCTTTTTGGATGGTGTCAAGCTTCTTGAGCGTTGTTAGAGCTGCACCCATCCAGACAAGTGGGGAATATTCCATCACACTCCTGGCTTGTGCATTGTAAATGGTGGGCAGGCTTTGGGGAGTCAGGAGGTGAGTTACTTGTTGCTGTATTCCTAACCTCTGACCTGCTCTTGTGGCCACTGTGTTTATATGGCAAGTCCAATTGAGTTTCTAGTCAATGATAACCCCAAGAATGTAGATAGTGGGGGATTCGGTCATGGTAAAGCTATTGAATGTCAAGGGATGGTGGTGAGATTATCTTTCGTTGGAGATGGCCAGAGCCTGGCATTTGTATGGTGCGACTGTTACTTGTCACTTGTCAGCCCAAACCTGGATATTGTCCAGGTCTTGTTGCATTTGAACATGAACTGCTTCAGTATCTGAGGAGTCGCAAATGGTGCTGAACATTGTACAAACATCCTCACTTCTGACCTGACGACGGATGGAAGGTTATTGATGAAGCAGCTGAAGATGGTTGGGTTCAGGCAACTACCCTGAGGAACTCCTGCAGAGATGCCCTGAAGCTCTAACAATGCGTCAGGTATGACTCCAACCAGTGGAGAGTTTGGCCCCCGAAACCATTGATTCCAGTTTTGGTAGAGCTCTTTGAAGCCACACTCAGTTATTTGCAGCCTTGATAACAAGGGCTGTCACTCACCTCACCTGTCAGAATGCCATCTGCTTTTGGACACAGGCCACTTCAGTATTTGAGGAGTCATGAATAGTGCTGAACATCATGCAGTCATCAGTGAAATCATGACCTCACATCATATGATGGAGGAAAGATCTTTGATGAAAGAGGTGAAGATGTTCAGGCATTGAATGCTCCCCTGAGGAACCTCTGCAGACATGTCCCAGAGCTGAGATATCTGACCTCCAACAACCACAACTACGCTGTTCTTGCTCGCTCTTCCTTCCTGCGTGGCATTTCTCATCTCCCTGTAGCCTTGGTAACTGTTGACAAATACTTTAAAATTCTCTTTGAACTTGCTCTCAATTGGAGTCACTTATTTTAAAGTGGATACATCGCTTTAAATTTGATCTACTGGTCAGAATCCCTGCCTGTTTCATTAGGCTAGTTGTTGATGCAAGGCTAAAGATTTTCTCTTTGAAACTATTGCCGTGTACCCAAACCACCTGATCATGCAAGATTGCTGTCAAATATTGCAATTTTGACTGATTACAGCCAAATCATTTTAATTTGGCTTCCCTTTGCATTGAGTGCCAGCACATATGGCACAGGTATTTGACGGAATTACAAATTCAGGTCTAAAACATGCTGCCACACTTGTTTGTGTTTTATGATAATCAATGATTTTTTTTAAGGCATCCTGCTTTTGTGGCAAAAAACTTGCAATTTCCACTTCAATGATGGTTTTAAGTTATCTGATTGGATAGTGTCCCCAAAATCTAACTGCAGCTGGACCAATCATCATTTGGTAAAATTATGAAAGGAGGAAGCTTACCGTTCAAAACTATCAGTACATCTGAAAATTTAAAAAAACTTAGCCCCTCCAACAAAAGGGTTGAACAATGGAGAAATCATGTTGCTGTGTCCTGTTTGTTCAGCCATGGAACAGTCCACTCCTCATCCTGCACCGTTTCCTGCAGAAAATCAGGAAGGAGATTCCAGAGTGTTTCCAAAAATAATGAACAAAGAAACCTGTGATGTCATGAGGAAGCATTTTTTATAACACATCTGGATATTTTGACTTGGAATGCGTTGCCAGAAAGCATATGCAATCGTGACTATCAAAGTAAAATTGAAGGAAAACAGATGTGAGGGGAAAGAGCAAAGGACTGAGCTTAATTGGGCAGCTCCACATAAGAGTCAGAATTGACATGATGGGCCGAATGGCTGCTTTCTGTGCTGTTTGATTCTATGATTTTGGCTCAAAAAGTGAGGTTGCCCAATCAGTAGGAGCCACAAAATGGTGTGTAAAAATATAAAGTGCCAAACAAGTAAGTTCATTGGTGCAGTTTGGACTGGAACTTTACTCAATATCGATATAAGAGGCTACAAAGGATTTGTACTGAGTTTTTATAACTTTATTGGAATAAATTTCATTAAATCTCTATCACACACCATTCAATCCTTCCCATGCCATCCCCCTCATACCATACCTAGCTCTTCCATTTATCCCTCTGAAATCACTCCATCCCATTCCCCGTTCCACCCCATCTGCCATGCTCCCATGCCAACATTCCCTCTATATATTGTCTCTCCCATGTTGACAGTCCCGTGGTTCCCTCTCCCACATTTCTATTCTGAACCACCCCTCCCATGTCCCTTTGTCCTTTGCCACTCCATCCCAGTCTCCTCTTGCTGTCCTCACAGTTCCTATGTGACCATCCTTATGCCAATGCCCTCTTCCATGCTCCAACCAAAGCCCAATTGCTAAAATATCTCATGCTGTCACCGGATCCTCCCTGCCATGCTCTCCTGCCAGCACCTTCCTCCCCATCCCCCAGCTCCACCAAATAAATCTCCTCCTCCCTAATGAGTTGAGGCAAAGAAACTTTGTTGTGGGTCCCCATTATCTTCCACTGTCCCTTTTTCCGACTAACATCCCCAACGATGGCAGCACCATCAACGGTTGAGCATTATGTGTGTGTCAAGTGCTGCAGTTCTTCATACATCCTGACAGACAAGGGCTGAGTTTTGTTATTACTGACATTTTGGCGTGCATTTCTTTTCATTTCTAGAGGGGGTTCCTTTGCTTTCTGTCATTTCCAGGATTTCCCTTTCCAGCTGGCACCGAACCTTATGCAGAATAGGATTTCTTTTTGATCAGCACAGCATCTGAAATGATCAGAAATCCAACAATGAGTTTAAATTTTGTGAAATGAGTTGCAGGGAAATCGACATTTATAGATCTTCTGTCTGTTCAAAAGGGGTGAGAATGTGCCTTCAGTACCTGGCAAATGCCTGAGCTTTAATTAACCCCAGTGAGTTTCAGCACCATTTAACTGAGCCAAACTTTAGCAACTGATGTATCCTACAGGAGTGAAGCTGCATGGTTTACTCATACAGGATACATTCCACTGTTAGGAACATAAAAGTAGGAGTTTGGCATTCAGCCTATTGAACCTACTCAATTAGATTAAAGCTGATTGCACCTCAACACCACTTGCCTGCACAATCCCCATATAATGTCATCTTTCTCCAGTGACATATCAATCTCTGTCTTGAGCCTGATTGATAACTGAGCTCCCAGTCTTCTGAGGCAGAGAATTCCAAAGTCTCACCAGCCTCTGAGTGAAGAAATCCACTATTGTTTCTATTTCAAATGGCCTTGCATTATCCCGAGATCATATTCCCTGAACTTGGAGTCACGGCATGGGGAAATTTACACCAATTCTATCGTTTCATGTAAATTAATGTCACTTTCATTGAGATCACCTCCCATTCTTCAAACCCGTGCCCCTGGAACAAGATGCTGGGGTTCTGGATTACTCATGGACCTGGTTCATAATATCCTTGAGGGAAGGAAATCTGGCACCCTTCCTTGGTCTGGACTACATCTGAGTCCAGACCCAAAGCAATCTGGTTGGTACTTAATCGCCTCTGAAATATGTTTCTCAGTTCAAGGGCAAGAGGACATGGGAAACAAACGTTGGCCTTGCAGCAACACACATGTTCCAAAGAAGAATAATGAAGAAAATCCACCATGCTGCATACGTTTTTGGAAAAGCTCAGTGGGTCTGGCAGCATCTGTGAAGAAAAATCATCAGAGTTAACATTTCACATCCGATGACCCCTCCTCAGAACAGTCACTAGACCTGAAACATTATATCTGAATTTTTTTCTTCACAAATGCTGCCAGACCCACTGAGCTTTTCGAGCAACTTCTGTTTTTGTTCCTAATTTACAGCACCCATGGTTCTTTCGGTTTTTATTAAAGAAAATCCACCAGCTGGAAACATAAGCAGACCTTCTAAAGATAGACTTCTGAAACACAGCCGACAGTGGTTTGAATTCATGGCCAAGATGGTTACCTAGTTTGCAGCATTGTACACTCTGCATTCCAATCACATTAAGGGGGGAGGGTTTGGGTGGCAGTCTGTTAAAACCCATCTAAGAAAAGGACCTTAAAGGATGCAAGTGAATCGTATGTCCTATTCCATATGTACAACATTCAGATAGTTTAACTGCATGGTGACAAACTATTAAACCTAATCAGTTGAACACTGCAACCCAGACCTGACTAAATCAAGGTATGATTAAAGTACATGGTCATTTTGGATGGCTGGTATATTAAAGAGTATGTTTTATGCTAATAAAGTGTGAAGCTGGATGAACACAGCAGGCCAAGGTTTTGGGATGCAGGAACAGCAACTCATATTCCGCTTGGGAACCCTGCAGCCCAATGGTATCAATGTGGACTTCACCAGCTTCAAAATCTCCCCTTCCCCCACCGCATCCCAAAACCAGCCCAGTTCATCCCCTTCCCCCCACTGCATCACACAACCAGCCCAGCTCTTCCCCTCCCCCCACTGCATCCCAAAACCAGCCCAGCCTGTCCCTGCCTCCCTAACCTGTTCTTCCTCTCACCCATCCCTTCCTCCCACCCCAAGCCGCACCTCCATTTCCTACCTACTAACCTCATCCCACTTCCTTGACCTGTCCATCTTCCCTGGACTGGCCTATCCCATCCCTACCTCTCCACCTATACTCTCCTCTCCACCTATCTTCTTTTCTCTCCATCTTCGGTCCGCCTCCCCCTCTCTCTCTATTTATTCCAAAACCCTCATCCCATCCCCCTCTCTGATGAAGGGTCTAGGCCCGAAATGTCAGCTTTTGTGCTCTTGAGATGCTGCTTGTCCTGCTGTGTTCATCCAGCTTCACACTTTATTACCTTGGATTCTTCAGTATCTGCAGTTCCCATTATCTCCGAGTATGTTTTATGCGCATGTTTTCCTCAGCAGAACTGAGAAGCAAAGACAGAGTCTTGCTCCTGCTTTCTCTCTCCACCCAACTTCTACTGAATCCTATTTTCTATTGTTTCACTCTCTCCCTCTCTCTCTCTCTCTCTCTCTCTGTCTATGTCTCTCTTCATGAGTGGCAGAGGTTTTAATGAAAGAACTTGGCTCAGCTATCTATTGAGAAGAACAGGCAAATATTCCAATAGCTTTTTCAAATGGTCTCAATTTTAAATTTGTGTGTGTGTGTGTGTGCGCATGCATGCATGTATCTGTGTGTGTGTGTGTGTGTGTGTGTGTGTGTGTGTTTGTGTTGGTGTGTGTATACATGTATGTGTGTGCAGGCATATGGGTGCGTAAGCACGTGTGTGTGTGTAAATGTGTATGCGTGCATGTGTGTGTGCGCCTGTGTATGTGTGTGTGTGTGTGTGTGTGTGTATGCACGTGTGTGAGTGTGTATATGTGTATGCGCGCCTGTGTGTGAGTGAGTGAGTGAGACATAATTTGGGTATGCGTGGGACCATAAGAAATAGGAACTGAAGTCGGCCATTCGGGCCTCTATTGCCTGCTCCTCCATACAATAGGATCATGGCTGATCTGACATTCCACACATCCACTCTCCTTTATTGTGGCTCCATACTGATACAAAGTACTTTTCCAGCCAATGAAATGCTTCTTTAATTATACCTTTTCATTGTCATCAATATTGATTTTTCCTGTTATCAAGCATCAAATGTGAAAGCTCCTTCGTCAGTTCCCAATCCCTATCTTACCCAATTGCTGAGCCAGGCTGGGCAGTCAGTGATCAGCAGCACTCTGCTGTGTACTGTCCCAGTTCTGGTACTATAGTGATTGGAGCCAGGTTGACCTACCAGGTGCCAGGCTGACGACAAGGTCGTTGATTGGGATTGTTAAACTGGACCAATCAGGAAAGCCCTGGCTGACCAACATAACCAGGAGATTAAAATCTCCTCAGTTCAGGCGACTGACTGACTCTTTACAGACAACAAACAAAACAAATGTCATCTACAAAATACCTTGCAAGAACTGTGACAAACACTACATTGGACAAACTGGCAGAAAGCTAGCCACCAGGATACATGAACATCAACTAGCCACAAAAAGACATGACCCACTATCACTCGTATCCTTACATAGAGATGAGGAAGGACACCACATCCATCCTAGGACAAGCCAAACAGAGACATGCACGAGAATTCCTAGAAGCATGGCATTCCAACCGGAACTCCATCAACAAACACATTAATTTGGAGCCAATCTACCATCCCCTGAGAAAAAGAACAGGAAATGACATCACCGACACAGGAAATGACATCACCAACCCAAGGAAACCTAACCAGATAAATAGAAAGCGGGACATAACACCAGCGCTTCGTCAGAGGCTCACTGATGATGTTACCTAGAATGGTGACAAAACGTCTGAAAACTAACCTTCCAGCTCAGTGAGCAAACTCACATCCAGAACCTCAACCTGAGCTACAAATCTTCTCAAAGCTCGATTTGGTGATTGTTTCTCTTGCTGCCTCCTGCGCTCAGACACTAGAAAACCATCCCCGTAATCTGTTGCACACAGTTAAACGCATTTTCCTAATCTCAAACGCTCATGATTTGAGACAATTAATTATTAACTTTTTTTAAAAAGAAAGTTTGCAGTGTGGAACTTTACACCTGTTTCAGATAAATCCTATCTTTACAGAAACATGGCAATAGATGTATTCCTGCCAGATGTAAGAGACAGCAATACAATCATAAGTATTTCATTGTATCTGACTCTTTAACTGAGGTTGTCAGGCACCAGGGATAATCAATGTCAGTCTTGGAGCACAACACAGGGTTGTTTTGATCAGTGGAAGAAATCTGATCTGAGTAGAAGTGAAGGAAACCTTGGGCACTGTACTGCTGCATATCTGAAATGATGAGCAAGAAATCCTCCTGCGCTTTATGGTATTCCACAGGTTGGCCAGTCAGCAAAGGAGCAAATAATTGTGTAAATGTATTTGGATCATTAAATCTTTACAGCAGGAAGACCAAAAACAAAATCACCCCACCTACCAGAATGTCCCGGGGGTGACAAACATATTAGCAGTAACCAAAGCCGAGATTTCAAAAGCTCTCGAGTATCATTACTAACATATAAGCTGACTCAGCAAGAAGTTGGACTGTGGAAGGCTTCATAGCTCGGTCCAATCTCACTCTCCTCTGGGACCTGCACACATCCATCTTGGAACAGAATTCACTGATCATCAATCAGAAACAAGAATGTTGATTCCCCTCCCCATCAATATGCCTGAGATCATCCAACTCAAATACAGACTAGAAATCAAACCTCAGCTGGCCTGTAAGACACTTAGAACATAGAACATAGAACATTACAGCACAGTACAGGCCCTTCGGCTCTGAATGTTGTGTCGACCTGTCATACCGATCTTAAGCCCATCTAACCTACACTATTCCATGTACGTCCATATGCTTGTCCAATGATGACTTAAATGTACTTAAAGTTGGCAAATCTACTTCCATTGCAGGTAAGCGTTCCATTCCCTTACTACTCTCTGAGTAAAGAAACTACCTCTGACATCTGTCCTATATCTTTCACCCATCAATTTAAAGCTATGCCCCCTCGTGCTTGCCGTCACCATCCTAGGAAAAAGGCTCTCCCTATTCACCCTATCTAACCCTCTGATTATTTTATATGTATCAATTAAGTCACCTCTCAACCTTCTTCTCTCTAACGAAAACAGCCTCAAGTCCCTCAGCCTTTCCTCGTAAGACCTTCCCTCCATACCAGGAAACATCCTAGTAAAGGTGATAATGGGAACTGCAGATGCTGGAGAATCCAAGATAATGAAATGTGAGGCTGGATGAACACAGCAGGCCCAGCAGCATCTCAGGAGCACAAAAGCTGACGTTTTGGGCCTAGACCCTTCATCAGAAAGCCTCTGATGAAGGGTCTAGGCCCGAAACGTCAGCTTTTGTGCTCCTGAGATGCTGCTGGGCCTGCTGTGTTCATCCAGCCTCACATTTCAACATCCTAGTAAATCTCCTCTGCACCCTTTCCAAAGCTTCCACATCCTTCTTATAATGCGGTGGCCAGAACTATACGCAATACTCCAAGTGTGGCCGCACCAGAGTTTTGTACAGCTGCAGCATAACCTCATGGTTCCAGAACTCGATCCCTCTATTAATAAAAGCTAAAACACTGTATGCCTTATGAACAGCCCTGTCAACCTGGGTGGCAACTTTCAAAGATCTGTGTACATGGACACCGAGATCTGTCTACCCATCTATAACTATAGCTATGACTTTAGCCATTTAACCTGTTTGAATGTCCAACATTAATACACTTCCAAAACAAGATAGAAATCACTTGAACAGATTGGGTGGGAATCCATACCTCTGAGCTTTATTGTTGTATTAATGAGCTTGTAAAATCAACTTTCTTTTTTGTCTGGATGCTTTTGTGATTGGCTTCCCACTTTATTTAGGCGTTCTTTTATTCATTCAGGGCATGTGTCAATAGCTCGGTCAGCCTTTATTAACTGCCCTTGAGAAGGAGAGGTGATGGCCGAGTGGTGTTTTTGCTAGATTGTTAATCCAGAGACCCAGATAACATTCTGGGGATCCTGGTTTGAATCCTGCCATGGCAGATAGTGGAATTTTAATTCAATAAAATATCTGGAATTAACAATCTAATGATGAACATGACATTCTTAATTGTTGGAAAAAACTATCTGGTTTGCTGATTCCCTTTGGGGAGGGAAACGACAATCCTTACCTGGACTCCAGACCCACAGCAACGTGGTTGACTCTCAGATGCCCTCTGGGCAATTAGGGATGGGCAATAAATGCTGCCTGGTCAGCGATGCCCTCATCCTGTTAACAAATAAAGAGAAAAAAAAGTAGTGGTGAGCTGCCTTCTTGAACCAGTGCAGTCCAATTGGTGTAGGTGCACTGTTGCTTTAAGCAGGGAGATCTGGGATTTTCACCCTCTCTAACTCACCGTGACACACCCTGCCCACCCCAGGACCCCTCACTGATCCCAGAGCTGTGGTGCGTGTACTGCAGGCAATGCCACCAAGGGGCAGTGGGCAGCTGCTGCAGTACACCCTTGACAACCCCAGGATCAATATGCAGCTCATGGCATCTCGATAGTTGGCAGCTTTTTTTTGACTTGATATATTATTGTCACATGTACCGAGATACAGTGAAAAGTATTGTATTGTGTGCTAAACAGACCAATCATGCTTTAATCATAAGTACATTAGGGCAATGGAACAGAATGCAGAATATGGTGTTACTGCTGCAAAGAATGATCAACTCTGATATGAGAGGTCTGTTCAAAAGTCTGACAAGGGGAAGAAGCTGTTCTTGAATCTGTTGGTAAAGTTTTGGATTTTCTGCCCAATGGAAGAGTGTATAGCAGGGATGGGAGAGGTCTTTGATGATTTTGGTTGCCTTCCCGAGGCAGTAGACAGAGTGAATGAAAGGAAGGCTAGTTTGTTGGGGTGGCATTTCCATCCAAGAGGTACTTAACAGATAGAGTTTCAGGAAAGATGAGGTGAGCCTCTTAGCTAGCTCTCCAGCTGGTGGCTGAGACCCCCATGACCTGGATTATATTCCAGCCCATCAGGGGAGCTGTGACTTCCTGATCTTCCTCATTCAGCCAGAAGTACTGAGATCATCTGTAGTGATCCAATCAGTGCACAGGAGGAAATTAGCACTGACCAGGAATCAAACCAAGAATTGTTTCTGGCATTTTGAGATACAGATGATCAAAACCTCAGATCTACCTGCCTAAACCAAAGGTGGGCCTATGCCAGCTGGACTGCAGTGGTTCAAAAAGGCAGCTCACCACCATCTTCTCGAGGGCAGCTTGCAATAGTTAATAAAGGTTGCCCCAGCCAGTGACACCCACATTCCTGAATGAGTAAGAGAAAGCTTATGGTAAAACTGAAAACATATTACAAAAGCATCCAAAAAAAAAGCAGAAAGTTAATTTGGCAAGTTCATTAAATGGTAACCAAATGTAGTGTTAATGGAGGAATAGACTCACAGCAGATTGTGTTCAGGGGGTTTACAGGGTAGGCATCATTAGCTGGGGCACACAGAGGTGTTGGATGAAGTGGCCAGGATTACCTCTCAGCAGCAGACCTCAGACAAGCAATGGTCAGATGAACAGAACCACAGAGATCAAGCTTGTTGGCTCATGAGCCAGAAAGAACTGATTCAATTGTGAGAAAATGTTTCTAAATAAAAATCATGTGACCATGTCTCAAATTCCTTGAGAACAAGTGGCATTCATGAACTAGGAATCTAAAACAGCCTTGTTTCCTTATCTGTCACTTTTCTCAGAAAAGACGGCCTGATTGAAAATACCTTTCCATTTAGTCATCAGCTTTTGGAACAATGTGACTATCTCTGACTGGTGACAGAAAGAAACACTGAGCATCAATATCTGTTGAATTTCACCAACAGCTGTCAAAACATTCAATTACCATCCACTGCTTAGTTTCAGGAGTTAGGTGTAGGACTAGAAAACGTCAAAAACAGATTCTTTTCATTCATTCACAGTATACAGGCATGACTGGCAAGCCAAGTATTTATGGCCCAGCCCTAAATGTCCCTGACAGTGCAGAGGACTATCAAGGTTGGGTTGTTAAGGGTATTCAACGTGAAGATAGACAGATCAGTGAGTATAAGAAACGAAAGTGCAATTGAGAGTTATCATTCGATGTTCCCTTCTGTTCCTAAGCACCTATGGAAAGTGATGGTGAGCTGTGCTTCTGAATCATTTTTGCCCATACAGTGCATCCAACTGTGCTCTCAGGTAGAAAGCTCAAAGAGTTTGAGCCGGAAACAAAAAAAAAGGAACAGTGATTTACATTTAACTCTAGATTGGTGTCTGATGTACACGGGGGAGGTGATGGCCTAGTGGTATTACTGCTGGACTGTTCATCCAGCGACCCAGACCACATTCTGGTGACCTGGTGTCAAAGCCTCCCATAGCAGATGGTGGAATTGGAATTCAGTTATAATATCTGGAATTATGAATCTAATGATGACCATGAATCCATTGTCGATCGTTGGGAAAATCCACTTAGTGAAAGAAACTGTCATCCTTACCTGGTCTGGCCTACATGTGACTCCAGACCCACAGCAATGCGGTTGACTGTTAACTCTTAACTCTTAAAGGATGGGCAATAAATGCTGCCTAGCCAGCATTGCCCTCATCCCATGAATGAATAAAGGGAAAAAAAAGAATTGAAGGGGAACTGGGAGGTGGTGGTGCTCCTGTGCGCTTGCTGCCCTTGTTCCACTGGGAGTTCGAGCCTTAGAAAAGATACGGCACAGGAAGAGGTACTTAAGATCATTGTATTTGCTTCAGTTCCATTAAAAAACAAGCCACCACGTTCCAGGGCCCAGTCTGTAACTTGCAGGTACAGCATTTCAGGTATTGATCCAGGTACCTTTTAGACAAATTGAGGGCTTCTACCTCCAGCCTCAAATTAGTCAGAAAGTTTCAAACATCCACCACTCCCCTGTAACAGTCAGAGGTCACAGATTTATAATTATAGAGTTGAAATTGGGAGTCTCTTGCTTTAGGGTAAAATGAGGAGTTAGTAAGTCTTAGAGAGTAAGGATCCAGGTTGCTGATTTCCAGAGAGTAAAAGACCAGACCTAGACCCCAAGACCTACATACTAGCACCTGGAAGTCCTGACATACTGACTGTATAGGGAATGCCAGGTAAGTTTAAGTCTCCAGTAGGCAATTACCCAGTGTCTGGAACTCTCCAAGAGTCTCCAAATCTGAGTTAGAATCAGAAACTTTGGAGGATTCTGACTCACAAACCAGAAAATGTTGGATGGATTAAAGCCTGGTTTAATTTATGAATGACTGAACTGAACCAGCCCTTTCCGGATCAACCAGCAAACTCCTATCCAAGCCCACCAAGCTTCCTTCAAATACATAATGTACCCACTGATCTAATCTGACCTGATCCAACTTCACCACCCAACCATGTTACCCAGCTATCCAGACTAACCCATCAACCCCACTCCCAATCAACCCTGTCCCTATCAACACTAAAGCCCCTCAACACTATCTCCTTCAGTACGACGCCCCATCGACACTACCTCCTATCAACCCTACTGCTCCGTCAAACCTACCCCTCCACCAACACTACCCTTTGAACAAACGTAACTTTCATCTACCCTATCCCCATCAATCTTTTCTGCTGTCAATGCCACTACCTCATCAACCTCTCCAGTTCCCATCCTATCCCTTTCACACTGTGCCCAGTTAGCACCCTACCCTTTTACCCAATCCATCTACTTACACACTCTCCATTTACCCAATCACTCATACACTCTCACCAACACAATGAGAAGTCTGGGATATCTAAACTTGCCATAATACAATAGTTGATGCTGCAGACATTCTGCACAGAGCTTGCTTCTATTGAGAATTCCTGCACTGATCAGATCTGACTAACCCTCTATTAAAGATCATTCAGAGGAATCAGAGGAATGTAGTTTGTTTTAACCTGATGATGGCCGGGGTATTCTGTTCATGATGGGAAAATCCAGGCCATCTTATTTAATCCTTTCTTCTTTCACACTCCTGAAGAATAATCAAATTAGATTGTGCAGCTCAATATTAAAACTTTTCATAAAAATGTATGCACTTCCAATTTGAGTATTATTCACCTTCCATTCTCGTATGCAGGTCCAACTAATACAAACCATCCCAAGTGAGTGGAACTGAGAGATTAGAGAGTTACATTATAGGTCAGAATCTTCCCTTAGGAATATTAACATACAGACAAATCTGGGCACGCAGGTGCACAGTTCCCTGAAAGTGGCAACACTGGTGGCCAAAGTGATTAAGAAGGCACATGGCATGCTTGCCTTCATCAGCTGGGGAATGAAGTACAAGAGTTGGCAAACAATGTTGAAGCTACATAAAACCTTTGTTAGGCTGTATTTGGGGTATTGTGTGCAGTTTTGGTTGCCACATTACCAGAAGGACATGGAAGCTTTGGAGAGAGGGCAGAGAAGGTTCACCAGGACATTACCTGGTCTAAATGGCACTGACTATGAGTTAAAAAGACTAGGATTGTTTTCACTGGAAAGACAGCAGCTGAGTAGAGACCTGATAGAGGTCTACAAAATTATGAGAATCAACCATAAGGTGGAGAGTCAGGGGCTTTATCCAGGCAGGAAGTTTCAATTACAGAAGGGCACAGGTTCAAAGTGAAAGGGGGGAAGTTTAAGTAAGATGTAGGAGGGGAGATTTTCACACAGAGAGTGGTAGGAGTCTGGAACGCACTGCCAGAAGAGTTGGTGGAAGCAGGCATGTTGGCAACATTTAAGATTCATCTGGGTAGTTACATAAATAGGGAGGGAATAAAGTGTTATGGACATAATTAAGGGCAGAATGTTTGTTTTCAAAAGAACAAACAAGAAGTACAGCACAAGAATGGGTCCTTCAGCTCTCCGTGCCCGTGCTGATCATCATGTCCTAATTAAACTGAAAAATAAACAGTAGGCAGGTGCAAATATTTTACTTAGGAGGCAGTCAATGGGAAAGTAATATATAGTTGAAAATGTGAAACAAAAATCAAGGTGAAAAGTAGGCTCAGTTGAACACTGGAACAACTAGGAGTCAAAATAAAAGGAACACAAGAGAAGGATAGAGTTGATATAATAGTTGTGGTACAAATACAGTCATACGTTCATAGAGCTTTATAGCACGGAAACAGACCCTTCTTTCCACCTGTCCATGCTGTCCAGATATCCCTAATAAATCTGGTCCCATTTGCCAGCTTTTGGCCCCTATCTCTCCAGACCTTGACTGTAGATGTACCCATCCAGGTGCCTTTTAAATGTTGTAATTGTACCAGTCTTCACCACTTCCTCTGGCAGCTCGTTCCATACACGCACCACCCTCTGCGTGAACAAGTTGCCCCTTAGATCCCTTTTAATTCTTTTGCGTCTCATCTTAAACCTATACCCTCTAGTTTTGGACTCCCCCACCCTGGGAAAAAGACCTTAGCTATTCACCTGATCCATGGCCCTCATGATTTTACAAACTCTATTAGGTCACTCCCTCAGCCTCAGATGCTCCAGGGACAAAAGAGGTTCTTAATTAAGAGAAAGCTGAGACGTAACCACTTCCAATCTGGCACACCATTGGTGCTGTGGGCATTGTCTACAAGATGCACTGCGGCGATAGGCAGAGTCATTCCACAGCACTTCCCAAACCCATGCTGAGTCACCCAAAAGACCAAGGGCAGCAGGCGCAAGGCAAGACCTTCCTTTCCACATTCCCCTCTGAGCCACATACAAGCCATTCCTTCACTTTCATTGTGTCAAATGCTCGAAATCTCGACATAAACCATCACCACACCTTCACCATACGGACTCATCACTACCTTCTCCAGGGTAACTAGGGGTGGGCAATGAATGTGTACATCCCGAAAGCCCAACGTTTAAAAATAAGTCCACAAAGGATTGTGTGGATTTGCTGTGAAATGTGTTCAGGCTGTGCAGAGCCTGCACAGTGTGTTGTGGTTGAATGGTTGCCAAGACCAGATGAAAGGGCCAAGTAATGTTACGAATGACGAGGGAAGGAAGGGAAAATGCTAAAATTTCAGATTTGAAGCACAGTTTTGTTCTTTTTTTCCCTATTTTAGTATCACTTGTGACAGAAACTTTGTGTAAATCATTTCATAATAAAACCAGTGTAAAAATAACTTGCAACCCTGAGATACATTATCCTCTCTAGATCAAAACCAGTTGTTGCAACACAAACAGGGAAGAGTCTTTCAGCATCTGAAAGATTTAAATCTAATTGTACGCAGTGCCTTTTTGATTGTAGTTGGTGTCAGGAAGATGTTTGCTGGTGTTCTATGTCTGGATTGTCATTCCATTGAGTTAATGTTCATGTCATAATAGTCCTTCAGCTAATAGAGTAGCTGTAAGCAAAATAATCAAAATCTGTTGGCAAGTAGCTACTGATCTCTTTGAGCAGATAACTATAAATAAACCTCATACTTCTCTATTCCCTTTCAGCATTACACTCAACAGTGTTCACAAGTGCTCATTTCCATTCTCTCTACTTTCAAGGATACAACTTTTGTTCTACGTTCTCCACTCAAAATAATTATTTTTGCGCTCCATGAGAAACTACAATCTAAAGATTATTGTTCCTGATGTTGTGCACTTTCCAATAAAATTATCATGTCTTGTTAGTTTAATGCTCCACTAAAATGCCCAACAGAGCTATTTTTGTCCTTATGCAAACCTAACAGTTGATTCCTAGCTTTAGCAGTTGCAGTTTTTAGGTCAAATGATTACATTGTAATTACGTCTCTCCAGGCTATCAAATAACGCTGACATTTCTGTTTTTTTTTGTTTTGCTGGTTCATTTTCAATTTGTTATTGCTGCAACTTGCAAATACTTTTATGAAATACCTTTTGGGAGTGGATTCTGATTTTGTATTCCCTTCCTTCAGAATTTAACTGATCTTCTCAACCACTAAAGAGGATATTAAAATCATTAGAAAAGAAAATTGACACAAGCTGACTTGGTCTACCTAACTGGTCACAGGAGCCTAGCGGATAGATCCAGTGCACATTGTATATTTGTTCGAAATTGTTTTACAAACATATCTTGATTGTATTAAACACTTGCAAAAACCACAGATGGTTGTAAAGTTTTATTGTTCAGGGTTGATATGTGATGGCCTTTTTTGTTTGATGGTGTGACAGTTGATTGGAAATGTGCCATTTGTTTGCTGCGAAGGTTTGACAGGCTCCTACGTCCCTGAGGGTATGAGCTGTGTAAAAGATAAAATTGCAACACAGAGCTTCAATGCTAAATGAATACGCTGGACAGTGGATGTGAGTTTGCTCGCCGAGCTGGAAGGTTAGTTTTCAGACGTTTCGTCACCATTCTAGGTAACATCATCAGTGGGCCTCCGACGAAGCGCTGGTGTTATGTCCCGCTTTCTATTTATCTGGTTAGGTTTCCTTGGGTTGGTGATGTCATTTCCTGCATTGGTGATGTCATTTCCTGTTCTTTTTCTCAGAGGATTGTATTGAGTCTTGCATTGCTAATAGCAGGGGAGTCAGGGATAGATGAGTACCAACAATCTAACTGGAATATGTTTAAAGCTCTGTTAACAACAAATGATGTACCACTCTCTCAGCAGGGAGCATTTAATCAGCACACCAACCCATAACCCTTTCATGTCTTGTACAGATGCACTGAACACTCGGAACAAGCAAGTTATATGTACCACGCTGAAAATCCTGCAGCACCTTGTTGTGTCTGGAGATATGGTGGGTGAGGCTCTGGTCCCTTACTATCGACAGATATTACCTATCCTGAATATATTTAAGAATATGAACGGTAAGTTGCAGACACAGTGGGATCTCCCTGCTGCACTGTACATGATTGTGAGTTATCTTGTATTTGTCCGATCCGGAACATACAGAGGTACTTTCCTTACTCAGATTACCAAAACCAAACAATAGTTTCAGTGAGTTATCTGATGACCATTACGAGAATGCAACATCCAGCCTATTTCAGTGTTATATGGCACATATTCCTCAGTACAATACATCTGTGGTTGGAGCAAAGTCTAATTGTAAGTGTGTTACTGTCAGTAGCTTCATGTCAGTATTGCCTCACATACATTACTATAACGTATTTCTAGAATTGTGTACCACTTGTTATAAAGTATTCAAGGAATCATGTAGCATTAGAAAGAGGTCATTTGGTCCATTGTACCTGTTCTAGTTCTCAATTAATCTCACCTGCCTGGCCTTTCCCCTTGCCTTTGTATTGTTTCTTCTTTTGATGAATAATAATGGAAGAAAGCTTGGGAATAGCATGAAGTCTTTTAACCCACGTCCCACGGGCAACCTGACATTTACACATCCCCTTCAATCTCCTGAGGAAACATTTATCTGAGCTACCCCCCCATCCACAGGATAGCAAAGAAAATGATCTAAACCTCCCTGTTATAAATGCTGTGGCGGTTGCTGTATATATTTGCCCAACAACTCTGGACATTACACATCCAACAGTTTCTGATTACCTGCGTCATTTATTCATTTAACTCTAATCCTTATTTCAAAACCAATTTACATTTGGTTTTTACTGGAGTTTGTTCTTGTTATTCATTTATTAGCTGGGATTCTGACATTTTATTGTCCTTTGGGCAGCATTTACTTCTAATCTTCAGTATGATTTCAGACTTGATTAAATTTGGTGCCCATTGTGACGATGATTATAAATTGTGCGGTTTGTGCTAGCCGTTTGATTCTCTGTACATTGCACTGGTGTGGCTCTGAATCAGCTCAAAGAATTTTGTTGTCCAACACAGAAGATGACCCTGTGCTCTTGTTTAAATTCAGTTGCAGGATGTACACACCACTGATGACACCAATGCTACTGCCCATCCCAAAATTCCCTCGAGTAGGTTGAGGTGAGCTGAGCTTTTGAACACAGCTACTCGGCCATTTCAGAAATCAGTTTGAGGGAGAAGGTTGTTTCATGGTAATGTCATTGGACTAACAATCCAGAAGTTAAGACTAATGCCTTGTTGTACAGGTGCTCATACCTCACCGCAGCAGCTTATAGTATTTAAATTCAACTAATGACATCTGTAATTGAAAACTACTCTCACTGATGGTGACCATGAAATTATCATCGATTGTGATAAATACAAATCTGCTTCAATAATGTCCCTTAGGGCAGAGAATCCCCTGCTCTTTTTGTCTGGCATACATGTAATGTTAGGCAGACACAATGTGTTTGTCTCTTAATTGCAAGGTGGTAACAGACTCACGAGTCACTCCGTTCAGGGGCAATTAGAAACAGACAACAATAGTTTGTCTAACCGGTGACACTCATACTAACTAAGTCTGGCATCATACATAGGGTAAGGGCAATGGCTCAGTGGTTAGCATGCTGCCTCGCAGAGCCAGGGACCTGGGTCCAATTCCACCCTCGGGTGACTGTCTATGTGGAATTTGCACATTCTCCCTGTGTCTGCATGGGTTTCCTCCGGGTGCTCTGCTTTCTTCCCACAGTCCAAAGATATGCAGATTAGGGTGGATTGACCATGCTAAACTGTCCCGTAGTGTCCAGGGATGGGTCTGGGTGGGATGTTCTAAGAGCTGGTGTGGACTTGTTGAGCCAAAGGGCCTGTCCGCACAGCGTAGAGATTCTATGATTCTATTTCCTTCTCTGAAGGTGATCAGTAAACCAGCTACATGTTTGTAACAATCCAGTTGTTTCAAATTTCACCATTACTGAACTTAATTCCAGGATTATTCACTTAACTGAATTTAAATTCCCTCATGGCCATGGTGAAATTAGGTCCTTGGTAAACTCTTCTAATTTACTAGCCCAATAACATGGCCATGATGTTATTAAGATACTGTAGCATTATCCACTTTTAGCTGCTTAAGGCTTGAGATAGGAAACTCTGCCTCTACTGTTCGCAGCAAATACCCTTGCTATGGGGCATCAACCTGTTAAGACATGAGGTGGGGATTAAACTTACACATTCTGGCCGAAAGGTAGTGCTATTATCATTGTGCCGTAAGACCCCTATATTATACTGTATATTCAATTGAAATCAATATTTTGTAAATTAGGGGCCTAGATCTCAAGACTATCCTCCTCCTTCTGGAGATCATACCCACAGCCATCATTTTAAAGTTAATGAAATTATTTTAAGTATGAATGCCAACAACCGGGTTTAATCTTGATTGGGAGATAATAGGAACAGCAAATGATGGAGAATCTGAGATAACAAGGTGTAGAGCTAGATAAACACAGCAGACCAAGCAGCATCAGAGGAGCAGGAAAGCTGATGTTTCAGGTCTGGTCTCTTCTTTCTTTCTGGACCCTTTCTGAAGAAAGGTCAGGCCTGAAACGTCAGGTTTCCTGCTCCTCGGATGCTGCTTGGTCTGCTGTGTTCATCCAGCTCTACACCTTGTTATCTTTAATTTTGATTAGCCAGGACTGACACTGCAAAACTCATTTCAAGTGGATTACAAAAGTTAGGAATTAACAGCACTGTGAATTCAAAATGGTCTGTGGTCCATCAGCATCTCGCAGCAAAGGGAGCATTGCTTTATTCCAGCCTTGCCATTCCACACAATCAAAGCACTCCCCTGAATTCATCATTTCCCGGAAATCTGAGAGCTGCGTCTCAGTTTTGACATGTCTCACTGACTTTGATAGCCGCAGGGTGTGCTGCATACACATCACCTATTCTTATACAAACTATGGATGATTAAGCCGGAGGTTTGTGTAGAATGTGCAAGTGCGAAATGCAGCAAGATGACAATCGTCTTCTACCTGGCATAGCTGTTTGTCTTGATCCTGTTTGAATCTGCTTCAGGAAAGTGACTGCTGTGAGTTCAAGGTTGACAGCTACATCAGTAGAAACAAAAGTAATCTAACATGAGGCTGTCACCTGATGTGGTTGAGTGATGACAGTAAATTATTTCCATTTCACTGTCTTTTGAATGAAACACTACACCAAGACTCCATCCGCCCTGCCAGGTGGATACAATAGATCCCAGCCAATTATTTTTAAGGAGGGCAGGGAAGTTCTCTCCAGTATTGTCCTGGCCAACATTTGTCTCCAGTCATCACAAAAACAGATTTTCCGGTCATTAACAGATTATTGCTTGTAAGAGCTTGCTGCATCAAATTATCCGCTACATATCTGACATTACAGTACTGACTACACTTCAAAACTACTTCACTGGGCTGTAAAGGATTTTGGAGCAACCTGGATTTAAGAGAGGCACTACGCAAGTGCAAGTCTTTTTACAAATCATATTCAGATTTGCTATCAGATTTATATCGCAACAACAGTCAGATCTGCCTTAACAACCCTTTTAAAGAAATGTTACTTTTAGTATTAAAGACATGTTTGATGGATTCATTTTCAATATAAAAAATGTTGTGTGACTTCGAATGAACTTTACAGCTATTTCTAGGATTGCTCCCAGAAAATCAGTGGGCATCATATGTACAATTCCTATGCTATGCATGGGTGGCACTATGTCTCCGTGATTAGCACTGCTGCCTTACAGTACCAGGGACCCTGGTCCGATTCCACCCTTGGGCAACTGTTTCTGTGGAGTTTGCATATTCTCCTTGTGTTTGTAGGGTGTTTCCTCCCACAGTCTGAAGATGCATGGAATAGCCATGGGATAGGATAGGAGGCGAGTCTAGGTGGGGATGCCCTTCGGAGGGTCAGTGTGGGTTCACTGGGACGAATAGCCTGTTTCCACGCTGTTGGGATTCTATGATATGCACCATGTACATGAAAGGAGCCAGAATATTACAACCGTGGGTGAATTTTCATTTGGTTACAATAGCCTATGTGGCAGAAATGTTGGCATCAAATGGTATTGCTGGATCTCATAGTGTACCACATAATGCTTGAAAGGTGCTGGGAATTATGTTAAAATCACTAAATGTGAAGAGAGGAAAGTTCAAGATATTAACAGTGTACTTGGCTAGTTCATGTTGAAAATGAATCTATCAAACACAAGTTTATTGCCAAAGATAGCTTTTCCTTGAAAGGGTTGCAAAGGGATATTTGCCCATCATTGGGACAAACCTGGGTATATCTGAAACGATTAAAAAAAAATGAAGCAGCCTCCTTTTTATTTCTTCCTTCATTTTTCCAAGCTCTTTCTCTCCATCTCTCTTTTTCTCTCCCCTGGTAAAATATATCTCTAGCTCTGTTCTGTTCTCTTTTTCTTTCTCCCAGAAGCCCAAAGGAGGTCAACTGTGATGAGACACTCTGAACGCCACTTAAAAGAGTAACTGAGCCAGAAGTATTTTTCACCAGGTCAATATATTGGTAGTGGGGCAATATCAACACCACTGTGAGCAAAACACACTGTACACTACTCTCCCCGAGAGAGTAATACCTCAAAAACAAATGGTGCCATCAGGCTTTCTTTTCGTTTGCAAGAACGTGGTCTGCTTTTTTATGGTTGGTAGTGTGGCATCATTCCACATTCTGGCTTGTTTCTTGGGTAAAAATGGACCATGCAATCTCTCTCAGAGATCAGTAAATGGGGAGAGCAAACATGACTGTAAAACCGAAATCAGAGATAATGGGAACTGCAGATGCTGGAGAATTCCAAGATAATAAAATGTGAGGCTGGATGAACACAGCAGGCCCAGCAGCATCTCAGGAGCACAAAAGCTGACGTTTCGGGCCTAGACCCTTCATCAGAGAGGGGAATGGGGAGAGGGAGCTGGAATAAATAGGGAGGGGGAGGCGGACCGAAGATGGAGAGTAAAGAATATAGGTGGAGAGAGTATAGGTGGGGAGGTAGGGAGGGGATAGGTCAGTCCAGGGAAGACGGACAGGTCAAGGAGGTGGGATGAGGTTAGTAGGTAGATGGGGGTGCGGCTTGGGGTGGGAGGAAGGGATGGGTGAGAGGAAGAACCGGTTAGGGAGGCAGAGACAGGTTGGACTGGTTTTGGGATGCAGTGGGTGGGGGGGAAGAGCTGGGCTGGTTATGTGGTGCAGTGGGGGGAAGGGACGAACTGGGCTAGTTTAGGGATGCAGTAGGGGAAGGGGAGATTTTGAAACTGGTGAAGTCCACATTGATACCATTAGGCTGCAGGGTTCCCAGGCGGAATATGAGTTGCTGTTCCTGCAACCTTCGGGTGGCATCATTGTGGCAGTGCAGGAGGCCCATGATGGACATGTCATCTAGAGAATGGGAGGGGGAGTGGAAATGGTTTGCGACTGGGAGGTGCAGTTGTTTGTTGCGAACTGAGCGGAGGTGTTCTGCAAAGCGGTCCCCAAGCCTCCGCTTGGTTTCTCCAATGTAGAGGAAGCTGCACCGGGTACAGTGGATGCAGTATACCACATTGGCAGATGTGCAGGTGAACCTCTGCTTAATGTGGAATGTCATCTTGGGGCCTGGGATAGCGGTGAGGGAGGAGGTGTGGGGACAAGTGTAGCATTTCCTGCGGTTGCAGGGGAAGGTGCCGGGTGTGGTGGGGTTGGAGGGCAGTGTGGAGCGAACAAGGGAGTCACGGAGAGAGTGGTCTCTCCGGAAAGCAGACAGGGGTGGGGATGGAAAAATGTCTTGGGTGGTGGGGTTGGATTGTAAATGGCGGAAGTGTCGGAGGATGATGTGTTGTATCCGGAGGTTGGTAGGGTGGTGTGTGAGAACGAGGGGGATCGTCTTGGGGCGGTTTTGGCCGGGGCGGGGTGTGAGGGATGTGTTGCGGGAAATACGGGAGACGCGGTCAATGGCGTTCTCGATCACTGTAGGGGGAAAGTTGTGGTCCTTAAAGAACTTGGACATCTGGGATGTGCGGGAGTGGAATGTCTTATCGTGGGAGCAGATGCGGCGGAGGCGGAGGAATTGGGAATAGGGGATGGAATTTTTGCAGGAAGGTGGGTGGGAGGAGGTGTATTCTAGGTAGCTGTGGGAGTCGGTGGGCTTGAAATGGACATCACTTACAAGCTGGTTGCCTGAGATGGAGACTGAGAGGTCCAGGAAGGTGAGGGATGTGCTGGAGATGGCCCAGGTGAACTGAAGGTTGGGGTGGAAGGTGTTGGTAAAGTGGATGAACTGTTCGAGCTCCTCTGGGGAGCAAGAGGTGGCGCCGATACAGTCATCAATGTACCGGAGGAAGAGGTGGGGTTTGGGGCCTGTGTAGGTGCGGAAGAGGGACTGTTCCACGTAACCTAAAACCGAAATAACTGCACAAGAGGCCACTATCCCATCAACAAATCACCCTTTATTTACATATGCTCTCTACATAGGCTGTGACCTGAAGTGAGGAGATTCTAAATCCCCTATTTATATATTTTTAAAAATTCAATTCCCCTGCACTACCACTATACAGAATTAGTACTTATTTATCCTCCACAACTGCTGTGATGCGTACATGTGCGGTGACCCAGTAATGATACCATATGCAAAAAACTTCATTCAGTATTTTCACCACTAGGAAAACATCCATACGGCCAGAGAACCAGTAGCAAGCAAAGCACAGTAAGGTAAATGCTTAATCCCCTGTTTATACCTGGTTAACAACCCCAATCAGGGAACTGTTAGTCAATGAGGTCCACTTGATCCTGATCATGACAAAACTGTGATTGAAGAATGAATCTACTCCAGTTGCAATCCTCATCTTTTTTTTTGCTAACCAAATTTCTGAAGTAAAAACTTATTGCTTGTCTGTTTGTGCAGAACGTTACCTGAAGATTCTATCCTAGAGGCAGGGTTCTCCACCCGTAATGCAATCAACAAACATATAGAATTGGATGATAAAATGTGAGGCTGGATGATCACAGCAGGCCAAGCAGCATCTCAGGAGCACAAAAGCTGACGTTTCGGGTCTAGACCCTTTATCAGAGAGGTCTCTGATGAAGGGTCTAGGCCCGAAACGTCAGCTTTTGTGCTCCTGAGATGCTGCTTGGCCTGCTGTGTTCATCCAGCCTCACATTTTATTATCTTGGAATTCTCCAGCATCTGCAGTTCCCATTATCTCTCATATAGAATTGGATCCTATGTACAAACCCATACAGATCAAAACTGGAAATGACACTGCTCACCATAACGGACAGGAGAGTATAAATTCCAAGCAGAGTAGAATAGCATCGCTTCATCAGAGGCTTCACTGATGATGTCACCTAACATAGTGACGAAACATCTGAATGAAAACAAGTCAGCTTGGCAAGCAAGTCAACAACCTCACTTTTTGACTGTTTGACGAGATTTGGTCTTGAGAAGCTGCTTGAACCACAGACCATGTCTTATTAAATCACCTGGCTTCTTGAGATTGTAAGATGAGGTGTTTTAATAAAAATGAAAATATTCATCGGTTTATGACCAATCCCAAGTTCCCAGCCAGCAATTTTAAAGCTTAAAAATACAGTAAGTCCAGAAACCAAACGCTGGGGGTCTCTGTCAAAGGTTGTTCCCTCTAAAACATGTATGATTTTATAGCAATTAAAGGTTCTCTTTGAGATTATAAAGAGATGGAATTTGGAAATTTATAAAATGAATCTTTCAGGAAAGATAATAAACTTGGCTGAACTTGAAATTGAATCTGTTCATCGTGGAAACAATAACAAGAGATTCCTCAAATTCATTGCAGTAGAAGGTTTGTGTGAAAATAAATAAGGTCACAAAGGAATTTCAAGCAAAAGCGATAAGCTTCCATCGTTCTATTTGCTTCATTTCACTTCTTGGTTTGCACAGGACAGACTGAGCAATGTTGGTTCTATTTGCTCTGAAACCAAATCACTGAACGTCCCATCCAAGAACACCATCTTGGACAGCAGCACCTAACAGCCTGGAACTGACCATCCAGGGTACGTTTGCCTAAAGCTCAGTTCCATTAGGAACACAGGAAAAAGCGAAGGTTGTTCAAGCCCTCAATTTAAAGAGATCATTTCTGCTCTGTGACCTAACTCCACGTGCCTGACCTTTGCTCCACACCCCTTCACGTCTTTGATTAACAAATAAGAATCAATCTCAGTTTTAAAATCACCACGTGACAACTGGTCACTTGTCATTTGCAGAAGAGAGTTCCGAACTTTCGCCGCCTTTTGTGTGAAGCAATGTTAAAAATGGAAAGCAATGTCCATCAGTGAGAGCACCAACTCTCCCCTTTGTAATATCATCCACCTCCTCTCCTCCCTCAGCTCCAGGAACTCTCTCATTCTTTTCTTTCTTCCAGAATCAGCTACATCATTGCTCTGTACATCAGCTTCCCACCCTCTTTATACCTGGGGTCATCCAAAACTCTCTATCCTAATCTACATCAAGTCCTTTTCACCCAGTTTGCCTGGGTTTGCTGTTGGTTCCCAGTCTGGAAACACTTTCATCTTAAAATATCCTCCTCTTCTTCAAATCCCTCTATGGCCTTATCATTTCCTATGTGATAATATCATCCGTCCCATCAATTTTCCAAGATTTGTCTATTGCTCCAATTCCAGTCTCTGAACAACATCCAGGATCGCCTCTGTGATTTCCAAGCTGCAGAACTCCGTTGTTGGATCTCTCTGCCTCCCTATCTCTCTCCTTTAAGACCACCCACCCCTTGCCTTACAACCAGCCTTCCTTGACAAAGCTTTTGGTCACTTGTCTTAATGTCTTTTTATGTGGCCAGGTCAAGGTGGCAAGTTTAATCTGATCTTGTCTCTGTGAATGAAATGCTCTTGCTTTGTTAAAGATGCTAAAGATGGTGTGTTGTGGTTTTATGTCTTTTCAACGCAAGGGAGAAATAAATTGCATTTCCTTGATCCATTCCAGATCATTTTCAGACAAAGAAATACCTCATTTCAGAAATGCTGAAAGAAAATCTGGTCATCCAATGCCTTCCACTTGTAAAATTATGAACGAGTCATTCTCAGTTCAACTTGTGAGAAATGCAGCATGATTTAGAGACATGATCTAATGTAGTTGTGCGATTATCAAATCACATCAATGCTTCCGATGAAGGTTGAGTCTCAATTTACTTGCAGTTACATCATAATCGGGCAATTAATAAAGTCAGCAAAGGAAAAACTCTTACTGTTCAAATGTAAAACTGAAGCATGGCCTTTGAGGTGTGGTTTTCCAGGCAAAACCTGAAAATTTAGGACATTGTGCAGGAACAGAGGTGCAGCCAGTGCTGAAGTGGGAATTTGAGTAATGTTGGATTTTGCCTCTTGGGCTACAGCTGCTTTGCATAGCTCCTCCAATCCCAAGCAGAAAGGGCCATGATCCATCATTCATTCATTACACAGAAAATGCCACATTCAACTCCACACATGGCTGTGCATCAGAAAGTAAGTGGCAGCTAAAAAAAAGCCATTGGACAGGGGTAAAAGAAGGGAAATAAACTGAGACGTTGACAGAAATTTCAACATTTAGCGGCTGAATTACTTGAAATAATTGACAATACTGTAACTGACAAAGTAAAAGCAGGAAGATACAAGGCGTAAATAACAGAAATGTTTGGGAAAACAGAATTGAGATACAGAGCGAGTAATGGATTGACATTTTTTTTGGAGATTATTACATTTTTCAGCTACAACATTCTCTTTCGGTATGGATTTTATGGCATGTATTTTAGAAACAAATTTCTTGATTTTCTTTAACCAGAGTTGTTAACATTATTCCCATGTCCACGGGCTGGATCTAGAGTGGGAACAGTGAGCAGATGCCTTGAGCACAGAGGTATATTCACACTTACATTGCGGTAGAAACAGTACTGAGGGAGGAGGGTAGGAATGTGAAGGAGGAAATGAGCTGCTGCATGCAGGCCTACTTTGCGGGAAAACCTTATTGGAACAAGATTGGAGAGCCACCTTGGAAAGCAATTATCCTTGTCAGTAATAGTGGATTGGGGAATGTAACTTGAATGGAGAGCAAGGCACAGACATGGCCTATATAAAGTATATTTGCAAGTGGGTTTTGGAATGCTAGTTAAAAATGCTACACAAACTGAGCTCACCTCCACCTTTCTTCAGTGGAGTTAGAATTCACATAATTTTGAAGACAGTCCAGCAACCATGAGAATCAGACATCACAACTGACCACCATTACAATACAATTTAAGTCCTAGTAGGTTTATCAAAGGGAATATAGTATTGTCATAGAGGGAGTGCAAAAAAAGATTCACTAGAATGGTTTCTGGGGTGGCTGCACTGTCCTATGAAGAGTGCAAAGTGGTCGTGTATTTATTACAGTTTCAGAAAATTGCAAGGTGTTCACATTGAAACCTACAAAATACTTAAACCAATTTACAGGCTAGGCAAAGATAAGTTGTTTCCCCTAGTTGTAAGGTCTAAAACCAGGAAGTGCAATTTAAAAATAAAGGGGATGTCATTTCGGTCCAAGATATTCATTTTTTTCTTAACACCAAGGGCAATGAATCTTTAGAAATGTCTCCCACAGGGGACCATGGAAGTTTCAGCTTTTAAGTACATTCAAGGTAGAGATTGAAAGAGTTCTGATTACCAGTGGCATACACAATTATGGGGATGGAGTGGGTAAAACGCTTTGTAGTGTTTGATTAGCCATGATCAAGGCAGGCTTAATAGGCTGAATGGCCTACTCCATTTCTACATTCCCATGAAGAATGCTGTCCACCTTTACCCCCTGGTGAAGAGTAGGATAAGGAAAATTTGATGAAGATCTTTTGGATTCTGCATGAACATGAAACATTTGGATCTGGGATATATCTCCAAAATGGGACTTTGAAGGTAAAAGTCACTACTGTCCTCGTGAACCATAGCACTGCTGTCTGAGTAGAGAGAGGGCTCTGAGGGTAACCATGCCTCAGGTGAAGGGAGGGGTTGAGAAGAGGAATTGTCCATTGTAACCCCAACAAGCGCAGGAATTGAACCCCTGCTATTGCCCTATCTCTACATTGCAAACCAGCTATCCAGCCAACTTAGCTAACCAACCCTCTATAAGCAGGACTTCAGAACAGAACTGAAAATGAAAGATTGGCAGGGCAACAGGAAATGTGGACAACTCTCTCTTCAGCAGGAGAGTGACAAAATTAGGTACCAGATTTAACAGGATGGCATGGTGTAATGAGAATTCAAAGCAGGCTTTAGAACAGAGCTGGGTTAATTTGAACTGAGCAAAATAATGCTGTGCCATGATAGAGGAATTTCTTTTGCCTTGGTATCGTAGCATAGTGCCAGGAAAATTCAGAGATACATTACCAATTCCAGAAGCCTATAATATCCTGACTCGTGGAATGTTTCTGTAGATTTGCAGCTTCTGTACAATAGTGCAATTAGCAGCTACAGATCAAGCATATGATTAAGTAAACTAGGTGAGCTGGGAGTGACCATTCTTTGCATTACGTTCAATCCATCTGTGGACAATTAATGCGCATTTAATATTTACAGACAGCAGGTTACATTCTCTGGGGATCCATTTTTGTTTAACTTCTGCCAACGTGCTCAGGAGTATAATTAAAAACTTTGCCAAAAATATCTGCTTGGAGTATCATCTTTGAAAGCCAGAGTTGTTTCATTAAAGCGGTTGTAAGTTCTGTTTCCGTAATCCTAAAATGTGGGCCCTCATTTCTACATCACTGACATGTGGCAAACATATCGAATCACATCAGAGGCAAGTGCTAAGAAAAGAAGATTTCAATGATTGTACACTACATGGGCCTATCAAAACAGCCATATTCCTCCGCCTCCGCCGCATCTGCTCCCACGATAAGGCATTCCACTTCTGCACATCCCAGATGTCCAAGTTCTTTAAGGACCGCAACTTTCCCCCCACAGTGGTCGAGAACGCCCTTGACAGCGTCTGCTGCATTTCCCGCAACACATCCCTCACACCCCGCCCCGGCCACAACCGCCCCAAGACGATCCCCCTCATTCTCACACACCACCCCACCAACCTTCGGATACAACACATCATCCTCTGACACTTCCGCCATCGACAATCCGACCCCACCACCCAAGACATTTTTCCATCCCCACCCCTGTCTGCTTTCCGGAGAGACCACTCTCTCCATGACTCCCTTGTTCGCTCCACACTGCCCTCCAACCCCACCACACCCGGCACCTTCCCCTGCAACCACAGGAAATGCTACACTTGCCCCCACACCTCCTCCCTCACCCCTATCCCAGGCCCCAAGATGACTTTCCACATTAAGCAAAGGTTCACCTGCACATTTGCCAATGTGGTATTCTGCATCCACTGTACCCGGTGTGGCTTCCTCTACATTGGAGAAACCAAGCGGAGGCTTGGGGGCCACTTTGCAGAACACCTCTGCTCGGTTCGCAATAAACAACTGCACCTCCCAGTCGCAAACCATTTCCACTCCCCCTCCCATTCTTTAGATGTCATGTCCATCATGGGCCTCCTGCAGTGCCACAATGATGCCACCCGAAGGTTGCAGGAACAGCAACTCATATTCTGCTTGGGAACCCTGCAGCTCAATGGTATCAATGTGGACTTCACCAGCTTCAAATTCTCCCCTTCCCCCACCGCATCCCAAAACCAGCCCAGTTCGTCCCCTCCCCCCACTGCACCACACAACCAGCCCAGCTCTTCCCCTCCACCCACTGCATCCCAAAACCAGTCCAACCTGTCTCTGCCTCCCTAACCTGTTCTTCCTCTCACCCATCCCTTCCTCCCAACCCAAGCCGCACCTCCATCTCCTACCTACCAACCTTCATCCCACCTCCTTAAACTGTCCGTCTTCCCTGGACTGACCTATCCCCTCCCTACCTCCCCACCTATACTCTCCTCTCCACCTATCTTCTTTTCTTTCCATCTTCAGTCCGCCTCCCCCTCTCTCCCTATTTATCCCAGAACCCTCACCCCATCCCTCTCTCTGATGAAGGGTCTAGGCCCAAAACATCAGCTTTTGTGCTCCTGAGATGCTGCTGGGCCTGCTGTGTTCATCCAGCCTCACATTTCGCCATCAAGAATGTTATCCTTCTTTATCAGCTTTCCTGCAATGTTTGTTACATTACGATGATTATATAGTGATTGTAATGAGATTAGCCAGATGGACATCAGAGAATATGAGTTCCCTGGTAGGGGCTGTTAACCTGGTCCAATCAGGGAGTCTGGCTGACAGATATAAACAGGAATGTCAGAGGCTCTGTTCCCCCTGAGAGCTGGCTCTGAGGAAGCCAAACCAGTGTCAAGTATATGTACGTGTACGTAATGGGTGACTTGGTCATGGGATACAGGCCTCTGTGGAGTTATTTCAGAGGCGATGAGAGAAAAAAATGGTCCTGAAGTTACCTGCTTGCAACAGTCGAGCTTGAGTTGGCGTAAGCATTTCTTGACTTATTCAATCCTGCCATCAAAGACTGGGCCCAGTATGTGGAAAGAATATACATTATTTTATCCGAACATATGACATTGGGGCAGATGAAAATCCATGAGTAATTCTCCTTACAGCTTGTGGTCCCACAGCTTTTTTGGTTATTAGAGGTCTGACATTTCAAGAGGTGCCAGATACTAAAACCTTTCAAGAGTTGATGGATTTATTTAAGAAATATTACAGCCTCAAGCCTCTTCTAATTCTGAGATGCCAGGTGGTGAGACATTTGTGGGAATGGCTAGGTAAACCATGGAGTCAGTTGCAAATCGACAACTCCACCCCTTTCATGGGTTCCGCATTCTTAGTCATTGTGGATGACCACTCAAAGTAGTTGTACATACATAGAGTTTATTCATCAAACAAGGGGATGGTGAAAGGATTGGTCACAGCCAACAGGCCATCATTTACCAGCAGCAAATTTGAGTATTTCCCAAAATCAAATGGCATTCGACATATAAGGGCAGCTCCATACAACCCATCATCCAATGGTTTGTTGGAAAGAGCAGTTCAAACTTTGAAGGCAGGCTTAAAGAAACAGCCTACAGCTTCACAACATACCAAACTGTCCCAGTTCCTGTTTGATTATAGGATCGTCCCTCATACGACGATAAGGATAGCTCCAGCAGAGCTGCTAATGGGGAGAAGACTCCACACCAGGTTAAATCTGATTTTCTCAGACCTGGGGTGGGGGATAGTTGGTGAAGCAGTATCACGAATGCCAATGTAATGTTGATCTTGCTTTTGTACACCTCCTGTGCAGCTAAACAGCCGAGGATCTGTATGCCCTTGTATGTTATGATCTGCTGTACTGCTCGCAAAACCAAAATTTTCATTGTACTCAGGTGCATGTAACAATAAGTCAAATCAACTCAATGCTGGATGCGAGATTTCAGTAAGTGAGTGAGACAGTTTACATCAGAGGATGAAGTTTGGTGCCAAAACTACAGAATGTCCCTGCATGGTTAAGAGGCATGGTTGATGCGAGGGCAGGTCTAGTGAAGTATAAAGTTCAGGCAGGTGAGCTGCTCCTGAACAATCATGTGGACCACATTAAAGTTGCAAACGCACAAATGGTGCAACAGCTAAACATGCCCGGCCCCTCAACTGCCTTTCTGACTATTCTGGAACCCATGGGTACTCCACTTTTTAGCGTTGAAGCCTGAGATGGACACAGTGGACGTTGCAGCCTTGATATCTTCACCACCTGAGGAACAGGATGAATTTCTTCCGAGTCACTTTGGGTGCGAGAGGTGAGCTGTGGCCCAGTAAACGCTGCCCGTTTCTGAGTCAGCGGAACTGGACCCAGTGTGAAAACGCCCCAGGAAAAGCTTCAATAAAAAGAACAAGCCGATGTCCCCAGACCTAGAGGGGACGGGATGTAATGATTGTAACAAGATCAGCCTTATGGACTTCATAGAATATGGGTTCCCTGAATGCGGCTGTTAATCTGGTCCAATCAGGGAGCCCCGGCTGATTGATATAAACAAGAGTGTCAAATGTTCGGTTCACTCTGAAAGCTGGCTCTGAGGAAGCCAGACCAATGTTAAGTACTATGGACATGTAAATAAAGGGTGACTTGGTGATGGTATACAAACACCTCTGGACTTATTTCAGATTATATCAATTGTTATTTCATATTCTACTGGACGTTGATTCAGAGAATATTTATCTCTTGTGTTCAAAGCATTCAGATTAATGGGACGAATTTTGAGTAAAATGCCATGGGTGGAGAATTTTAATACAAACTTCCAAAATGATGCTTAAAATAAACACAGTAATTCCCAGTTTTAAAAGAGCACTTCAGCCTTTAGCTCTGAGTTGGAGTCCATCAAATGCCAACTATGTTTCTTAATGGAGCATTATAATTTTTTAATGAGATGTTATGTTAATTCAGCTATTGCTTTCACTCAAATATGGCCTTTAGGCCTGAGAATCCAAGAAGGAGTCTATTGAAATACCATTTCTAAGGGTAATGGTTAATATTGCAGGCTGAGAAATGAGACTTCCAGGTCATTAGCCTGTAGGAACCCAAAACCTAATTTCTACGTCTCTTGTGAGTTTTTAAATTTTTTTTCCTATTTTCTTCAATGTTTCAAATTGTAAAACAATGGTTCTCAAATGCTGTCAGTTTCATAAAAATTTCTTATGTATTTAACAAAGGACAGTGACTACATCTGACAAACAGTCGTCCTATTATTGTTCTGGGGAACACAATAAAATTAACATCTGATTATCAAGTCTACATGTAAAAAATGTCCAGGATTTTCTTTTTGCTGCCAGTCTTTTGCAGAATGCAAGTGTTTGTCACTTTGTGGTCCAAACATAAGTATTCCTGGAAGTAGAAGAGACATATTGCCAAAACGTTTTGTCTTGCACTCATCAGGACAGATGTAAGAATGCCAAAATTCAAAAGGCACAACAATTTTTTACTACATGAGAAAATGGTGCTGGTTGGTTGGCAAGAGGCTTTAACCAATCAGAGTTGATTTGACAGCCAAGTAGCAGTCTTTTCTCATGTAGCAGAAATTGTTACTGCCAAGTTTGACATCCCTGCATCTGTCCTGATAAAAGCTTCAATAGCAACTCTCTTCTGAATGGGCAAACATTTGTGTCCATGTCCAGCCCAAGCTAAACTCCTACCTCTATTGATAAAATTCTTTGTGTCATCCTGCCAGAACCATGGAAGAAATCTTCTCAGTAACAACAGGGTGGAGGCAATGAGATCCCCTAAAACCTTTCTGACATCTATAGCTACAGCAAGGGAACTGATGGAGTACTTATCACTTAGCTAGAGTTTAGGAGATGGAGGACTTGAGTTGGGAATGGGGTGGAGTGACCCAGTGCAGCTGCAATGACACTAAATAGGGTAGTCTACTTAGTCAATGCTGCTGGTTTCCAGCTGTTACAGCCGTGCTATAGCCCCCAAAGCACTGCACTGGAAGTCCTCAACAAGTTTCCTGTCCATCACTTCTCAATTCCTGAAGTATTTCACTGACAAAGGCAACACATGTATCATTGGAACATTGTCATTCTTGGCCCTCTTCCTGAGTCCTCCTGACTTGAACAAAATTCCTCTGTATCATTACTGAAACAAATCTCTGGAGTTCCCTGCCTAAAACTGCCATGGCAGAATCATCTGCACAAGTGAGTCAATAAAGCTAATTATCACCTTCACAAAGCAACTTAGTGTGGCAAAGAAATACAATTCACCAATTTCAGACGATCATCTGACAATTGCAAAAGAACAGATACGAACCTGGCACTGAAGACAACATTCAAAGTAACAGCTATGAAACTCTACCTTACAACAAAATCACCGCATCAGGACTGCTCATTTCCTCCAATGGACTGGATTTCACAAGATGCAAAAAGCCATGGAGCCAACCATGATCTGAAAGGGTGACCTTCACAATTTAGTGCTGGGAGCAGTATTATGTGATTCAAGTCAGGTCTTACAACCCTTTCTTCGGAAAAATCCTGCCTCGGAGAGATGTGGCCAATCTGGGTGCTGGGTGGTTTCTGTTGAGAAGCCAGGATCAGTGGTCACAGCTTGAACTGTGGGAAGCTTTAACACATCAAGGGGCACATATGTATAAGTCCGGAGTCAAGGGGTCTCAGCAAGGGGGTTGGCAGGAAAAAAGTGGTTCAGTGACAAAGTGCGCGGATGGAGGGGCATGTTCAGGAAGCTATATTTAAAAGGGGCGGGGGAATTATCTTTGTAGGTGGGCTGCCTCTAATGGGCCAAGGTGACACACAAAGGAGGATCCCCAACATGATCTGCAGCAAAAGCTGCCAGGCTTTCCATATGGTGGTGACCTTTACTTGAAGTGGGTAAAATAGCAATGGTGCAGATGGTGGGAAGAGTCCTTTCAGTTGCCAATAATTGGCTAATGAAGAGCCTCAATGGGCCTAAAGGTGGGTCATCCCATAAAATTCCAATCAGATCAGAGACAACCATGAAAGTAGTGGCAAGGTCTCTCATTGGAATTGAAGTATCTCACCCACCCTACAAGTGTACATTTGGGGATGGTTAAATCCAGTGCCATTTTTGGACATTATCTAGAGTTTAACATCCCCATTTTTGATGCACGGTAGCTTGCAGGTCCCAACACTTTCAGAATTCAGGTACCTAGGGTTGTCAACGTATGACAGGTCCTTGCCAGGTGCAACTCCAGTGTCAGAAGGTGATACCATGATCGATGGGAAGACCCAAACCCAAGCCCCGACCCCATGAGAGGTGGTGTTCGGCTGCCAAAGACAAGATTCAGTGATGGCAGTTAATTGATTTTTTTTGGATTTTTCACTGAAGGCAATGGCCTAGTGTTATTATCACTGGACTGTTACCCCAGAGACCTAGATAATGTTCTGGGAACCTGGGTTTGAATCCCACCCAAGCAGATGGTGGCATTTGAATTCAATAAATAACTGGAATTAAGAGTCTAATTTTGACAATAAATCCATTGCTGATTGTCAGAAAAGCCAGTCAGCTTCATTAATGTCCTTCAGGGAAGGAAACTGCCATCCTTACCTGGTCTGGCCTACATGTGACTTCAGACCCACAACAATGTGGTTGACTCTGAACTGCCCTCTGGGCAATTAGGGATGGGCAATAAATGCTGCCTGGCCAATGACACTCTCATCCCGTGAATGAATCAAAAAATTCCAAACCAACATGCCAGTTCTTTCTGAATCCAAGATGGGCAAAGCTGAACAAAATTTTGGGATAGCAAGGTGTACAGCTGGATGAACACAGTAGGCCAAGCAGCATCAGAGGAACAGGATTGATTTTAGACTAATCATCAGCAGTCCATTGAAATGGTGCTGATTAAATATCTCGAGGCCCAGGAATACCAACTGGACCTTATCCATCGCAAACCCTGACCAGACTAAATGTATTTAGAATTCGGCTCTGACATGGGCTCATAGCAAGAAAGCAAGGATCTGGCCAATTAGCAGTAGTCACATCAGAGCATAAGGAACAGGAGTAAGTGGACAGCACATTCAGTTAGACCAAGGCTCACCTTTACATCAACAAACCTGCTGTGCCTCCTTACACCACCATATCCAGGAGGAGAGGCAAATTGGCTCCACTTTTATCAACCTCCGCTGCTGGCTGTGACAAATGTTTAAATGTCATTATTGCACCCAGCTTTAAACTGTCTCCAGTTAAAATGTAGTTAAATAGTTTTTACTGTATCAATATGGAGTATCATTAATATCCTTGAATGAAAGAAAAAGCAGAAAGAGCAATTTTGTTACTCGCTAATCCCAAGTAGTAAAAACAAAACTGCATCACCAAATGCACATACATGCGCACACACGCAAACACACACACAGAGATCCACACACACACACACACACACACACACGCAAACACGCAGACACACACACACACACACACACACACACACACACACAGGCACATACTTAGGCACACACACACATATACGTACAAACACACACACACACACACACACACACACACACGTACAGTCACACAGACACACACACAGATTAGTTCATTTGTCAGTATAAATTTTGCAAAACCTGAAAAAGGCCTAAGACCAACATTTTTGGTTGGAAATGCCCTGTCCACCTCAGATTATGTATCTCAAAAGTTTGAGCACTGGGGAAGCCCATTATTTTGCTGCAAGAGTTATTTCACGCTGCCACTACGTGGGAGCAACACAAATGATGTGCACCACTAACAGGATGATGCTGCCAGGCCAATGTAATATTCTGCCTATGACACAAATGAGTAACGTAGTAAATGACTTTCAGTGTCAGTGTAATGCCAGGTACATAAGGCCGTACATTCTGCAGTCTGTTGGAACATATCAAGCAACAAATCTATTCAGCATTTGTAATAAGCGGAGGGACTGTGCCCAAGCAGCCCATATGTGCAAAATTGTTTCCAATATTAGACGTAATTCTGCAATTGGTCAACATTTGCTGCAGGGCCCTGACTGTGTGAAGGATTATGCTGGGAACTAATTTTGGATTGTCAGTCAGATTTGCACTGTGACACATTTTTTCTCTTCCTTTATTCATTAACAGGATGATGGCATCACTGGCCAGACCAGGCAGCATTTATTGCCCAGAGGGCAGTTCAGAATCAACCACATTGCTGTGGGTCTGGAGTCACATGTAGGCCAGACCCAGTAATGATGGCAGTTTCCTTCCTTCAAGGACATTAGTGAATGAAGTGGGTTTTCCTGATAATTGACAATGGATTCATGTTCATCATTAGACTCTTAATTCCAGATATTTTACTGAATTCATATTCCACTATCTGCTGTGACGGGATTTGAATACGGATCCCCAGAATATTATCTGGGTCTCTGGATTAACAGGGCAGCCATAATAACATTTCACTGTTACTTCCCCCTATTTGCTTATACTGGAAGTTACACACAGTAATGGGTCCCTGTGCGTTGCAAACAGAAAGAACATGTATACACACAGCATGCATTTCAACTCAACAAAACTGGTGGCAACCAGTTAGTGGCTCATATGTTGTGATAAAGCCTTGATCAATCAGATTCAACCTGCCTTGACTAAATTTTAAACAAAGTATGACAATTGAAATTTAAAACAAGTAATGCTGAGTAATAGCATTAGAGAACAAACATCATAAATGAACAACACTCACATGAACTGTGGTCACAGAACAGCACAGATAACACAGTGTGGAGCTGGAGGAGCATAGCAGGCTAGGCAGTATCAGAGGGGCTGGAAAGTTGACGTTTCGGGTTGGGACTCTTCTTCAGAAAACACAGAAAAGCAAACCTTTTCACACCCTGAGTTACAATCCCTAGCCCAGAGAGGGTTTCCTGCTGAGTCACAGAGTTATGTGATAAAAAGACATGCACGCAAGTGAAGCGGCAGAAGCCAAAGACAACACGGATTCTTGGAGCAAAAAGCAGTGAAGCCTCATGTTCTTGCAAAACGTCCCCCGGCTGAGTACAGTGCTAATGCAGCCTTCACCAGCAACATGAAAGGGATGTGGATAGAGAGAAAGACCATGGCGTGGAATTACAGAATGGATTTTGTCTCTAAAAGTCCTGGGAGAGAGAGATGGTGAAGTCTGGGAGAGGATTCATTTTTCCATTTCTGGGTAAGGGCAGGTGGCAGCACCAATACAATCATCAATGATTCAGAGACAGGGCTGTGGGAGTAGGCCCAAATCGGACTCCAACAAAGAATTGGCTGCAGGAACAGCACCTTATATTCCTCTTGGGAACCCTGCAGCCCAATGGTATCGATGTGGACTTCACCAGCTTCAAAATCCCCCCTCCCCACTGCATCCCTAAACCAGCCCAGCTCATTCCCTGCCTCCCTAACCTGTTCTTCCTCTCACCTATTCCCTCCTCCCACCTCAAGCCCCACCCCCATTGCCTAGCTACTAACCTCATCCCGCCCCTTTGACCTGTCCGTCCTCCCCAGATTGACCTATCCCCTCACTACCTCCCCACCTACAGGGTCCATCCCTGCATCTTTAACTTGTCTGTCTTCTCTCCACCTATCTTCTCTTCTATCCATCTTCTATCCGCCTCCCCCTCTCTCCCTATTTGTTTTGGAATCCCCTTCCCCTCCCCCATTTCTGAAGAAGGGTCTAGGCCCAAAACGTGAGCTTTCCTGCTCCTCTGATGCTGCTCGGCCTGCTGTGTTCCTCCAGCTCTACACCTTGTTATCTCACATTCTCCAGCATCTGCAGTTCCTACTATCTCTGAAAGAATGAGGCCCCATGAGGAATTGTATAGCCTGGCCTTTTATTTATGAGAAGTAAGATAAGCTAAAGGAGAAATTGCTCAATAAGAGAACACCCCCTCAAGGGACCCAGTTGCTTAGTAGTAATGTCACTTGGCTAGTAATCCAGGAATGCAGGCTAATGTTTTAGGGCTATGGGTTCAAACCCCACCACAGCAGATGGTGAAATTTGAATTCCACAAAAACTTGGAAATAAAAGCTGATTAAATCATGTTAATTGTCATAAAAGAAAATGCATCTGGTTCACCAATGTCCTTTAGGGAAGGAAATCTGCCATCCTCGCCTGGTCAGGCCTACATGTGACTCCTGACCCACAGCAATGTGGTTGACCCCTAATGGCCCTTAGGGTAATAAATGCCAACATCCCGTAAGCAATGTGGGGAAAAGAAAGACTCAGCCGGTCGAAGGAGGGATAGGTAGGAAATGCTTGGGTTTAAATTACATAACTGTCTCCAGTTCTGGGTGAGAGCGGGACACAGCACCAATTCAGTTGTTGATGTGTCCAAATGAAAAGTTGGAGGAGGGTCCCAGCCAGAACGTTCCATTGAAGGGTGTGCAGGGTTGGGGGAGTATGAGTAATAGAAAATATCTGGCTTACTGAATCATCGATTATTTACATAAACCTGTTGGCCCAAGTCCAAACAGGGAGTGATAGCTCCTAGCAAAGAACTATTTGCCCCATGATGAGAAGAGATTCAAAGCCCCTATCTACTTTTCACTTGTTGGCTGCTCAGTTAAACGTGAAAAGTCAATTTATTCAATGCAGTTCCATCAGTTAGTAAGAAACTGCAGTCACTTTTCAGAAAGAATTATCTGTACTGAATGGGTGTCATTTGTATTCAGCTTTTAATGATTTATGTTAAAAGTGACTTGTATTTCAGTAACTGGAGTGATATACATGCTGCAATAAGTGAGGGTGTGGGCTATTGCCTGGGGCAGTGCCAGCAAAGCCCAGCATTACAAGACTCTAAAGAATGCCATTTTGGTTCTCATGAAAGAGAACTTCAGTCCTTGCATGTAAAAGCTAATCTTAAAGTTGAAAGGACCGTGGCCCCAGTATGTCAGAAATGGTGTGTGATCTAATTCTTCAACACTCCCTATTGTCTACCACCTCTTTGTGACATTTGCATTTTGCATGTGATTGAATTTGAGAGATTCTGTAAAATTTATGAGGATATTCCTAATTCCATTGATAGCAGCAGACAATTCATCATCCTCTGACATATGATGTTAACTCTTCCCGCTCTACTGTGAGCTGCTTTCCTTGTGGCAGTGAGCTAGCTCACTGTTCAATCCATTTGCAGATGCAAAGTATCACAAATAACTTTCAATGTTGGGACACCACTGAAACCTTGGTGTAAACTTGGAGACAGTTTCTTTCCTTGCCTAGGGTGGCCAAAGCTATCGAAGAAAAGTTAATTTCACTTGCTAATCATTACTTCAATTCATGTAGTTTTGTGCAGTTCTAGAATCCCAAAACTAGTTCCTGTATAATCATGTGACAACTCCTGCTTAAATGGTAAATAATTATATATTTGGGTAGCAGGTTAGAGCAGAAATTCACACTTATGCAATGCCTCAAACTTAGAAAACTGTCTCAAGGTGCATCATAAAGATGGAATCAAAAATCAGCTACCAGATAATGCTAGATATTTTGTTGAACCTGCTTTGAACACTTGTTCAACTGTAACATTGCTCCCCTCTTGAGTTCTTGCCTGAAGGTTAGACATGCCTAAAGTAGGTCAAATCTGCACCACCACAGACAGGGCCAGAAGGAAAGTCAGCTGCTGTTTTTACCATATTCCAAATTCTTTCACAAATGAAATCTCCGTCTGTGAAACAGCAACTGTCTTCAACATTAATCTAAAACAAAGAAATTGTCTCTCCTTATTTAGGTGCCCCTGCGCCTGACTGTGTTCTGTTTTCAAGTGAGCCCATGCTGCTTATTAGAAAACTCTATGGTAAGATCAGGGAATCATTCATTAAACTGCTCTCTTTACAGTCTATCAAAATCCAATGCTATGACTCTCTCCCCTTTCATTTGTGTGACAGTCCTCAATTTGTTTTTACAATTCCATTTATCATGCTCCTCACATTTCCAGGAGTTGACATTGGCAGGGAAACGTTCAACAGATGAATGCAAATTTGGAAACTGCATCTTGTTGTAGGTCAATTCACCACAATATCTTGGGCAAACCAGTAAATAAGTAGGAACCCAAAGTTCATAGACCATTAACATCCAACTACAGTCTGGGTTGTATTACTTCTCTATTTTTAGGGGAATAAATATTCTGTACATGCTAAGTTTAATATGAAATTTAATGTGAGAACCAAGCCCAAAGAATTTTTTTGTACACATGTTGTATTTGCAATGATTTTGACACAATGAGCTACTTTATATCTCTTAACCTTGTCTATACTTTGCCAAGCTAGAGTGTGGGGGTCCCAAGGGAAACCCAGCGATCCCACAAGAATATCAAATTTCTCTCAGTCTGTCTTGGATTTCTTTATTTTTCTCCCTTGTTGTCTCATTAGCATTTCTCTTGCTGTTCACTATTCAGAAAAGGATTTTCTTCATTAGTAACACTGCCTTTAGGCATTTGACAGGCTTTCAAATACAGAATAAGCCCAAATTCTAAAGGCTCCAATGCTGAAAAATGTAAGGTTGAGATTTTTCACTAATATGATAGGTGAAGACTCAGTGATAGCTGGTTAACTTTTTGTATCTATTGGAAACCCTCTTAAGCCACAAGTGAATAGTGAGAATTAGAACATAGAACATAGAACATAGAACAGTACAGCACAGAACAGGCCCTTCAGTCCACGATGTTGTGCCAACCATTGATCCTCATGTATGCACCCTCAAATTTCTGTGACCATATGCATGTCCAGCAGTCTCTTAAATGACCCCAATGACCTTGCTTCCACAACTGCTGCTGGCAACGCATTCCATGCTCTCACAACTCTCTGTGTAAAGAACCTGCCTCTGACATCCCCTCTATACTTTCCTCCAACCAGCTTAAAACTATGACCCCTCGTGTTAGCCATTTCTGCCCTGGGAAATAGTCCCTGGCCATCAACTCTATCTATGCCTCTCATTATCTTGTATACTCCAATTAGGTCCCCTCTCCTCCTCCTTTTCTCCAATGAAAAGAGTCCAAGCTCAGTCAACCTCTCTTCATAAGATAAGCCCTCCAGTCCAGGCAGCATCCTGGTAAACCTCCTCTGAACCCTCTCCAAAGCATCCACATCTTTCCTATAATCGGGCGACCAGAACTGGACGCAGTATTCCAAGTGCGGTCTAACCAAAGTTTTATAGAGCTGCAACAAGATCTCACGACTCTTAAACTCAATCCCCCTATTAATGAAAGCCAAAACACCATATGCTTTCTTAACAACTCTGTCCACTTGGGAGGCCATTTTAAGGGATCTATGTATCTGCACACCAAGATCCCTCTGTTCCTCCACACTGCCATGAATCCTATCCTTAATCCTGTACTCAGCTTTCAAATTCGACCTTCCAAAATGCATCACCTCGCATTTATCCAAGTTGAACTCCATCTGCCACCTCTCAGCCCATCTCTACTGTCTTCTTTTCTTAATTACCAACAACCTTCTTAAACCCCACCTCCTGCACCCTTCACCCTCACATCCAACAAATATGAATTGCTCACGGACGTTCTTGTCACTGAGGATGAGGCCATCTATTCAGGCATGTCCATGTTGCTGTTTTACCTCCCATAAGGATCACCACCAGCAGCCCCAGCACTGAAGATTATTTTTAGTGTTTCTCTCCTATTCCCCATCTTGCTTCTTGACTTGCATATTAGCTGGCATTATGCATCTTCCCTCTGAAACCCCTGTTGTTTTTCAAATCCTGTATGTTGGAGTTGGGAAGACAAATGCGATATTAGCATTCATTTCAAAGAGAACGAGAATACAAGAGCACAGACATACTGCTGAGGCTGTCTAAGATTGTAGTCAACCAGATTTGGAATATTGTGAACTGTTTTGGGCTCTGTATCTAAGGAAAGATATACTAACTTTGAAGGAGGTCCATACAAGGTTTACAAGAATGATCCTGGGAATGAAGGGCTTCTCATATGGGGAGCAGTTGAGGACTCTGGACCTGAACTCCATTAAATTTAGAAAGATGGGGGTGAGATCTCATTGAAACTTACAGAATACTGAGAGGCCTGGATAGAGTGGACATGGAGAAGATGTTTTCACCAGTAGGACAGACTAGGACCAGAGGGCACAGCCTCAGAGTGAAAGGATGACCGTTTAGAACTGAGATGAAGTGAACCTGTGGAATTCATTGCTGCAAAAGGCTGTGGAGGTCAAGTCATTGACTATATTTAGGACAAATATATAGGTTCTTGATTAGTAAGGGGATCAAGGGTTGCGAGAAGAAGGCAGGAGAATGGTGTTGAGAAACACAGCATCCATGATGGGGCAGACTCAGTGGGTCAAGTGGCCTATTTCTGCTCCCACATCTTATGGTCTTACGGAAACTACAGTTCCTTCTTCGACATCGCTTTCCAGTCCAAAGTCCTCAAATGTGTTATCACATCCAAAATGCATGCCCATATTTTTTGCAACTCATTTCACTATATTTGCAGCGCAGAATCCAGGCATTTGGGCCAACCAAAATGTCCAAGTGTTTATGATCCACCTGAAATTTCTTTCATCCTCCTTCTACACCCCATCACATTTCCTCCTAAGCTTTTCTCCCACATCTTCCCTCAGTGGAAGCCAACTCAACAGTTCTTTATGGTAGCCAGTTCTACATCATAACTTCTGTCTAGATAAAGTGGATAAAGAACTACAGGTGCTGGAGATGATAAACAAATAAAAACTGAAAGTGTTGGAGAAACTCAGCAGGTCTGGCATCATTTGTGGAGACAGAAACAGAATTAATGTTTTGAGTCCAGTGACACCTCTTGAGAAGAAAGTGATATGGAAAGGAAGGGGCACTGGATTCAAAACATTAACTCTGTTTTGCTCCTCAGATTTTGAATTTCCAGCAATTTTTGTTTATGTTTTCTCTAGATACAGTTGTTTCTCCCAAGTCCCCAATACATTTATTAATCTCGATCTTATATTTAGCATTCCTGGTTTTGCTCTCACTCAGAAATGGAAAGATCTTTGCTACAGCTATCCAATCAAATCTTTTCGTAATCTTAAGGATCTTTATCAGGTTACTCCTCAGTCATCTCTCTACAAAAGATTGGTCAAGCTCACCTGATGACTATAACCTTGTAGTTCTAGGTTTAACCTGAATAATTCTTCTCTACGACTTGACCACTGCGTCTATATCCTTTTGTAATGTAGAGTTCGGAACTATTCACAGCTCTCCAATTGTCGTCCATCAAATCTACCTGTCTTCAATTTCTTCTTGAATCCCAGTGCTTTGGATTTTTTTTCTAAAAATCCCAATTAAACGACAACTCTGGTTTCGGCACTTTCTGTATCGTACCCTTCTCTACCATCCATCTGCTAACCCTTTTAGACATTTACTTTCCTGGTTTCTACCAGCAATACATACCAGCTCACATCTATCGCTACTGAAGTTTTTTTTTGATTAATTCATGGGATGTGGGTGTTGCAGACAACATCAGCATTTATTGCCCATCTCCGATTGTCCAAGGGCAAAGAATCAGCTGTGGGTGTGGGAGTCACATGTTGGCCAGATCAGGTAAAGATTGCAGACTTCCTTCATTAAAGGACATTAGTGAATGGAGTGAGATTCGAAGAAATCAACAAAGGTTGACTGATTGCTACAAGGCATGTTTTCAATTCCAGACTTATTGATCGATTGAATTTAAATTCAACAATGGTGGTGGGACTTGAACTCATGTCCCCAGAGCATTCTACTCAGAAGAAGAGTCATATCAGACACAAACATTAACTCTGTTTCTCTCTGCATGCATGCTGAGTTTCTCCAACATTTTCCATGTTTGTTTCAGATTTCCAGTATCTGCGGTATTTTGCCTTTCTTGCCAGACCATTAGCCGGTCCTTTGGTTTGTTAGTATGGTGACACTACCACTGCAGACATGTGTATCTGCTTGAGATCTGCAGCTCTTGCATAAATGATCAAAATGAAGAACAATATTTCAATCAATCTTTCACATCTGTGATATACAATGGAGAACAGTATTTCCTAAACTATTTCCTTTTGTATTGTGACTGCCATAAGGAGACTTGTCATCAGGAACTTTGAGAGGAGGGTGTGGGGTTTTGGGAGCAGGGACCTATTAGAATGGAACCAAGCTGTTATAACTTGATCAGAGCTCAACAGCAGCCACTCACTGCCTCTAGGTTCAGGAGCTGAAAGTTTCAGCTCAAAACCTTAGTTGGGCTCCCAACCTCCACATTTGGAAGCCCTGATATAGAACAAACAATGAGAAAACATCATGGGAAAATATCATGTAAGAAGACAGTTTTACACAGCAGAAATGCTTGTCATAAAGGTGGAACACAAGCTTCACGCTTCCGTAGTTATAAATCTGAGTCTCAATTAAGAATGCTCAAAGCTTCTGTTTCCAATGCACAGCTGGCCAAGGGAATGTGCAAAATTATTTTCTACTATGTAACAGTATAATGAAAATTTGCTGCAGCAATTTATTTTTGATGGTTAGCGTTCTACAAGTTCTGTTTTGCTCCTTGAGAATTGGCTGCGAAGTTATTAGAAGACAGGATTCCAAAAAGCAAATGTGGATGTTATTGATACATCAAGCTTGTTTGTTCTATCTGCAGACGGTTTAACCAGTGGCTCATAGATGTTAAATTTAACTTCTGCATGCCAAAACTAAAAGTAAATGTTGTGCATGCATTGAGAAAACTGAAGCATATCAACTGCATCACTCATAATAGTGTCATGTGATGAGACATGGGCCATTTTGTGTAATGCAAAAGTGGTTTCTTTCTTACTGATTTTTTTTAATTCAACAAAATAAACTGCATTTAATAGAAACATTAAACTTAAAGAAGTCTTCTGTTATTGTGACGTTATGATTGTAACAACTTCTGAGAGATATGCAAAAGAAAGCCATTTTGGAAATAAAGATAGCTTCACATTAAAAGTTACACAATAAATTGATCTGCACTACTCAGGCTTAAAAGAGTAGCAAGAAAAAGGCATTAGTTACTCTAATACTGAAACACTGAACTTTGATCTTCACCCAGGTTCTCATTTTGCATCAAAGAACTTGTATCACCCTGCTATGTTTGCCTGGAGTCGAGGGTGTGTTCACAATGTGGCTACAGGAGCCTGTGACAAATTAATGTTTTTTTTCCATTGAGTGCAGTACTTATCAAAGTGTGGAATGTTGCCTGTGAAAGAATGAAATATTTTCCATTTCAAGAGCACAATTTTTGGATCAAGCCAGTTCAGGTTTTGGAAAGAATTGCTTGAGGTTTACAGCGTAAGAGCAGGTCAATCGGCCCAACTAGTCTGAGCTTGTGCTTATATTCCACATAAATCTTCTTTGATTTGTCTTCATCTAACCCATCCACAAAGTCCTTCTACTCCTTTCTCCATCTTGTGTTTATCTTGTTTCCCCTTAAAGGCATCAGCACTGTTCACCTCAACCATGAGCTGGACAATCTAAACACTCTCTGGATGAAGAAATTTTAGCGCTGGATTTGCTAGTAAATGCCTAAATTCATTTCTTCCAATTTTCAACTCAGTTACAAAACACACAGTAAGAAACAGAAAGAAGCTCCCTTGATATTGCTCTATCATACATTAGCACTATGCACCAGAGTTGATAGCCTACTGACTAGGTGGCACTGCTGCTGCTCCTGCACCCAACCACTTGTGGGTTCCCTAAGCGGCATGGAGTGCAGCATGAGGACAGAGTTAAACTATTTCTGCTCAACACTCTTCATTTATAATATAAGAGAAAGAGAATGGCATGAATGCAGTACTACAATGTTTAAAAGTTTGAAAGAAATCGAATTGTGCTTTCAAACTTTAAAACCAAAGTCATTTGTAAAGCAAAGATCATGATGGTAGTGAAGAAAATTGATGAATATTTATAATGTATTATAAATGATACAGGCTCAACACTGTTAAATTAATATATTCTGTTAGCTAAATGAATATGCATGAAGATTTAAATTATTAAGTAACTGCTCAATTAGGCAATGTTTAAAGTTTCATTGCTGTTTGTCTTCTAATTCCTTTACAATTCCCTGTTTGGTGAGTTGAATTATATTGAACACTCAAAGTGAAACAGAGTATCTGACTGTGAGTTTGAGCAACATTTAGCATCTTCAGTAGACAAATTGGCTTCTTGGTATTTTTGGCACAGCACATTTCTTGTGGCAAGAAATGTTTTAAAAGTGTGGTGCTACATTGATATGATAAATCTTTCCTGTTGTTATCTTGCTCTTTCTCTGAGTGAGTCAGACAGTTCAGCTGTGGAAATTGCAGCAGACTCCTTTACCTTTTCCCCTGGAACATAAAATCTTCCCTTCAGTCTCCTTGTGTACAATAGCACATGAAATACACCCGCAATTAATCTCTCACCAGTTTTATTTGTACTTTCTGCATTCTGAGTAGAAAGTATTTTCTAACCAGGTGTGATAATTGACTTTACAAAAGGCAAACATTTGAGAATGGTAAACTTATTTTATTCTCTGCTCAATTTTCTTTTCTAACTTGCCTGTCCTTTCCCTAGTCAGAGGCAGCACCATCCTTATGATAATAAAGAACACAGAAATGACTAGTAACGCTCAGCATGTTGGGAGAGAAACAGAATTTATGTTACAGATCTCTGGCCTTTTATCTGGACTGAGAACAGTTAGAAACGTAATGGACTGTGAGCAAACCAACGGAGAAAAGGTGGGGAAAAAGGACAAAAGGGGAAGGTCTGTAATAGGCTGGACAGCAGGAGAAATTAAAGGTTTGTGCCTGCACTTTCGGATTTGTAAAACTGTGTATTCATTTTTCAACAAGTTTACCAAGGCTGCTGAATCTTCAAGCTGGTGTTTTGTGCCAGTTTGGAACAGGAAGTGAGGCTGTGTTTGTTAGCCTCTGTCAAGAAACTGTGTCACCAACCTTCAAACTCTAGTGCCCCAGTGAGTTAGACAAAGTCACAGCTATGCAATTTATTTAGCACAATTTAAGTTACGACCGATTTGGACAACATCCATGTGGTGTGTTACAGTTCACTCAGTAGGTACAAATTGCTACAGCAACATACACATTCACTTTCAGATTGTAGGCCAGAGCTATCAACAGTGATGGTTGAAGTTCTAATGTTCTTTCCATCACACGTGACCAGGAATCTCTCCTATCCTTACTGCCTGCCATTGAAACGTGTGTTGTCAGGGCTTTCAGGTTGGCTGATATTATGAATTCACCTTGCTTGACAATCAAGTCCTGGTCTGAACACCAACTGACAGTGTCCCTGTCTCTGGGCCAGACACTGCACACTGCACAAGACCTCCTACATTCTATAGGACCCTACAAACCTCCGGTCTTCAATTCAACCAGGATGACTCTCAAACAACAACATGAACGGATAAAATCCATTCTGCAGGAATATTGATGAATGCCTTGTGATGATGACTTCAGTTACACAAACTAAACTGACTTGATTGATCAGACTAGAATTGTTTTGGAAAAGTGAAGTATTACTTATACCGGATATCTGAAATAGAAGCTAAAAATGCTGGAAATACTCAGCAGAATTGGCAACACCTATGTTGAGAGAAACAGGCAGATGAAACCTCAAACTGAAATATTAACATATTTCCTCTCTCAGCAGAAGTTGGCAGATCTGTAAGTATATCCAGCACTCAATGTTTTTATTTAAATCTGTTAGGGATTTAGATGAAATCACATTCATCAGAAAGAAATACCTCAAATGTGGTATATTGCTCAGTTGGCTGCCAAGTTACCCTCTGTTTATCTAAAGTGGATTAAGGGCATTTGAATCAGAAGCTATCGTAGGATTATTTGTGACAGCATCCAACAAGGGTTAACACATTGCTGGCTTATTTCACACTAGCTTCTTTCTATTCTCCAAATAAATTTGCAAAAATAAAACTCCTCCAAAATAGTTTGAGAGCTTATTTGGTTTGAGAAAACATTCTTCAGTATTTGCAGCTGATGTGCTATCGCCCAGATCAATTTGTCCAGGGCAGTTTGGGTCAGTTAGTTGTTTGGAAATTAACTTAGAAATAATTCAAACTAATTTCCCAATGGTGATTTCAAATATTGCAATTATAAGATATATAAAATTCATGAAGTCTGCTGATAGATTGATATGATTGCTGCTGACTTACCAACCTAAAATATTCAAACAGAAAATCTTCCCTTACATTTTTACTCACTACACACCATAGCTGTAGATTCTTCCTACACAGGAAAATGAGTTGCAGAGACAGATGTAGGTATTAGAGAAAAACAAAATAATTCCCATATTGGTAATTTTGCATCTATAAAGCTTTAAGCTTCTGATCGCCAAATGAGGTTATTCATCAATGTACAATACTGCCCAATGTTTGGCAATGATATTCTTTAATAAAATTCTACTGTTCTCCAGGGTGATAGAAGCTGATAAAAGATCTGTGTCATACAATACATATCTCATTTCTAAAAAAGCTTACTTAGTATGCTTATATGCATTATAAAATGTTGAAGGCAACACATCTACATATTTACATCCATTCAGATGCCCGTCACCGAGCTTTGGAGTGGTTCCCTGAAATCATTTGCAGATTACATGAGATAATGGGAGACACTTTGCTTTCAAAATAATGATGAGGCTAATGTTGCTTGGAGACTGGATAGATCAGTTGGCTGGATGGCTAGCATGGGGTGCGGAGAAGTGTCCACAACATGGATGCAATTCCTGTCACGGCTAATGAAGACTTAAGATCTGCCCTCCTCACTCTGCAGCTCGGAGTGAAAAACAATAACAAAGCATTAGCCAATGGCAACAGGAAACTGCAAAGAAAATTGCTCAAGACGAAGCATCATCAGACAATGAACCAAGAACCTGGCTTCAGAGATGGTATACATGACATGTTAGTGGCATTCACTGCTGGTTAATCTTTGATGGTCCAGCAACATCAGCCAAAGAACAAATGCAAATTCCTAAATATTACTGTCAACATTGATCCACTCTCCTGTCAATTTCACAAAAGCAACATTACACAGTCTGCTTCACTGTTGCCAGTTTTCATGTCATAATTTTCTACATATAAAGTAAACCCAACAGATATCTAGGACCAACAATTACAAATACAAGTACCTTCTTAATACAAAAACGGAAATTGCTGGAAAAACTCAGCAGGTCTGGCAGCACCAGTAGAGAGAAAGCAGAATTAACGCTCACGTCCAGTGACCCTCCTTCACAATGTTCAGAAGAAGGGTCACTGGACCCAGAAATGAATTCTGCTTTCTCTCTACCGATGCTACCAGACCTGGAATTTTCCAGCAATTTCTGTTTTCGTTTCTGAATTCTAGCATCTGCAGTTCTTTCTTTTTTTTGTTTAGTACCATTTTATTGTTGAAATAATTGTTAATTATCATCAACTTCAGTGGATCAGAAAATTAATTGTTCCCAATCTGAAGCTCCCTCCTTCAAATTTTGACTTTTTGTGGGAAATTTTAGAAAGGTCAAATTTAACTTATAATGATTGTTTTCTTATTTTTCATCTCTGACCCTTTCTTTCTTTCTCTCTTATTCTAATGTTTCTTCTTCACCTTCTCAGTTCTTCCTCTGTTTGTTTTCCTCAGTTTATAAATTCCATCGCTTCAACAGATATACTATTGTTTGCCTGTTCATTCAGGCCCAAGATACCCTGTTGTCTCTTGCTGTGCCTCCATTATCATCACACACTTCCAGTAATATTGTGGACAAATGCTTTGAGCTGAAAGGCACTGAGACATATCTACCTCATGGCAGGAGCTATGAGTTGGCCACAGAGAATTCTAAATTTTTGCAACTCTCTACTGTACGAGGGTTTGTAACAAATTCCTCAGTCCCCTCTACAAATTTTCAATGTCATTTGGTAGCAGTAGAATTTATGGCTGAATTATAACTTGCCCAGCTTCTTAAAAGGGAGACTGTAGATAGCTAAAATCGGGTAGAATTAGAAATTCCCTGCATTTGCACTAACATTAGATATTAAACTACAAATCTAATCAAAGCAGCAATAAAATGCCAATTATATCCAAAATTAATGATGAAGCTTTATATGGAAATTTATCAAATCTTTTAATGGTATTTTAATTATACTTCAGCACTTTCATTTTAAAAGAAACATAATAGCTGTTAGTAAATCGTAGTACTTTGATTTATATGCTGAAAACCCATATTTCTTCCCTCTTGTGTTAGAGTCAGAGACGCGACTTGGGTTTCTAATCTACCCAAGTTAATTTTGGTATCTTTTCTTCAACGATTTGCATTTTTGAGAAGAGCTATTAATCCCTTGGGGGATTTGATCGTTTTGCCTGAACATTTCAGCGGTTTTGGACACATAAATGGCTTTAAAAATTCTCTCTGTTCTTAATTCAAACTCTAAAAGGAGATTTTCCACTGCCAATTCAATTGAGCCTTTTGTGTCAGGTTGAACTCATGGCCTCAAGCTTTCCACGTCAGCTAATTTGGATCATTATTCATTGTTGCTCATTCAAAGAGAGTAGGATCCTGAGAATCTGCAACAGTTTTGATGGACAGCAAACCCAGCCTTTCTGGTATGAACTTCTGGAGGCGGAGCTTCTTCTTACTTGTCAATGGAATTTATTTGTGATCAGGTGACACAGACATTCAGGCATAGAGGTGTACAGCAATAGGCTTAGGGAAAAAGGCCCTTTTGGCCCATCGAGACAGCACCAGTCAAAAAGAGCACTAATTATTCTGAAGAAGGGTCCAGACCCGAAACGTCACCTTTCCTGCTCCTCTGATGCTGCTTGCCCTGCTGTGTTCATCCAGCTCTACACGTTGTTATCTCAAATTCTCCAGCATCGGCAGTTCTTACTATCCCTAATTATTCTAATGCCATTTTCCAGCACTTGGACCATAGCCTTGTATACCTTGGCATCACAAGTACATTGGAATACTTCATAAATTTTAAGAATTCCTATCTCTACCATTCTTACAGACAGAGAGTTTCAGATTCCCACCCTGGGTGAAAAGGTTTTTCCCTCACCACCCCATCTAAACCTCCTACCCTTTAGGTACATTAATTGGAATTTCGCCTGTGTTCATACATTCGGATATGAGCAATTTGAATGATGTCTTCTTAGGCAGTTTTACAGGATTGAAGAATTACTTTCACTATGCCCACAGGTTCTGAGAAAGTTGCTAAGGCTAATGTGTGATCCTCAGACTCTACCACATGGTGGTGCTTGAAGGGCTGGATCATTTATTTTCCTGGACCCCTTTTGATGCCTTAATATCACCTCTGACTGCTCGTGATGAAGTGTCTTGATGTGTTTAGTACTTTCTTCAGTGACCCTTTCCCATCTTGGTCATGTCCCTGAGTGATCAGGTAGCCTTCACCTCCTCGAGGATATTGGAGAGTATTCCCTTTCGGTCTCTTGCTGCGGCTGTTGCTTTGGGAGCCTGGCGTCAGGCAGACGAAGGACACGTCTTCTCCAGGGGAAATGGTTTTGAGTGATTCCAGTCTCAATAGTGGTTAAGGAGCGGTTTCAGGGCCTGAAACTGCTCGACCACGTCCTGAAGGAAACCAGGAACCACAGCCACATCACCTTTCTGAGTACCTGCCTACAGAAACTGGATAATCCCGAACGGACTAAAGTCTACACTTAAACCTTCCAAATTTGGCCCCATCCGCGATGACCGCTACAATCAGAACGTTGATCTCCTACAGAAGCGTTTCTCGCTGTGACTTTTGAAATACACAGTCGCTGCAATGTGCCGGCATCTCCAAATACTGCAATTGAGCCTACCCCAGCTCAGAGCCTCCCTCTCCCAGAGCTGCAAAGGACCTCTCCTGTTTTTTATCCTTCCTAAGATCCACAGCCTGAACTCCCAACTTTACTCGGCTTTATCAGACACTAAAAGCCTAAAATACTTTAAACTCACTGGTGCTTGTCACCATAACCAGAACCTTCCCCACCATGTGACTGCCGCCATTGGCCGTGTGGCCACCTTCGGAGCACCAACGGTTTCCACAGACGACGTCACATTCGCTGTCACCCAGTACGCCACTCCCGGTACAACCCACGCCATCGACACCGCTGCCTCCGTTTCCGAGGCCAACACAGACACCGAGGATGCTGCTGCTGCCAACATCCTCGATCTACAGACTCCCGTCGCTCCGCCCACTGACAGCGTCGCTCCGCCCACTGACAGCATCGCTCTGCCCACAGCCTTCACAGCCAGCATCTCCATAACACCCAGCCTGCTGAGTCTTCACCATCCCCCCAGACCTCCCCCTTACTGAGGACCAACGGTCAGTCCTCAATGAAGGACTCACCTTTGTCCCCCTCCACCCACACATTGACGAATACAACTCTCGTTTGGACATTGAGCAGTTTTTTCGCCACCTCCGGGCTTAGTTCTTTAACTGTGAGCCTAACCCGCCCACTACTGATCCCTTCTCCTGCCTCCAACACACCGCCTCCTCCTGGACACCACCCCAACGCCTCGTACCCTCCCTCAACCTCTTCATCTCTAATTGTTATCAAGACATCGATCACCTCAATCTCTCCACCCAGATCACCCACTCCAACCTCTCCCCCGCAGAACGGGCGGCCCTCAGCTCCAATCCCGAACTCATCATCAAACCCGCAGACAAGGGAGGTGCAGTAGTACTGTGGCGCACTGACCTCTACATTGCTGAGGCCAAACGCCAGCTCTCTGACCCCTCCTCCTATAGCCCCCTTGATCATTACCCCACCCCCAACCGCCAAACTATAATCTCCCAAACCATCCACAACCTCAACACTTCAGGTGAGCTCCCACCCACAGCCTCTAACCTCATCGTTCCCCAACCCGCACCGCCCACTTCTATCTCCTTCCCAAAATCCACAAACCTGACAGCCCTGATCGACCCATTGTCTCCGCCTGCTCCTGCCCCACCAAACTCATCTCCACCTGTCTGGGCTCCATTTTCTCCCCCTTGGTCCAGGAACTCCCTCCCTATGTCCGTGACACCACCCATACCCTCCACCTCCTCCAGAACTTCCAATTCCCCAGTCCCCAACACCTCAATATTAAATGGATGTCCAGTCCCTATGCACCTGTATTCCTCATGCAGATGGCCTAAAGGCCCTCCACTTCTTCCTGTCCCGCAGGCCTGACCAGAGCCCTCCAATGACACCTTCATCCGCTTATCTGAACTCGTCCTCACCCTCAACAACTTCTCCTTTAACTCCTCCCACTTTCTAAAGACAACGGGGGTGGCCATGGGAACCCGCATGGGCTCAAGCTATGCCTGCCTCTTCGTAGGTTACGTGGAACAATCCCTTTTCCATTGCTACACTGGCCCTATCTCCCATCTCTTCCTCCATTACATTGGTGACTGTTTTGGCGCCGCCTCATGCTCCCACAAGGAGCTCAAACAGTTCATCCACTTCACCAACATCTTTCACCCCAAACTTAAGTTTACATGGACCATCTCTGTTACCTCTCTCTCCTTCCTGTATCTCTCCGTCTCCATCTCTGGCATCCACCTGGAAACCGATATCCATTTCAAGGCCATCAACTCCCACAGCTACCTAGAATACACCTCCTCCCACCCACCTTCCTGTAAAAATGCCATCCCCTATTCCCAATTCCTTCGCCTCCGCCACATCTGCTCCTGAGATGAGGCATTCCAACCCCGAACATCCCAGATGTCCTCTTTTTTCAAGAACCGCAACTTCCCCTCCACAGTGATTGAAAATGCCCTCGACTGTGTCTCCCACATTTCCTGCGACTCATCCCTCACACACCCTATCCGCAATAATAACCAAAACAGAATCTCCCTCGTCCTCCTGTACCACCGCACCAACCTCCGGATCTGACGCATCATCCTCCAACACTTCTGCTATCTGCAACCTGACCCCACCACCAAAGACATTTTTCCCTCCCCACCCTTATCTGCTTTCCGGAGAGACCACTCTCTCCAAGACTCCCTTGTCCACTCCACACTGCCCTCCAGCCCCACCACCCCCGGCACTTTTCCCTGCAACTGAAGCAAGTACTACACCTGCCCCTATACCTCACCCCGATCCCAGGCCCTAAAAATTCTTTCCGCATCAAACAATGGTTCACCTGCACATCTGTTAATGTGGTATACCGTATCTGCTGTTCCCATTGTGGCCTCCTCTACATTGGGGAAACTAAGTGGAGGCTTGGGGACTGCCTTGCTGAACACCTACACTCAGTTCACAACAAATAACTACACCTCCCAGTCGCAAACCATTTCAACTCCCCCCCGCCACCCCCACTCCTTGGATGACACGGCCATCCTGGGCGTCCTGCATTGCCACAATGACGCCACCCGAAAGGTGCAGGAACAGCATCTCATATCCCGCTTGGGAACCCTGAAGCCCAAGGGTATCAATGTGGATCTCACAAGCTTTAAAATCTCCCCCTCCCCCGACCACATGCCAAAACCAGCCCAGCTACTCCCCGCCTCCCTAACCATTCCTCCCACCTGAAGCCCCACCCCCATCCCCTACCCACTAACCTCATCCCACCTCCTTGACCTGTCCATCCTCCCTGGACCAACCTATTCCCTCCCTAACTCCTCATCTACATTCACCTTCATTGGCTCTAACCCCGCCTCTTTGACCTGTCCATCTCTTCTCACCCTATCTTCTCCTTTATCCATCTTCTATCCACCTCCCCCTGTCTCCCTGTTTATTTCAGAACCCCCTTCCACTCCCGCATTTCTGAAGAAGGGGCTCGACCCGAAACGTCAAACTTTCCTGCTCCTCGGCCTGCTGTGTTCATCCAGCTTCACACCGTGTTATCTCAATTGTGGTTAAGTAAGCTTGGAAGAGGACACTACTGCTGAGTCACCCTTTTTGCCATCATATTTGGAATATTTTGCAAAGGCACTGTTGGTGATACCTTGATCTCCCTTGCCTACATATTTTGTGTCCCTGTAAATTGGAGCTTTTAATGGATAAAGGCTAGGCTCCTGTTCCCTCTTCTATTGACTGGTTGTCTGTGGTCTAAAACTTTGTCCACTCCTTACGTGATGAGCATTATTAGGTACAGCACAGTCATTCACCGGAGAGCTGGTGCTATTACAGTGCTGTAGCTGAATCAATGTGGCTCACACAACTTTCACAAGTCCTGGAAACTTGTTCTCGCACCTGGCCACCGACTGTTGCCAGGTATGTGAAGCTGGGCAGGGCATCTTGCAGTACCAAAGACTAACCACTGAAATGGTTATGGACCAAAGAAGGGCAGAGTGACATTCTCCTAGGCTGCACTTTGGTTTTCTTTTCCTTCATGTTCATCCAGTTATTTATTTTCCCCAGTGTGTCTTTTCCTCTGGGTTGCTGGCAATAGTTTCCTGGAGATTACTATTTTATTCCTGGAAAGAATAAAGGAATCCTGGATCCTTGTTAGCCCGAGCAGGGTACATACTAAATAACAAATTAGAAACTGAAGGCTCAAAAAAAAGTGCATGATCAAAGATATACAAATGCCAACTGCAGTCTGGAAATACATTATGCCATCAAATACAACTGTGTGTGCACAGGGTTTCAGACACATGACCAAGAAATTAACTCGTATCAGCCACACATTTCTCTCTGGACACTATTACTCATCTTCATGAATCATCATTTGTACCCCACCCACTCTCCCCCCCACCAACTCCCAAATATCAAGGTCAAAATCTGTCTTCTAGCGGAAATTCCAATGACAGGGTTGTTAAGAAAGCATATGGTGTTTTGGCTTTCATTAACAGGGTGATTGAGTTTAAGAGTCGTGAGATCTTGTTGCAGCTCTACAAAACTTTGGTTAGACCGCACTTGGAATACTGCGTCCAGTTCTGGTCGCCCTATTATAGGAAAGATGTGGATGCTTTGGACAGGGTTCAGAGGAGGTTTACCAGGATGCTGCCTGGACTGGAGGGCTTAACTTATGAAGAGAGGTTGACTGAGCTTGGTCTCTTTTCATTGGAGAAAAGGAGGAGGAGAGGGGACCTAATTGGGGTATACAAGATAATGAGAGGCATAGATAGAGTTGATAGCCAGAGACTATTTCCCAGGGCAGAAATGGCTAGCACGAGGGGTCATAGTTTTAAGCTGGTTGGTGGAGAGTATAGAGGGGATGTCAGAGGCGGGTTCTTTACACAGAGAGTTGTGAGAGCATGGAATGCGTTGCCAGCAGCAGTTGTGGAAGCAAGGTCATTGGGGTCATTTAAGAGACTGCTGGACACGCATATGGTCACAGAAATTTGAGGGTGCATACATGAGGATCAATGGTCGGCACAACATTGTGGGCTGAAGGGCCTGTTCTGTGCTGTACTGTTCTATGTTCTACTGATCCACCCTATTTCTTCAACCTCCTTCAATATATTTTCATCCACTTCCCCACAATGTAAACGTATTGAAAATTGCATTGTCTATTTCACTCACCTAAGTGGGCAGCATGTTTAAGAGCTCGTGCAGTTATAATTCCGAGTGTTTCTGTCTCTAGAACTTCATACTTCGAAAAGATCATTTGTGGGATATAAGCTTTAAAATGAATTCAAATCTTCAATTTGTCAGGGCGTGGCTTGAACTCAACATTACAATCACACAGCATTACACCACCAGGTCTATTTCTTGATTCTGAGACTTCAATCCTTTTGTTATTATTTTTACTTCACCAAAGCTATCAAAGTCTTCATCCTGAAAGGTGCTAATTTCTGGAAATCTCTCTCCCAGCATCTTCCACAAATGGCGGTGGATGCTATATCTGTTGTTAATTTTAAATCTGAGGTCAATACATTTTTTGTTAAGCAATGGCATTAAGGGATAAAGACCAAACACAGGTACATAGAGTTATGCCACAGATCAGCCATGATCTCACTGAATGGTAGAACAGACTCAAGGGGCCGAATGGTCTACTCCTGTTCCTCTGTATCTTACCTTTACCTGGCCCCTTAGAAATTTCCTGGAAGTTTTCATTGATCGAGCATTTGATCACCTGTTTCTAATTTCTCCTTCACAAACAGAAACAGAAGTTACTGGAAAAGCTCAGCAGATCTGGCAGCATCTGTGAAGAGAAAATCAGAGTTAATGTTTTGGGCTTGGTGACCCTTTCTCAGAACTCCAATTTCTCCTTTACTGGTTCAGCATCTGTTTTCCATATATCTATCCATAAAGCCTCTTGGAATACTATTGAACAATACAAATCCAGATTCATTTTTTAAAAAAATGAGATAGACCCATTTTAAAATGGCAAATGTTCAGCATTTCCTAATTTTTGAACCTCTACAAGGTGAATGGACTAGCTTTTATTTCACAGCCGATCTCAAGCTTTTGCTGCGGAATGTGTCGACTGTGGCTAGCACTCAGAAGGTTTTGGTTTTAAACCCTAATCTAGGATTGGAGTCTAAATCCAGGCTGGCACCCCAGTGCAGTGGAGAGTAGGTACTGCACTGCCAGGGGGAGTCATTAGCTTGTCTTATTTGAAGTTAATAAATCCTGCTGCATCTTCTTGCCAACTATCATCCAACATTAGCACCGTCTTTAAAAGTGATATAATTTCCTCATTCCTTGATCCATGGAATTGGCAGCAGAGGGTCAGTGGCTGAAATCAGAGACTCTGCCTAGGGTATTTTCTTCATTGGACTCAACAGCCATGATGTAGACCATCTGCCCAATGAAATCATGCAGACACCTTGAATTATGAAGCAAACGATTTATTGGGATTGCTTCCTGGACTATGGATATTGATCAGCAGAATGAGCTATAGACGGTCAGATACTATGTAAGCATTTAACAAATGCTGATTTTTCAATGAGGCCTTGTAACTGATGGGTGACATTTACATCACCCTGCACTCAAACACTGTCAGTTTTCCAGCAGGTACTACCTAATGAAAAGTAAAGAAAGTGTTGCCTTAATTTATTCACCCGAAATTGTCTAATTTAAAATGGACAAGCCACAATTGACCAGCAAAGCTCCATAAGTCATTTTCCTGAACGCTCCTCATTTAATTAAATCAAGACTTTTGGCTCTGGAGTGGAGTCCATGTCTGTGAATTCCCTGAGAATCTTCAGTCCCATCCCACCCAGTACTTAGCTGAAAACAAGGGCAACATATAGCCATTTGTTTTTCCTTTGGTTATGCATCATGTGCTTGCCTCCTCATCTCAAAGCCCAAGATCAAACCAAAGTGACTTTGACTATCAATGTACTCCTGTCCATGTGGGCAGCGCCTGGCCCTTGTGTGGCACTCTTCCTTTTGGTGTGATTGTATAATCCCTATGTTGCTGCACTTTGACACCAATCCTTCCATTCCACACCCCTGTGCAACTGAAGCTTGGATGGCAGCTAAATGAGAACAGGGGAGGGGAAAGTGTCTGCAACATGTTGGAATATCTCAAATTTTACCTGCGCTGTTCTGTAATTTAGTGGCAATATTGATAATTCAGTTGGAAATGTTTGGAAGATGTTTTAGAAGTGTCCACATAATGAGGGACAGGTCCATGCCTTGAAAGCTTCAAAAGGCAGGTGAGGAGTTGTAAATGTTGAACTGGAAAATCGAAATCAGAAGAAGCCTAGAGACTGCCATTGAAGCTCACGTTTTTGATTTAAGCAATTGTAAATGCTGACTTGATAAAATCACGATGTTTTGCACTCCACATTGACTCCTTCAGAGTGGCGTTCTACACCACTAGCCTTCGGCTGCTGCTTACAGCCACACCTTCCATAAAATCTGCTGTCAACGAGAGTCACATTCATCTTTTGTACATCCCTTGTAGCTCATCTGTAACCATCCTGGGACGCTTGTCTTCTGACGACTCATAATAGCGACCCCTTTTTCTGCTGCCCTCCACTACGCCCCCTGGAAGAAATTCCTGCGGCTTTTCAGCTCACGGCCAAATTACAAACGTTTTCTGTTCTGGATGTCACTTTTTAAACTTTTTTTAATTGCTCTTGCAAGTTCAAATCTCATGACTGGTTTAAAAGCTTAAAACTGGAATTTCGGGCACTTGCAAAAGAGACTGCTCTTGTGCATAAATGCAATTAACGGCAGAGCCTCTGATGAAGAATACGATAACTTTGGGCGTGTTTACAAAAAAAAATTGTGTTGTCCTTAAATACACTATTTTGGATCAACTCCAAAACAGCGCACAGCATGTAAACAAACAATTTAAATCAGCAAGTTGCAACAAACTGAATTCGTTTTGAAATATAACCAGCAGTGGAAATGCTCGTCTCGGCTGGGAGTATGGGATCCCCACGTACTGCGTGAGGGATACAGACCATGAAGGAGATGAAATGCCATTTTCTTGCAGTCAGCCATTTGGGGGTAAACCAAGTTTAATTAACAGGGATCTGACAGTTTTGTCACTTACTGTCGAAATTGCACAACACCAGCTGAATTATCAACATCTCCCGGACATTATTAATCGCTTGAGAAAGCCTGGATTCCTCCTCGCAACATTTCAGGTGTTGGCCGATTTCAATCATCATGGGCTGCAGAGGTGACCTTAAAACAATTCCTTATCTTTCATTGTAACACTTCGAGCACAGTCACCACTGTCTGAAAGAGCCTTTGACATATTCCTTGTCGTGAGTCTTTTTTTTAATTATATGCAGTGGTCTGTCTAAAAATAAAATTTAAAAAGAGAAAGCACTGTCACACACGCTAACCGCAACACAGGAAGAACATTTGCAAAGTCAAGAGAAAATGATTCCAATACGACTGTAAGATTTGCATACTAATGTTCATTTTTAATTTAGACAATTGAATACAAATATTATCCATTTAGTGGGACCTGGCTGTGTTAACACAACTCCTTTCAGTAAAACGTCCCTCAGCTGACATAAGGATCAGCATTTCTTGCAAAGCATTCCTGCACTGAGTACCCTCCCCCACATCTCACGCGGATGGAATGGTTTGTAACAATGATGTTTTTTAGGGATCATTAAAGAATAAAGTATTTGTGACCATGTTAAATTGTGCCACTAAAGTGCTCTTAATAAATCCCACATACTCCACATGACTTGCTCCAAATGGCACCGAGGGTTATTTGCTCAGAGGCAGCTGTAGTCCTCAGCGGACGCCCTTGCTGACTTGATCTCACTTCTCAGTCTAATCTCCTTCTGCGCACTGTATGCAAATAAGAGTATCCGGAACAATACAGCAAGTGTTCACCATTTCAACCTTACGACACCAATCGGCGTTATTTTAGCCACTCTCTTGACTTCACGTGCCCCGTGTCCCCCTCAAGGAGGGGGTAATGGTATCAGGCCGTCCTGAGGTGCAAATGTTTTTCACTAATGGAGCAATATTGTTTGATAAAGCTTTTGCTTTACTGTGTGTTTGGCAAGGATTTAAGTGGGAAAACTAACCTGATGGATTTTAATCTCTGCCAGCAAAGGAACTGAAAATCTGTAGGGAGGCTTGTGCAGACGGTGCTATCTCAATGAACAGTAGTTTCAGGATGCAAATGAGGGATTTGAAAAGCCTAGAATGGTGTAATTCTTCTTAGTCAGACATAACCCTTCTGTGTTCCCTACTCACCAGGGATGCTTACTTAATACCCAGGTGGCAAAAAATTAAAAGATTTCAAACTGCCCCACCCCGAACAGTGATCCCAGTACCAGCTGAGCCCCACAGCCCAGATCCGGCCTGAATGAGCTGCCAGTCACTAGGGGCTACAGAGACAGCTCAATTCAGGGAGGAGCAAAACTGACCGGCTTTCCTTGACCTTGTGCAGATTCAGTGACACTTAACCATTTTTGGACAGGGTTTCATTTGAGAGCTGCTACCCAGGCTTTGCTGTGCATTACTGAGGCGGAGAGGGGGGTATCATGGCTGGGCTAGGTGAACACAAGCAGCACTCCTGAGACTGGTCACAACTCCGTAACTAACCCCTGGCTGGATACAGCAGATCAGGATCAATCTCAGCAGCAAAGCCTCAAGTGGTGGAACAAGAGGATAATGCAAGTCAATGTCTAAACACTGACACCAGCCATGGGGTTTCTTTGCTATTGAATCCCCATTCGGCTCAACAAGTCCGCACCAACCCTATCCCTCCCATGGCTAATCAACTTAGTCTACACATCCATGCACACTATGGGTAATTTAAATGGCCAATCCAACTAATCTGCACATCTTTGGACTGTGGGAGGAAACTAGAGCACCCAGAGGAAACCCACGCAGACATTCGCCCGAGGGTAGAATCAAACCGGGGTCCCTGGCGCAGTGTGGCAGCAGTGGTAACCATTGAGCCACCTTGGAGGGTTCTCCTGCACTCATCTTGGGATGAAGTTTTCACAGCCCTCCTCCCTTCCTACACTGGCAACCACTCTGAATCTGTGGTGGATATCGCTGGGATTTTCCAGGCAGCCTCCAGATTGCTGCAGGCATCAGTTTAACCAGCTGGAGACACCCTCCCAGCAGCAGGCTGGATGGTCAGCACTTAGTCCTCTGTTTGTGTGCCTGGGAGTACCCCTGTAGCGAGGATACTCCCACAGTGGTAGCATAGCATGTAGCCTGTCCTAATGGCACCCAGCCAAACAACAACACTGTTGGCCTAGCCAAGCTTGGCTGCATCCCCAGTCCTCCATCCATCTCATTTCTCTTCTCCTCCATCCTCCCATCCCCTTCTCCCAGTCCCTTCTACTTCTCACCCCCTCGTCACACCTTTTCCCCTTCTTATTCTCCTCTTCTCTGCTCCTCCATTCAGCTTCCTCCTCTTCTCTCCCCTCCCCTTCTCATCTCCCTCGTTTTGCTCTGCCTCCCCTCTCCTCCTCCCACCCTTCTCCCTTGCTCTTCCTTTCCCTCTCCTCCTCTCCTTTCCCTTCCCTGTCCTTCTCTCTCTTTCCCCTTTCTTCCCTTCCTCATCCTAGCCTTCGTCCACTCCTGCCCGTACTGTAGGGATTCCATGGTTCAATAAAACTCCGAGGAAATTCACCTCACCTTCCATTCCCTGAGCCTCACCTCTCCATGGAGGGGAGGGTAGATGCTGGGCACTTGCTGGGAGTAATTAACCCTTCTCAGGAACCCTTTTTATCTCTAACCAAAACCAGCAATGCAAACTGAGGCAGGTATATTTTACTTTGTCTATTTGTCTGCCACTCACCAGACAGAGACATGAATTTACTTGTACCTGAACATCTAGGACTGCAAACATCCAAGATTCGATTGTGATTAAATGTCAGACTGTCAAAACTTGCATCTCTGTGTGTCAGCTCATCACTGCTGGATGCCAACATCAGAACATACACTTCATATTTTGTCTGGTCACATTTATTCAGGGCCCAAAAAAATTGCTTTGTGGAAATCTGAAGCAAACACAAAGGATTTTGCTCAGTCAGTGTTTAACGCTGCGAAAGACTGGAATAAACCCGACCATTCTGCGTAACAACTGGGGGAAGAAAACATGAGATTTATTTTCCATGCACATGCGTTGCCTCTCTGTGGTTTCACCTGTGCATTGTCATCGTTCTTTTTATATTTGCAAAACTGCTGAAAATTGTAAACTACGTTCCGTGTTAAATACAACATCTCTTCAGTCATCAATGCCTCCCGATGGGAGAAATTTTCAGCAATAGCTCGTTGGAAGAAACCCCTTGATCTCTGGCATTGCCAAAGTCTGAAACTGACAACTAAATATAAACATCTGACCAGCTGCAGCAACTTCTCTGGGAAAGATAAATACCTTCACAGTTAAAATTCTGGTTAGACCACTACAGTGGAAGAGTAATCTGATATTGTTAAGAGTTGCTACAGAAGCTAACTCAAGCATTATTTATCATACTGTACTCACCAGCAATCTTTATTAACTGTTGCATCAATATCCCATGTTCCTTGACCAACCTTTGCTCCTGGTCAATTTTAAGATTCTCATTCTTGTTTTCAAATCCCTTCATGACCTACCTCTCCCTACCTCTATGATTTCTGATCCAGTGACCCGCGAAGATCTCTGCTTCCCTCTTACACTGCCCTCCTTCACCTCTCCAATTTTCTTGCTCACCTTTGGTAGTAATTTCTTCCATTCAGAGAGGCTCTGGAATTTCCTCACAAAACCGCTTTGTCTCCTATTAAAAACCTACCTCATTGACTGAGCTCATCACCTGACCAAGTACCTCCTTCAGTGTTTGTGCCCTACTTTCTTTCATACTGCTCCTGAAATGTTCTACTACTTTAAGGGCACAATATAAACGCAAAGATTTTTGTAAAGGACGAAAATGAGGTGAGATTAGTCAATGCTCATTTCAAATGCATTCACATGCATTGATTTTTTAAAAAAAAACGACTGTGTAAATTATGTATTAATTGTGTTTAATTGTCTGCAGTCAGTAGCCATGAACAGGGTAATTATTTGTACTGCCATAAATAGGAACAGTGGTAGTATTCATGCCTTTGGGCTAGAAGGAATATATATAAATCCCAATTCATGCGTCAAACATGCTGCAACAGTACGATCTGTTTAAAACATATACAAACAGGAGCAGAGTGTGTCTGTTGTTGGGTTGGGAGGTGTTTGTTCGAAACGTGCACCTCTGTAAATAAATGTTTGTTAAATATTGGTTCCCAATGCTAACCTTGCCCTCCTGACTTTCTGGGTATAAAAGCGCATTTGTATTAAGAACTGTTTCTGTGTGTTTGGTGTAATTACGTACCACTAACTTTTTGTTCAGCTCCATAGCTGTGGGCAGTGATTTACTCAGGGGCCATACATATCAAAAAGAAATTAAATAGAGCAGAAACCTTTGAGGTCTAACCACTGTTGTAAAGTCTGGCTTTGCACGGTTTTCGGTCATCAAGACAGCTGCAAAATGATTCTGTTGCCTATACTGATGACCAGGGGAGCTTCACACTGGCAATAAAATCTTACAACTCTTGACTTAATCCTATTTTTTTTAACCTTTTTTCTGTTTTCCCAAATATGTTGCCTTTCGCTCCTTCTCTCTATCTGACTCCAGCAATATCTAGCAGCTGATGAACTTTGAATCTCAGCCCATTTAAGTTACAAAGATTGCCATTTCTGATGTCGGTGATTGAGATGCTACAAAGTCATGTGCCGTTACATCTTAGCGGTACATACAATGGCATAAATACTTATATTGTTCACTGACAGTGACAGCCACTGATATGTCTATGGTCAGGGCGGAGGCAGAAATTTCGGATGGAATGGCAAGGATTATTGGTTAGCGGCGGATGGATTTCGTGAACCTAAACAGAAGGAGGTTGGGATGCGTCATTGTGGGGAAGATCGTAAGCTCAAAAGGGAATTGGAAGGCCTCAGTTGGGGATTGGGATTGGGGATGGAGAGTTACCTTGTGCTTGAAGTGATGGTGGTGTGGAGCCACAGGAATGGTATAATGTATCAGCAGCTGCGTTGAGTTGGATGAAAGGAAAGAATCAGTCATTTTAGCAATGCAAGAAGATCAGGGGAATGATGGTGGAAGGAGATCAGGGGCCTTGAGGCTTGGAATTGGGTGAAAGCTCACGGGCAAGAGTGGGACCCAATTGAGGCAGGCACCTGCGACCAGGTTTGAAGATGCTCACCTTGTGACTCTGCCAAGTCCTGACCTTTGATGAAGGTGCCAAAAGAAAACTGCTGGAATGACTATGAGGATTAAAGGAACAACCAAACTCCTTGGAATGGGCTAGTTTCCTGTACAAACTCCAGCTTCATGATAAAACAGGAAGTGGGTGAAAGAAGCAGGGCGTGAACCGAGTAGTTTGGATTCAGATTTTTGTACTCTAAACAACCAAAAGCCCCTCAAACACGCACTGATTTCAGATTAAGTATCAGCTCAAGGCATCAAGATTAAATGAAATCTTCAGATCGAGCAAGTAAGACGCTGCAAAATATTTGGATGGAGGCATTGTAAAGCATTTGTCCTCTCTCTATTTCTCTATCGACATTACAAATGTGAAGATGAAAATCTGCAATGGAAACTGCCTCCATAAAGTTATCATGGATAAAAAGCCTTGTGAAGCATTGTTCATGCCCATACATTTTAGTAGATGTTCTAAGTTCAACATGTCACAGAGAGGTGCCATAATATGCCTGAGCTGATTAATTTAAAAAGATGCTTTAAAAAAGCAACTAATCAGGCTGTAATAACATCCTGCTGTTAGTGAGCGTGCTGCAGTTTTTACACCAACCCAGGCCGTGAGGAGAATGGAATGGCTTGGGCAAGGGCACATCATTTGGTTCCATAAATGCAAATAAGAATGTATAATGAACTGAGTTGACAAGTCATGCATGCAGATGTGAGAGTTAAGAGTAGAAAAGCAAGTTGCACTACAATGACAAGTAACCTCCACGCGCTGCATTTATTTTGTAACTGCAATTCTGACAAACTGAATCATTACAAGTATGATCCAATTTCTCCCTTTTGCCAATGAACTGAAGCAGAGATTTACAAAGGAGATGGGAGTCATGTTGCTCAAAAAGATTTTGAGCTGACTTAGCTGAGTTTTGAGGTACATTGGACAATGTATTTCTGAGATCATTCTCAGTAAATATCTCTGAGGTTCTTAGCAACTTTTGAAAATAGGATTATCCAAAATTCACATAAGCTTGGGAGACATAGTGCATTGTTTTAGTGACCAGATTTCACTTTCACAGATGACTATGGGGGTTGGATTATAAAAGCATTATCTTTCAAATTCCCAAGGAATGTAGTAAAACAGCAGCTAGAACATAGAACAATACAGCACAGTATAGGCCCTTTGGCCCACGATGTTGTGCCGAACTTCTACCCTAATCGTAAGATCTATCTAACCTCCACCCTATATTATACTATCATCTGTATGCCTATCTAATAGCCCCTTAAATGCCCCGAATGAGGCCGACTCCATGACCCACTCCAGCAACGTATTCCATGCCCTTACCACTCTGAGTAAAGAACCTACCTCTGACGTCTCCCCTGTATTTACCTCCACTCGCTTTAAAACTATGTCCCCTTCTAATAGCTACCTCCACCCTTGGAAAAAGTCTCTAGCTCTTCACAAGAATTCCATGATCTAGTTTAACTGCAAACACTGCGAATGAGGTGACAACTCAGAGCTGAGGAGATTCCTCTTCCCCTTAATGGTCTTTCAGAACCATAAGATAATGTTTTATTTGTGAAATAAATGGACAGTTACTTAAATTTGCAATGACAAACACAAGAATATGAAATAAAAAGAGGAACAAAGTCAAGAATTGTGTCTTGAAGTAATAATAACTGGCATTGATATAGCGCCTTGCAGGGCCTGGAATTATTGCAAAACACCAATTTGAATGGCATGTTTGGTTAGATGGGCTGCTCCTTTGTTCTTACACTGACCCATCTGAACATGGTAAAGTTACACCAACACCTACCCCTTCCAAACAAAAACATAATTAATCAGGTTATCTGTTTTTGAGATGCTGTTTGAGGGAAATCAGGAGAACATCAATTACTATCCACCTCACAACAGAACTTTTTACTATTTTTCATTGTGGGAAAAATTTCCAGTTTACAATAATTCAACTCATATTCTACTGAATTCAAAGGCAAAGATCAGAGTTTGTAGTCTAGAATTATCTGTGAACTGATTGATCTTGACGTTACCAGTCAATCACAGAATATCATTGGTACCCGTTAAAAATATGAGAAAAACAGAAATGAGAACAGGCTTGTCAGTCTATACAGTTTCCAGCAATTTAAAGGCTGCTTTTTGGGCTAATCTTTCATATTCACCAGTTTGATATTCAGCTTCAATGCCAAGCTTAAGCCTTTGTGTCACAAACAGTACCAGTTAGCTGTTTGAAGGAAACTGCTCCTCAAATAGTCTGAAACACAGAGTGACAAGAAGGTAGTAAAATATTTCAGGTTTTTAATAATGGTGAGAAGCAGCTCAATTTAAAGAATTATTTCTTCCAGACTTTACAAAATCAGTTGAGAAAAAAGACACATTGATAACTGCCAATGGTTCCTTTGTTATAGTTCTTTGCTGAAATATACTTTATGAATACAATTTCTTTTTTGTGGGTGTTGGGTGCAAGAACGATTTGGAGATTGGAGCATGAGCCAGAAAGCCATTAGAATAGCCCAATCTGGAGTGAGAAGGACATGTGTGAATTTCAAGACCTTTGGCCAGGGTAATGTTATGAAGCTAGGTGTCAGTGGTCACTACAATGGAGAACACAGGAGGTCTGAAGCTCTGCTCAGGAGTTAAGCTGATGCTGAAGCTATGAACAGTTTGGTTTTGCAGTGATGGAGGAAGGACAAGGAATGGCTTAGTCAAGGTTCTCAGCCGGACAAGTAGTGTGCCAGCACGAGTCAGGATAGACAATCGCACGATTCAGGTGATATCACAATGTCGTTGAGAGGATATGAAATACTTTAGAAGTTAACAACAGATGGACAGGAAAAGATGAGAGTTGGAGATGATTTACTTCTAATTGGATAGATAAGAATAGAACAAAGGGAGTGCAGTTGTTGGGGTGGGCAGAGAGGAAATGATGGCGGTGGTGATGACACTGGACTAGTAATCCAGTGGTTTACTGATGGGGTGTCTGACCTCCATCCCAAAGGATGCCTGATCTCCATCCCCAAGGTGTCCTAGGCCTACATTCTTGAGGATTCCTAAGCTTTCCAAATGGGCATCATGTCTATCCAGATGAAATGTGCTGACAATTGACCTATTCTTACCTGGTCTAATCTCCATGCTTGGAATTCCAGATACCAAAGTCTCCAAAATTCCAGCTGAGTGGATGTAACCAGCTCCTGGAATACCAGATGTAATCTGTTCTGACCTCAATCCCAATAGCCTAAAACTGAGAAATGTCAAGAAGACTTGGGATTTCTGTCTTTTTCCTGGTACGTTCAACACATCAGGATGGCTGTCCAACATGATGATAATCTAGGCCTGAGTCAAATCCAAACTGCTTCTTGTCTCCATCAAAGTCCCAAAACAGTCAACAGTCCCTGTTTGCAGGGTCAGAATTTCAACTTTTAATCAGTAAGCAGTCAAACTACTTATCCACCAAATGTTTGCAGCTTATCTTTAAAAATAACATTGTTCCATTCTAACACCAACCCAGGCTATTCTGCAATAAAATATTACTTCTACAGTTTACTCGCAACCATGCTTTACCTCTTAACATGACACCAGATATGCTATATCTGTCAGTAGCCTGTGACTGTCAATTCACTGCGAATCTTAGCACCTGGATATCATAAATGTTCTTAAAAGGCTATTTTATATTCTAGCAGAGCAGTCAACAGAAACAAATGAGAGACAATCTGTCATGGTATAAATGGCCCAAGGCTCAGGGAATCAATGCAGATCCACAGAAGTGCAGGTTTATCAATGTTCCACTTGAATAAGGAAACCAGTTGCATGAAAGCAATCCAGCCTTCTGTATTTCCACTGACTCAGGAGCAGCAAAGTGCCCACACTCCACAGCACTCAGCTGCAAATGTCACACAGAGCTACATGGAGAGGATCACTGACTTATTAGGAGCAGATCATTGTTTGGATCCCTCTTTCGTTAGTTTGGGTGAGGTGTTTCACATTTGTTAACTTGTCATTAAAATAGTCAAGATTGGATAAATATTACATTGCTCCAGCAAAACTGTCACAGCACATTGTTGTCATGCTCGTGGTGATGAGTCAGTGCGTATTTAATATACAGAGAAGCTTCTGTAAAGTTCAAAGTGGGTGGGATGTAATTAATCTCAGACAATGACTTAACTCAGGCGCCGCACTTGAATTCCACACAGCGTTCTCTGTGTGAAGTAGTTCAAACTCTGTTCGCGAAGAAGGAATGATTTTTCCCGCCTCCTCCTGCCTCGTTGTTCCCCTCCCCCATGCCACAAGCTGTGGAGGTTTGCTGGCCTTTCTGACCTGCTGTTTCCTGAGTTCTGCTCCATCAGTGGTCTGCAGCAGCCTCATTCCTGCATGAGCTCACATGACAGCTCATGCCGTGCAAACAAAGGGGATCTGTGCAGTGACAGATCTCCATTATCAGCTTCCAAACAAACCATTACTGTTTTGTAGTTGCCATTAATGTCACGATTCCATAGCAAATATTTCCATTCCTCAGAAGTTTATGTTGCATGCTGGAATGCGCGCAGCAAATTTCACTTTTCTGTATTGCCACTGACATTTCTTTCACTGGAATTCTCTATTATCAGAGTCAGGTACTTCTTGAAACACTTCCTGCTCTTTCCTGACATGAAGCAATTCTTCTTGTTGACTTGTCCAGATGAAATAACACAGGCACACTGTGACTTGCTGTCCCTCGATGCAATGCTTGTTCAATTTTTAGGCAGAAGTTTCCCATGTAGCCAACTATTCATCATCCAGTTAGCAGTATCTTCCAAAAATCTGTGTTTTAAACATACAAAGTAGTTTCTTTTCCCTCACCAAAATTGCTTGTTGGCTTACTTGCATCTTAGCTGCAGTATTAATGGTGAGCTGTGGTAAAAGTTTCAAGGGGAACTTCTTGACTTTGCACAAAATCCCAGCTTCTTTTATGCTCTCACTTATTGTTGACAACTCTCATAGATTGCCAATGCTTCACCTAGAATCATCAATTGGCCACTTGGGCAAAGCTTCAGCGCGAATGTGAATGAATGCCATGTGCGGCCAACAGTCAGGTGAACAAGCATCACATGATTGCCTGTCACATAGTCATGTGTCACATCATTAGGCATCCAGAGATATAACCACCAGAGTTATTTTGAGTTTTTTCTAGCATATAGCCATGGAGTTACGGAGATGTACAGCACAGCAACAAACCCTTCAGTCCAACTCGTGCATGCTGACCAGATATCCTAAATTAATCTAGTCCCATTTTCCAGCATTTGGCCCATACCCCTCTAAACCCTTGAATCATATATCCATCTAGATGCGTTTCAAATGTTGTAATTTTACCAGCCTCCACCACATCCTCTGTAGTTCGTTCCATACACACACCACGCTCTGTGTGAAAAAAATCGCTTCTTAGGTCTCTTTAAAATATTTCCTCACTCACCTTAAACAAATGCCCTCTAAATCTGGACTCCCCTACCCTGGGGAAAAGACCTTGATTATTCACCTTATCCATGCCTCTCAAGATTTTCTGAAGTTCTATAAGGTCACTCCTCAAACTCCAACACTCCAGGGAAAATAGGCCCAGCCTATTCAGCCTCTCCTTATAGCTAAAACCATCCACCCCTGCAACAACCTTGTAAATCTTTTCTGAATCCTTTCAAGTTTCACGACATCCTTCCTATAGCAAGGAGACCAGAATTGATTGCTGTACCTTTAAAAGCGGACACAAAACTTTTTTTAAGGGTCTTTGGCATACCCTTCAGCACCAGACAGTCCTAAAATGTAAACAAATGTCTAGTTAAATGTGGACAACCACAGATACTTGTCAAATTCACCCATCCATTTGTTACAGATGGACTGTAGCCAAACAGGACCATGAAACACCAACTGACTTGACTTTCTGCCTCATTGTGGCTTTGAAATTCAGTGGGTGATGGACAAATATGAAGTTGATCTAATCAACCTTCCGTCGTATTATGATGACTTCTAATCCTAAACACAAAACTCTTGGGAGTCATAAACTCTCAGGGTGTGAAAAGTGATAACATGGCGTTCCATTTTTGCCAGCCGAACACACACTTCGGAAAAGAGCAGTGGACTTGTAGCAGTATACATGAGTAAGTCAGCCAAGAGTTATGTGTTTTAAAAATGATAGCAGAAATTAGTTTGAATCAGAAAGACCAGCTGAAAGGTCATTGAACCAGCTCTAGGTCAATTACGCAGACAAGGAAATGAACAGTTATACCTTGAAAATGGGAAAAGGTCTCTCCCCAGTTGTTACAACTTCAGGTTCACCTAAGAGTCTTTCAATTGTAAGCAGTCTCGAAGCTCACTGAAAATCCCTGCTTTTAAAAGAGTTCCCCTCCAGCTAAATTATCAATCCATCTAATAAACTATAGGCCTACGACAAACAAGACTGAAATAATTTCAAACTGTAATTGTATTTTCCCCCCTTTGTGGATATTTAATCTTTGTGTGCATAAAGTGTGTGTGAGAGATGTATGTTTTCAGGGAAAGTCTGTGATAATAAATAATCCTCGGCAACTTCAATGCAGAGTTGGCAAAAGCTCAGATCTGTGGGGCAGGAAAGAGGGAGTAGGGAAGCAAAACTTCAATGGCACCCTTCTCATTAACAACTGATGTGAACAGAACCTCCTCATCACCTACACAGAGTCCCACCAAACAGACAAATACAAGACAACGTGGCAGCACCCGCACTCGAAACACTGGCATCTCCTTGACTACACCATCGTCAGAGTGAGGGGCATTTAAATCATCTGTGCCACGACGGGAGCTGACAACTGCTGGACGGACCATCGCCTGATCCTACCCAGGCTTGTCATAAATATAGCCCTGCTGCAACAGGGGGCAGCAGAAGCAGTGCCACAGGAAGTTCAACATTGAGGCACCTAAAGGCCAAGAAAAATAGCATCATATGGCTGACTCGTCTCCACAAAGCAAGTGGTGACACTCAGTCGCAGCGTCTGGCCTGCCCTCAAGACCACCATCGTCAATGCCTGCAAAAAAACTCAGCCGTCACTCAACCTGGAAGCACCAAACCTATTTTGATAAGAATGATCAGGAGATCCAAGAGCACATAAACCAGAAGCACATGGCATTTCTGAGTTGAAAACAACAACTGCACTCAAAAGAGAAAAGGCGGGCCTACGGGTGACTGAAAGCTGATATCCAGCAATAAACCCGCGACTTCAGGAACAAGTGGTGGGTGGACAAAGCACTGGAGGCTCAACAAATGGCCGACAGCCATGGAATGCAAAATATCTTCTGTGCTGTCAAGATCACTTACAGACCAAACACCCAAGGCCTCACCCCAATGCTGGCCAAGGATGGAGCGAGTCTTATCAAAGATAAAGAAAGCCATTCAACAACACAGGGGGAACCATTTCAGAGACCCCCTTAACCAGAGCTTTGCCATAGATCCAAACATCCTTGAATGTATCCCACAGCATGCTACACGCCATGAGCTCAGCAATACCCCGGCCCTGCATGAAGTAGAGAAGGCCGTCTGCCAGCTTAAGAATACCAAGTCTGCTGGAGCAGACAATACCCCTGCTGAAGCATTGAAGTGTGGAGCAAAGAGCTGCTGTTGTAGCCACACACCCTTGTCTGCCTTATCTGGAAGGAGGAGATCATCCTGGGAGAGCTCTGAGATGCCATGGTTGTAAGCATTTTCAAAGAAAGGCAACAGTCCGATTGTGGTAACTATAGGGCAGTCTCCCTGCTGTCCACATTTGAAAAGTTACCGCCAAGGTCCTCCTCAACTGTCCCCTCCCTGTGGCTCAGGAACTCCTCTCGAAATCGCAGTGTGGCTTTTTCGCCACGAAGGGTCACAGCAGATATGCGTTTCACCAGATGACAGCTGCAGGAGAAATGCAGAAAAAAGAACCTATCCCTGCACATGGCCCTGTTCGACCTTACAAAGGACTGTGACACAGTCAATCAGAAGCATTATGGAGCATCCTTCTTCGACTTGACTGCACCATGAAGTTTGTCACTGTCCTTCACCTGCTCCATGATGACAAGAAAGTCATGCGAATGGCAAATGGCTCCACCACTGATCCATTCTCCGTCACTGATGTCAAGGAGGGCTGCATCATCGCCCCAACACTGTTCTCAATCTACCTCACTACAGTGCTTCACTGCACCACTGGCAAGCTCATCACTGGAGTGGAACCAATGTCATCAAGCTGTGGTATATGGATGATGCTTGCGTATGCGCAAACTCCAGGGATGTACTCCAGACCATTGTCAGAGCCTTTACAGATGCATATGAGTACATGGGCCTGAGTATCTACAAGATGAAGGTCCTCCACCAACATAGCCCAGCATTAGGAGTGAATCCTCGATCATCAATGTCCACGGGGAGGCCTTAGAGAACACTGACCATTCCCAATACTTTGAGAATGTCCTGTCCGCCACAGCACCTATTAGCAAAGTGATCCAGTACAACCTTCAGTGTGCTAGCACAGCTTTTGGCCGCCTGGGGCAAAGGGTATTCAAGAACAACAGCATCAGATCCAACACCAAGGTCATGATTTACAGAGCTGTGGTGGTTCCAGTCCTCTTATGTGGCTCGAAGATGTGGACTGTCTACAGCAGACACCTCAAGGCCCTGGTGCACTACCACTAGTGTTGACTGCTCAAGATCCTGTGAATCTGCTTGGAAGAAAGATGGACCGACACCAGCATCCCCAACCCGGCCAACAATCAGGGCAGTGGCCACCCTTGATTGGCTGCGATGGGTTAGGTGCTTCGTCCATATGACTGATATAAAACTCCCCAGGCAGCTGCTGTCCTCACAGCTTCAAAGCAGCAGGCAAGCCCAAGGTGAACAGAGGAAACACTTCAGTGATACTCTCAAGGCCTCACTGACAAAGTGCGACATTCCAACAGACCTGGGAATCACTGGTGATGAAGGAGTAGCGCTCTGAAAGTTTGTGACTTCAATGTTGGACCTTAACCTGGTGTGACCACTGGCTTTGTCTATCCCAGTCCAACACCTGTACCTCCACAGCCTGGCGGAAAGAGGCATAATTTGATCTCGTATCAGACCATGCAGCCCAAAATGTTTAGAGGCATAGTACAATAGTTCAGCTCTGTTGGAATAGCATTACAGGCACGATTGTCTGTGTGACGAGAGCCATCCAAGGTTTCCTGACATGATGGTTACCTAGTGCCTATTTTTCACAAACCATTTTTGCTGGGTGAAACCGAGATTGGATTTTGTTGTAACAGAAAGCAGAAATTACTGGAGAAACTCAGCAGTTCTGGGAGCATCTGTGGAGTGAAAGCAGGCTCAGTGTTTGGAGTGCAGTGACTCTTCTTTAGAACTAATAGTACGAGGTTGTGACTTGCTCGCCAAACCATCTTGTTCTCATTCAGGTATTTCATGACCATGCTAGGTGGCATCATCAGTGAGGTCTCCACTGAAGCGATGTTGTTCTACTCCACTTGGAATTCACACTGTCCAGTCTGTTACAGTGAGTGGTGTCATTTCTGGTTTTGATCTGTATGGGTTTGTATATAGGGTCCAATTCTATATGTTTGTTGATTGCATTATGGGTGGAGAACCATGCCTCTCGGAATTCCCATGCATGTCGATGGTTGGCTTGGGCTACTATGGTTACGTTGTGCCGCGTTCTGCATGTTGTGAGAATGGGGTCTTTAATCCTTGTGAGTGTTTGTTGTAGGGTGGCTGTAGACCTGTGTGCTACTGTGATTCCTAGCGGTCTTAGGAGTCTTGATCATCAAGAACATATGAGAACTGACAAAGAGACTCCTAAGACCACTAGGAATCATGGTGGCACACAAGTCCACAGCCACCCTATGGCAAACACTCAAAGATTAAAGATCCCAATCCCACAACATGCAGAGACAATGTGGTTTACAAAATACCATGCAATGACTGCCACAAACATTACATTGGACAGACAGGAAGGAAACTAGCCATCAGAATACGTGAACATCAACTAGCAGCAAGATAGCACAATGAATTCTCCTTAATGTCAGTTCACTTGGACAATGAAGGCATCAGTTTAACTGGAACAAGGTAACCATAAGTGGCCGAAGCCAAACATAGACATGCATGGGAATTCCGAGGCGCATGGTTCTCATCCCATAATGCAATTAATAAATATATTGAATTCAACCTCATATACGAACCCATACAGATCAAAACCGGAAATGACAATACTCATCATAACAGACCAGACAGTATAAATTCCAAGTGGAGTAGAGTAGAACAACATCACTTCATTGGAGGCTCCAATGATGATGTTGCCTAGCATGGTGATGAAAGGTCTGAATGAAAACAAGCCAGCTTGGAGAGCAAGTCAACAACCTAACCCACAACACGTACTATAGATCTTTGCTACAACTTTAAACTAATAGTATCTAGGAAAAGGTTGCATATCAGTTGAAGGTGGGGAGGAGTGAATGTCTCGGCAGAGATGGAGCCCAAAGAAAGAAAACTTCAGTTCGGCAGACAAAGGAATGGATGATAATATACCCGGAAGAGAGAAAAGCTGATAACTTGGACCATGAGTAGGTGAAAATGAGATCTAGTACAAACAGCAGATGCTGGAGAATCCGAGATAACAAGGTGTAGAGCTGGATGAACACAGCAGGCCAAGCAGCATCAGAGGAGCAGTAGGTGAAAACGAGTTGGCTGTGTTGAAAGCAGCCCATGGCATGAAGGAGCTAGGGTGTGGCGTTCAGCGAAGGACTTAGAAAAGGGTGGTCCGGCCCTAAAATTATTGAACTCGACGTTGAGTCCTGAATGCTGCAGGTCTCTAAGGAGAAAATGAGGTACTGTTGTTCCAGCCTGCAGTGAGTTTCACTGTCAAAAATCACACCACACCAGGTTATATCTGAGACAGTAGGAACTGCAGATGCTGAAAAATCTGAGATAACAAGGTGTAGAGCTGGATGAACACAGCAGGGCAAGCAGCAGAGGAGCAGGAAAGCTGACGTTTCGAGTCTGAACCCTTCTTCAGAAATTCCTGCTCCTCTGATGCTGCTTGGCCTGCTGTGTTCCTCCACCTTGTTGTACCAGGTTATATCCAACGGGTTTATTTGAAAATGCAAGCTTTTGGAGTGTTGCTCTTTTCTCGGGTGTAGTGAAAAAGGAGGTATCAAGATACACAATTTATAACTAAAAGATCAAAGGATCATATAACTCAATCTGTACATTCACATCAGTTGATCTTTTACTTATAAATCCTGCGTCGTGATACACCCTCTCTCCCTACTCCTGAGAAAACAGCAACGCTTTGAAAGCTTGTGATTTAAAATAAACCCGTTGGACTATAATCTGATGTGTGTGATCTTTGACCTTGTCCAACCCAGTGCAACACTGGCACCTCCACACCATCACTGCAGCAAGCCTGAGACAGAGATGTTGGATAGGGGAAAGGATGGGGCATTGAAGAGGCAGGAAACTGGAAGCTCAGGGTCATTTTTGCGCAGAGAACATAGGTGTGCCACAAAACTGTCACCCAATCTGTGTTGTGTCTCCCCAATGTAGAGGAGATCAAAATGGATTTTGGTGTGTTGTTCTCAATAATAAGTAACCTTGCCTATATGTGAGACTGAGTTCACTCATTAATATTGGCCATGGGGACCAGAAATGGAGGATTCAGTAAACAATCCTGGAATTAACATTTCCAGCAAAGAGAGGAGGGAACAAAATTGAAAGCAAAAATATAGACCTTGCATCTTTTTTTGTAATGCATTCAATGAGTAAGAAATTATATTTATTGTGGTAAACACCCTACATCTGTTCTTGGGTTTAACCTCATGTTTATATACCACATGTGATGATTAAAAAAGCACACATTTACATGCATTTTTGCAGCTAATGCCAAATTGAATGAACGTGACAAGATTTTGTACAGACAAGCATTAATGCAAAACCTGTGGCAAACATAAATGTAAACCAAATTTAGAAATGTTTCTTGGACTTCAATCACTGGTTTCATCAGAGGAATTAACTTGTTTCATGGTAAAGTTGATGAGTGTCTGGTAATTATTTTTGTCTCAGAGAATTCAAACACTGACAGACCAGTTTTGCCTCTTATGGATAGAATGAAGTTCGATTTGTTTCGAGAGATTAAGAAATCTTATTATGTTTCGGGGAATTGCAGTTTCACAGTTGTAATCAAACATAAGCCAGTGTTTAAAAGGCACAACTGAGAGCATTTGTTTTCCAGTATGAAGTTCAACAGTGTTGTATATTTGTACACAGAAACAAACAAGGTAAAAATTGACAGCTCAAGTCATTATTAGACAGAATATGGTGGGAAAGTTACATTTGGTTTATAATATTACCCCTTACTAAACTACATTAAATTGAATTTATTACTGTTAATTTTTGAGGCTGTGAATCCTTGCCACTGCTGTAATTGAAATATAGATTTTGTTGTCACTGCAATATGAATTTGTTTGAGAGAAATAAGTTTACAGACACAGTACATAGACTAAATTTCACATATTAGAATGTCTAGATTGACAGTCAGATTTATAATGTCAAAAGGACATAATAAAAATTAACGGCATAGACATACAGTGAAAGAAATTACAACCAAATCAACAAACACTGTAATTAAGAGGAAGATTGGACACAAGTGGCATCAGGTTTGTGCAAGTGAAAAGCAATTAAAATATTTCTGACAAACATAGTGCATAACTTTCGTCACTTGCTGCATGGATAATTAATATTCTGTTCTTTGTGCAATGGTGTGGATGTCAAACAACGATTAAAAATACATGAAAACCAATGCTGTCACTACAATAGCTCACTGTTTGTAAGAACTTTCCTTATCCTAATTCCATTTGGTCCAGTCCCAACAACTGGTGTGATATTTCCTTTCAAGAAATGTGGTGAAAGCTTGCTCTTGCCCATTTAGAACTGCTCATGGACTGTCATGGCCATTTCAGAGGACAGTTAAGAGTCAACTACATTACCAGGGTCTGAGATCAGACAGCCACAGGGCATTAGTGAACAAAATTGTCATCCATTTCTAAGACAAGCTTTACATTCCAGTTACTTTAATTTGAATTGAAATTCAACCAGCTGTTGTCCCCAGTGCAATAGTATGGTGTTCTGGTGATATCAGCAATGACACCACCATCTCCCCAATGCTCCTAACCAGAATCAGAGATCTAGTTAGCAGCACCCAGGCTAGAATAAGACAAAATCTGAGGCATGAGAAGCTTTACAGATGGAATGATCTTACTCAACGGATGCTAATGGCCGTGCAGAGTGGGTAGGCAGAGCAGTTACTGTACACTTAAACTAGCGAAGAGGATTAAGGATAGAGAATAATGTCAGTGATGAGCAACGGCTAATTAAAATTCTAAACCCACTTGACATTTACCTTCAAGCTGCTGGGTGACATGTTGATGGTTCAATTCATTTTGGGACATGGTCACCACTGTCTTTCTTAGTTACCCTGCAAAGTTAATGTCGAGTCTTCTCACTGACCAGCTGAATAGACAGTGCTACAATTGATTGCCTTACCAGACCGCTGTGGGGGGATAGTTAAGAGGCAAACACATTGGTAAGAAGCAGGTTGTCACATATGAGCTAGATTAGATGGCTGATTTCCTTTCTGAAGGACATTCAAGGCTTGATGACAAACACAGCTTCATTTTTACTGTTACCTGCTTTTAATTTGTTAAACAGCAATCGAAATCTCAGGATGGCATGGAGTATGATTTGAACTGACATTATCTAGATTTTTACTCCAAACCTACCGATTATTTGTTCAGTAACATAACAAGTGCACAACAATGTCCACAATACATATATAAGTAAAGTTGCCATAGTCCTATTGAAGCATAGGTCTGCTCTCTTATTAGAGAGAGATGATTGGTGGTGGTTTAACCTGAGGATCACCACATCTCAAGTGGTGGGAGAGGTTGAGAAGGTGGTTCCTTCAAAGTAACCTCAACTGAAGCAAGTATCAAACTTGCACTGCTGGTGTCACTGCAAACCAATTGTCCAGCCAAATGAGCTAACCGACCCTCTTACTACCTCATATATATGGCATAATATTGCTAGAGATTTATCAATGCAAGTCTGGATTCCATAGTGATGATGTTCTCTGCTTGCAAAAATGTGGCGGAGTAAACCTCATGCCTGATGATAGTCAGAGACTCAAACTTTATCCCACATGTGGCAGTAGATGCATTTGCATTGTTAAGATGACCACACATGAGCACATTGATCACATCTGATCCATTGATGTAACTGTAAGTGGTCTGTCGCAGTGGTTCTCAAACTTGTTTTGATTTAAGGGAGCCATTTCAAATAGATTAGCAGTGACAGACCATCCTCTGGCATAAAAATTACAACAGTACAAGATATTAATCTTATGGAAGAATTTATTAGATTATTTTAATAAGTTTATTTTAAAATGCCTTTATAACATCAACTCTCCTCCGAGCATGTTTTCCCGCATGACGTGAGACAGTTAACCCGTTCTGTACTACATACATAACAGATGCAATCTGCCCACACCTCACACTCTTACATCTTTAACAGAGACCACTTCAACCCCACTAACATAAGTGAAACATCTATGGCCCCCAGAGTGTTGGCTGTAGTTTGACCAATGGAACATCAAAGCTCTTCCAAGCCAAATGGGCAAAGGGCTGGTAATTTTTGCTTCAAATGTCTTGGATAGGAGTTTCTGCTTATAAGATTTAAAGTCATTGGTTTTGTGGTCTTCCCTCAGATTCCACTTAAGAGTCATAGAGTTGTACAGCATGGCAACAAACCCTTCAGTCCAACTTATCCATGCTGCCCAGATATCCTAAATTAATCTAGTCCCATTTGCCAGTTTTTGGCCCATACCCTCTAAACTCTTTCTCTTCATGTACCCATCCAGATTCTTTTTAAACATTGTAGTTGTACCCACTACACCACGTCCTCATGCAGTTGATCCCATATATGCACCATCCTCTGCAAGAAAAAGTTCCCCCTTAGGTCCCTTTTAAATCTTTCCCCTCTCTTACCTTAAACCTAGGCCCTCTAGTTTTGGACTCCCCTTCCCTGGGAAAAAGACCTTGACTATTAAAACATAGAACAATACAGCGCAGAACAGGCCTTTTGGTCCTTGATGTTGCGCCGACCTGTGAACTAATCTAAGCCCCTTCCCCTACACTATTCCATCATCATCCATACGCTTATCCAAGGACTGTTTAAATTCCTCTGATGTGGCTGAGTTAACTACATTGGCAGGCAGGGCGTTCCACGCCCTTACCACTCTCTGAGTGAACTCTATCTACTCACTCTACCTATTTGCTGCAGCTTCCTGAGAATACACTGGACAGAATTTTGTAGGAAAGCCAATGAGTTCTCTCCATCATGACGTCAAACGGGAGGTAAACCAAGCAGAAAGACCCCTCCCCACCCTGCCTCGTGGAATTTCCCCTTTTTCCATAATAGATCTACAATGGGGCCATTTCTCCGGCCACCCACCCTTCTGTCTCCAAAATTTATCTAGATGTTTACTTGGCCCAGGACAGAATTCCATTTCCACGGTCCAGCTTTACTGCAAGCTTTTATTTCAGTAGATTTTTCACAGAAGCCCTAAGCAAAGTATTTCTCAGCAGAGAATATATTAATGTGTGATACATTTTGTCAATCCCTGAACTCATTCTCCCTTCCTCTTTATTCTGCAGTAAATTCTGGAGATGGTATCGACTACAGTCAGCAGAAACGAGAAAATATTGGGGATCTCATAAATGAAACTCTAGAGGTATTCGAGCGCTTTGGAGGGGAAGATGCATTCATCAACATAAAATACATGATCCCCACATATGAGTCGTGCGTACTTAACTAGACAGCAACAAAATGTCAAGAAAAGAACACACGATGAAGATTTGAAATGATTCATGGAGAATTCACACTGTTATACTTCCAAATAATCATATTTCTGTGAATTAGAATATTATTTGAAACAACATCATTCATGGTAAAAACAATTTAGAAAAAACATAAGGATTGGTTTAACACTGCATTTCCGTTTAACATCAGTTTGATTTTATATATTGCCTTTAAATACACAAACCCTCATATTATCTTGACAATAAATGACTTTTATTAAATATCTCATATAACTTAAGTAAGAAGTTATGAATAACATAACCCTGTGTACAAGGAATGCCACAAATGTTGAACTGTTTCTGCAATAAAAATATTGAATATTCATTTAAAATTTGATATTCCTAACCCAACCCTACAGATGCAAAGTATGTGATGTTGACTTTTCAGGTAATGATGTTTCCAGGGTTCTAATGAGAAACAGTAATCCAATGGTCACATTATGCATATGTTACTCCTTGTGGTTGGAGATTCATATATTCATGACAATGGGTTTAATTCCCAAACATAAAAGTGACCAAGTGTCCAATCACTTAAACTGGCTGCATATTTGTAGGGTCAGAACTGCTACTGATGGGATTAATTATTACCAAACCCAACAAAGCCACTTTTGTTGCTATTGTGGCTTCTACAACATTTTCATATAATGGGTCAAACACTTAGGTTACCAAAGGCATAGGACCCCCAGGAGAAGACAACATTGAAAAAGAACTATCAGCAAGATCAGCATATTATTGATGGGGCTGATAGAATATCAATGTCCATAATTTAAGGATCACCAGGGATCACAATTACCAAACATTTCAGAAAATAGCAGATTAATGATTAGGATTAATCTGCCAGCTGCAATGCAGTGTCACTAGATGCAGAGCATCTAGTGGTGCTTCAAATGGAAGCACATCCATAGAACTGTAAGAGTTCATAGGAAGGGTCACTCAGCCGAAACGTTAACTCTGATTTCTCTCCACATATTAACAGGCCTGCTGAACTAATCTAAGCCCCTAAGTCCAGCAATTTCTGCTTTTGTTTCTCATTTATAGTGTCCACAGTTCTTTCAGGTTTTTAATCCAGAGAACTGTGCCCAATTGTATTCAAACAGTGGTCATTATGGTGGGGTAGGGGGCATCAATTTTCCAAGTTAGCTGACTTCTTTATCCAGTTGCTTCTGACTGCATTATTTGAAATAAGGTGAGCAGCTGCCATGTTAATGTTTGGGAGATTTAGTCTGTATATTGACAGTGGGTTTCAAGGTTCCATTGCAAAACGCACAGAGGTCAGTTAGGCATATTGACACTCAAATACGCAAGCAAGGAAAAGCACAATTACTGATTAAACACTTGGTTGGCTTAAGGGGAATCAGTACACCTTGGAGTGCTTTTGAAGGTCTAACAGTACAATGTTTGCATAAGTGATGCTGTATATTCTCACTAACAAAAGGCTTCACCTGGAACTGATTGAGAAATGAGTCCATCATGGAGGAATTCCAACAGACTATGCCAAATGATGAGATTGTATTCTGAGGGGAGAATAGACATAACAATTCATGCAACTTTACGGCACCTTGCTATATTTCTCTCCAACAGGAAGGAGTTGTCAATTTACCTTTACATGACGACGCACCTTGTGTGATCTCCCATGCTAGTGTCGCTGGGTTCATTGAAATCAAAGGAACCTTTTGGGAATGCTAATTATCAACAACACAGCAACCTGTATTTATCCTGCAGATGCTGGAACTCTGAAGTAACAACAGGTAACATTTAAAAGACTGAATAGGACAGCCAGCATCTGTGGAAAGAGAAAAACAAAGAGCATGCCCTAGGCTGTTTCAAATTCTGACCACAGGACATCAACATGAAGTATTAACTCCTGTTTGTCTCCTCACAGGTACTGTTTTCCCTGCTGAGCATTTCCAGCATATTCTGTTGTTATTGCAGTTTCCAGCTTCCATGAGGTTTTGCCTAAAATCAAATGATATTGGCTTAAAGGTACCAACACAAGCAATAGCAGTCTCAAAGTCAATCCCACTTCCATCCACAAAGGAGAAAGTAAATCCCCTTTTTTAAATCATGTAGTCTAAGGTTGTAATAAGCAGAAAGAAATTGACTACCAGAATTCTACATTTGTAGAATTTCAAAATGTACCAGTATTGACCAGGGCAGGAATTGGTCCGGTCAGCTCTAATTGGTCCACATACCATCCTGACCTCCAGATTATGAGTCCTGGTGAATCTTAACTCCTGGTCCTCATGGCCCCTCGAGATTTTGCATTAAAAAAACGCAGGAAGCAGCGCAATCATGTCAGGAGGCAGGAGGTTGCCACTAGGTGACAGTTCCAGGGTTTCTGACCCAGCAGTGCTGAAGGAACGAAGACATATTTCCAAGTCAGGATAGTCAGTTGCTTGGAGGGGAACTTGCAGGTTGTGGCGTTCCCTTTATTTCTTCCTCCCTTATCATTCTAAATGGAAGTGATCATGAGTTTGGAAAGTGCTGTCCAAGGAGCCTTTGGGAATTTCTGCTACTGATTGTTCCTGCTGGAGGGTGTGGAAGCTTATGGATGTGGTGTCAATCAAGATGGCTGCTTTGTCCTGGATGATGTCAAACATCTTGAGTGTGGTTGGAGCTGTACTCATCCAGGCAAGTGGGGAATATTCCATCAAACTCCTGATCCGTGCTTTACAGGTGGTGAACAAATCTTGGTGGGTCAGAAAGCAAGTTACTGCAGTATTCTTACATCTCTGTCCTGTTCTTCTAGCCACAGTATTTATATGGAACATAGAACAGTACTCCACTACCACCGATGGCAGCACATTCCACTGTCCACCACACTTTGTGTAAAGAACCTACCTCTGACATCTCCCCTATATCTTCCTCCAATCAGCTTAAAATTATAGCCCCCTAGTAATAGTCATTTCTGCCCTAGGAAAAAGACTCTGGTTATCCACTCTATCTATGCCTCTCATCATCTTGTAAACCTCTATCAAGTCTCCTCTCATCCTTCTTTGCTCCAATGAGAAATGCCCTAGCTCCCTCAACCCTTCCTCATAAGACCTGCCCTCCAGTCCAGGCAGCATCCTGGCAAACCTCCCCTGCAGTTCCCCCAAAACCCCCACATCCTTCCTGAGGCAACTAGAAGTGAACACAACACTCCAGGTGTTGTCTAACCAGGGCTCCACCAAGTTGCAGCTCTTAAACTCAATTCCCCTGCCAATGAAAGTCAAATCACCATACGCCTTCTTTACAACCCTATCAACTTAGGTCGCAACTTTGAGAGATCTAATGGATGTGCATCGAAAATCCCTCTGTTCCTTCAGACTGCAAAGAATCCTGCCATTAACCCTGGATTCTACATTCAAATTCAACCTTCCAAAAGGAATCACTTCACACTTTTCTGGATTGAATTCCATCTGCCACTTCCATTTGCCCAGCTCTGCATCCTGTCAATGTTCCACTGCAATCCACAACAGCCCTCCATGCTGTCCACAACTCCACTAACCTTCGTGTCACAGGCAAGCTTAGTAACTCACCCTTCCACTTCCTCATCCAAGTCACTTATAAAGATCACAAAGAGCAGAGGTCCCAGAACAGATCCCTGTGAACTCCACCGCTCACCAAGCTCCAAGCTGTCTCCTTTCTAGCTAGTACCACCCTCTGTCTTCTATTGGGCAGCCAATTCTGTATCCAGGCTAGGCCAGTTCAGTTTCTGGTCAATGGTAATCTCCAGGATACTGATGTTTGGGCATTCAGTGATGGTAACAACATTGAACGGTGGGAGTGTTACTCCATTGCATACTCACTTTCCCTGCTTCCATTTTCAATGGCAGTGTTTCACCATCTTGACCTGACATGCAAGAACACTATTCCAAAAACCTCTATCCTTGGGATGATATATTATGTGCAAACACAGTTTCATGCCTCATGAGTTTCTGTCCATTTATTCAAGTGGACTTAAAATGAAGATGTGGAGGCTTACAATTTCCTCACCGTGTTTCCCTCCGAACACTGCTTTTCAGCATACCTACAGATTTTATTAAACTTACATGCAAATAAGGATCAACATGATAATCAATGAAGATTTGGCCTTGGGTTTCTTCCTAATTAGAGAGCTCGCTTTTCTCTTGTTGCAATGATTTAGGAGTTAGGCATTCTTGAAGTGGCAGACATTTAAATGTCTTCCTCAATAGGCCACAGCAGCTTCATTGCTAGAAATACATTAAAAATTCTGAATTTATTAGAATCCTAAAATGGCTACAGCACAGAAGGGGGCATTTTGGTCCCTGGCTCCATGCTTGTTCTCTGGAAGGACAGTTTAGCTGAATGCACTCCTGACAAAATAGAATCAACAAGTAAAGCTATCCCAGCCGGAATCTCTTGTTCCTAAAGCCAGTGCATTATCCAGGAGGTCACTGACGCTGTATAATATTATCAGTTGCAATCCTACAATCTATAACCTTTTCAAACTCAGAGGTTGACACAAACTAAACTGTACTTCCTGATTTTCTGCTGGTTTCTACAGATTGCTGCAGGATCAGGCAGGTAACTTGGCAATGCAGTCTGGAAGGTGTGGTGGTGAATTTTTTTTACTCAAGACAGACTGAAGAGATAAATGAGCTGTCCCTTTGAAAGGGTTAACTTGCATCTTTGAAATTTAAGAATACACGTGGAAAGCAGTCTTCTCTTCTTCTTTAGTTTTTAGATTTTAAATCACAAAATTTTCCCCTGTTCTTTACTTTCTGGTTCAGCCCTTGTGCTTTTCAACGTTGATGATATCTTATGCTATGACCTTTGACTGTTCACACTCTATCAAAGTGAAAAGCTTTATTCCCGGGGACGAAAAAAAATCTTAGCATCCATCTTTTTGTTTTTGTCAACAAACGCTGCTATCAAGCCTTCAACTGAAGGAAATAACTAAGGAACAGATGGTATGGGAGCACTGCATACGGGGCGCAGGAAGGAAAAATCACGTAATGAATCACACGTCCAAAAGATTTCTTCTGTTATACTGGTTTGAGTGAATATCAATGATATGTGAAGGAGAACTTTATTCAAAGAGCATGGAGTACATTATCTCTGCTATGTAATCTCAATTCCAGTTACCTAAGCTCTTTCAGTTGAATGGCATATTGAAATGGTGATTAAATTTGTCGTATAAAGAAATTTGAATTTGAGGAAACCAGTATCAGTATCATTTGCAGGATCACCATTCAACCAGGCAAATGGTCAGCCTGCTACTTAGGTGCACATATCATGTATTAATATTATGACGTTTATGCTCATTTCACCATATTGAACATGCAGAATTACATGTTAACACATGGAACATTCCAAAATTTGAATCCTGAGAATTATGTTGCCACTTTACTAAATAGTCATGCACTGTCTTTGTGAGAAATAGCCCGTTGTCTTAAGATACCATTATATAAAGCACCAGCTTACAACACAGCCTCAGTTTTATAAATCCAGTTAAAAAAATATATTGAGCTGGCCCATGTCACTAATCTGCCTGTGTTGGCATTTCTGAGGGCAGAGTGAGTCAAATTTTATGACAGAAGACCTTGCTTTCAACAGGCAACTGTCAGCTTGAATAGTTGCCCAGAAAACTTTGTCTCTAGCACATTTAACTGGCAAAAAATAATCAGGAGAGACAGCAGCCTTCTAAGGACTGTGATTGACCAGCAATAAGGAAGGGATGGTCGTGATCACACCCAAAAACTACCTTGATTAATTGCAATCACAATTAAAGAAATGTGGGGGCAATGACACAGGAGGAACAGTTGAATGTCCTGCTGTAGGTGGCACATTAAAAAGGGTCACTCGTACAGAAGGCGCATTCAACCATTCCTGTTGCAAAACCTCATTTCTCTTCCCTTAAATCATGTGCCATTTGTTTTAGTGTGAGTTTGATTTTACTAATTACATAGGCACACTGCCAAGTTCTGTCAGTGGTGCTAAAGCCTCATAAAATCAGTCCCTGTTATTCCACACTACTCTTTGTATTTTCAAGAATATGATTTTCCCCATGCTGCGTAGCAGTGGACTTATTTACAAATTGCTGATACCATATCTGCCACTACTGAAAAATTTACCCTTATTGCTGAATTTAAATGAAAAACATTTTAATGTGAGCAGCAGGGAGAGTATGAACAGCAAATTTTCTTATTTGTTAAAGTGGCTTATAAAGAAATTTGTCCTGTACTCAGCAGAAAATCATGGCTATAGTTACTGAGGAAGTTAACTTTAGCAGTTATGGTGATAGGAGAAAATTCTGGCTTATTATCACATCATCAACTCTTATTGTCATAAAAGCAGGTACTGTATATGAAATTAGGCATGGTCTCATAGAATGGTGGAAAAGACTTGAGTAGGGACTGCCTGCTCCTGTTTCTACATCAATGTAAGAGCAGTTACACCCATCCTTATTGCTCAGTAACAGCTTCCTCCCTACAATTATGGAGGGACCATAAAGCCATCAATTATGGTACACTTTGCTACTTGCGCCTGAGCTACACGGTATGCAGGTTCTAAAGGCCTCTTAAAGGTTTTGTATAAGGCAGGAAAGCCTCACATGAAAGTAGCTGGCTAACAGTAATTACGAAAAAAATCTCAATATATGGAGTTATCACTTTGTTTTAAAACAAAATCATCTCACTGTGTAGGAATACAGATAGGGTTAAACCATGGCAGATACATTTTAGAGAAATGAGTAAGATTTTGAATCTGAGATGAGTAAGTTGTTTTGGTTGCTTAATGACAAGGGAGTAGGAATTGTGGAAGAACAGAATGATCTGGATGTCCATTTGCACAGACATTTAATAATAACACACAGGTACAATGCATGATCAAAAGGTTTGATACAATAAACTCAGGAGTACAGTACCAAAATGGTCGTATTACCAGACAAATAATCTGGGGGATTGTGGACATGAGTTCAAATCCACAATGGAGGTTTAAGAATTTAAATTGAATTAATAAATCAGGCAATTAAAAAGTTAATATCAGTAATTGGGACCATGAAATTACCAGGTGTTGCAAAATTTATCTGGTTCTCGAATATCCTTAATAGAAGATGTTGCCAGCATTACCTGGTGTTAACTTTATTTGAGGAGAGTCTCACAATGTTGTTGATTCTTAAGTAGCCTCTGAGGTTTTCCAACAAATCATTTGAACTGTATTCAAGGAGGCAGCTTACCGGCATCACCTTTTTGAGCAAATCTAAGGATGGATGATATAAATGCTGGCCTCATTGGCAATGCCCTCATCATCTGATTGAACAAAATATTGGTCTTTATCTTGGGAGGGGGAGGTGATTAAAAACATGAGAAAATAATACTTGCTTTTTTTCAAACAGAAACATTGTCAAATTCTAGCTGGAGTGATACACTTTTTTGTGGTTCACTTCCCAAAACTGGATGTACTAACCTTGAAGGTGATATGATACAGATCCCCCTCATGATGTTGCAGCTTTTAAAGCAAGTGCCTTTTCATTGCATCTCCTGGGCTCAGGGGTACCAGTCACATTGACTTTTTGGAATACCTCTTAAATATTGAATTCCCCTAAAATATAATTTGATTCAGTGATGAAAGCTATTATTACCAAATTTCAACTGTGACTTGGTACAATAAGAAACAATTCAAAATGAATCAAGTAAGCTTAAAACAATAAGCATAAACAATTAGTAGCTAAAATTTAGTGCAACAGGTCTAGTCTGCAGTGAAATAGTAATAAAATAATGTGGTGTGAAGCACTGAAAAATAAAAACACACTTTTGAATTAGATTTAAAAGTAAAAATGCAACCTCAAGAAAACACCACAGAAGATTAGACACAGGTTTGTATATTATCCAGACAAAAACTTAACGTATGGCATGCACTGATGGCAAGAAACAGAAATGACATGTTATAGCATGCACTGCGGAAAGCACCAATCAATTTTGTCAAAAATCCAACACAGTCACTTAATTTCTGACTGTTTGCAATGATAAATGCTATCGTGCACAACAGCTGTAAACATTTAGGCAAAATTACACGTCCCTCAAACGTTCCTGCAGGAGAAAGATACAAACATTTGCCAGCTACACACGCATGTGAACTGCTTCAGATTGTGAAAAGGGGGAGGGAAGGAAAAAGAAGAGGAGAGAGAGCAGTGGAATGAAAACAAAACAGTCTACAGGGAATAATTTGTCTTTCATGCTTTGAGCAGGCAGAGGGGGGCGCATGCGCAGCGGCGGCGTGGGCGTGGGGAAGGGGGCGTGGCCTCAGCCATACAGCCTCAACCAAACTTGCCGGGTGGTGGCAGGTCCCGCCCCCTCCTCCTGCGGTGGGCGGGCTCCGATTGGAGGGACGCCGGTGGGTTCGCGGGAGAGGGGGAGGGCGTAAGGCTGTGGGCGATTGGAGGAAGCATCCCGTCAATCACGGGAGACGTCAGGCGGCTCGGCAGCAGGGTAGATGGATCCGGGTAGTTAAGGGCGGGCGGGCGGTGGAGTGAGTGTCGCCGTCGCGGCTGAAGGGGGGAAAAAATAAAATAATTTTTTAATCTTTAAAACAAAAAAAAACGGCAGCGCGCCCGGGAGCTGAAACTGTGAGGAAGATCGGCCTTCAAACTAGCGAAGAACAAAAAAACCTCGAAGTCTTTTGGTAAATCTGTACATCTGTAGAAGTACATATTCTTTATATATATATCTATCGAGTGAAACACGAGAAGAGGGGGAGAAAACAAAACAAAAAAAAACGATAAGAACTATGGTGGGGGAAATGGAAACGAAGGAGAAGCCGAGACCGACTCCCGATTATTTAATGCAGCTGATGAACGACAAAAAATTAATGTCGAGTCTGCCCAACTTTTGTGGGATATTCACGCATTTGGAGCGGCTGTTGGATGAAGGTAAGCGGGCTGAGAGTATTCCTCAGGAGTGAGAGGGCCATCGACTGTCCAGCCACTATTAAACCTTCTTCCTTCACATTTCATGGAAGAGACAATTTCCACCGCAACCTTTTTTTTGGGGGGTGGGGAGAGAAATAAATGAGAAAAGAAAGTTGGCCAGGATTAAAGTTTTTAGTTTTAATCTGCCGCCCACCCCTATATTTTCCACTTTTTTTCTTGAAAATAATGTTGCCCGACCGCTCCTTCCTGGCGCCGCCCGACCCCTCCCTCCCTTACCCCCCCCCCCCACCCCCACCACCACCCCAGGAGAGTTGAGGGTTCGACCCCCACCGCGCCGAGCAAGGCAAGCCATTCTGTTCCCCCGCCCCCCCGTCTTTGAAGATGTCTTCCTCTGTTTTCAGACACGGATTCCAATTTAGTCGTTTGTTCATAAATAACTTACTGATATTTTTTCTGTCTCGAGTTTTACTACTTTTTTTGTTTTAATCATTCCTTTCCTTATTTTTAAACACTTCGTGGGTACGCTTTAAAAGATTTTTGAAACTTTTTTTTTGGTTTTTCTTTCGTCTGTTCATTCCTGGGTTCTCTTTCCCCCTACCTTCCCCCCCCTACCTTCCCCCCCCCTACCTTCCCCCCCCCTACCTTCCCCCCCCCTACCTTCCCCCCCCACCTTCCCCCCCCCACCTTCCCCCCCCCACCTTCCCCCCCCCACCTTCCCCCCCTACCTTCCCCCCCCTACCTTCCCCCCCCTACCTTCCCCCCCCTACCTTCCCCCCCCTACCTTCCCCCCCCTACCTTCCCCCCCCTACCTTCCCCCCCCTACCTTCCCCCCCCTACCTTCCCCCCCCTACCTTCCCCCCCCTACCTTCCCCCCCTACCTTCCCCCCCCTACCGTCCCCCCCCGACCTTCGCCCCCCCCTACCTTCCCCCCCCTACCTTCCCCCCCCTACCTTCCCCCCCCACACCCTCCCCACCTTCCCCCCCTCCCCCCCCACCCCTCCCCACCTTCCCCCCCTCCCCCTCCCACCCCTCCCCACCTTCCCCCCCCTCCCCCCCCACCTTCCCCCCCCCCCTCCCCCCCCACCTCCCCCCCCACCACTCCCCACCTTCCCCCCCCTGCCCGCCCCCACCCCTCCCCACCTTCCCCCCCCCCCCCCCCCCAACCTCCCCCCCTCCCCCCCCACCCCTCCCCACCTTCCCCCCCTCCCCCCCCACCCCTCCCCACCTTCCCCCCCTCCCCCCCCACCCCTCCCCACCTTCCCCCCCCTCCCCCCCCACCCCTCCCCACCTTCCCCCCCTCCCCCCCCACCCTCCCCCCCCTCCCCCCCCACCCCTCCCCACCTTCCCCCCTCCCCGCCTTCCCCCCCTACCTTCCCCCCCTCCCCCCCTACCTTCCCCCCCTCCCCCCCCTAACCTTCCCCCCCCTCCCTTCCCCCCCTCCCCCCCCTACCTTGCCCCCCCTCCCCCCCTCACCCCCTCCGCCCCCACCTCCCACCTTCCCCCCCCACCTTCCTTCCCTTCCCCCCCCACCTTCCTTCCCTTCCCCCCCACCTTCCTTCCCTTCCCCCCCAACCTTCCTTCCCTTCCCCCCCCCACCTTCCTTCCCCTCCCCCCCACCTTCCTTCCCCTCCCCCCCACCTTCCTTCCCCGCCCCCCTCCTTCCTTCCCTCCCCCCCCCTACCTACCCCCCCCTCCCCCCCCTACCTTCCCCCCCCTCCCCCCCCCTACCTTCCCCCCCCTCCGCCCCCCCTACCTTCCCCCCCCTCCCCCCCCCTACCCCCCCTCCCTTCCCCCCCTCCCCCCCCCCCTACCTTCCCCCCCTCCCCCCCCCTACCTTCCCCCCCCTCCCCCCCCCTACCTTCCCCCCCCTCCCTTCCCCCCCCTCCCCCCCCTCCCTTCCCCCCCTCCCCCCCCCACCTTCCCCCCCCTCCCTTCCCCCCCCTCCCCCCCCTCCCTTCCCCCCCCTCCCCCCCCCCACCTTCCCCCCCTCCCCCCCCCCCTACCTTCCCCCCCTCCCCCCCCCCTACCTTCCCCCCCCTCCCCCCCCCTACCTTCCCCCCCCCCTACCTTCCCCCCCCCTCCCCCCCCTACCTTCCCCCCCCCCCCTTCCCCCCCCTCCCCCCCCCTACCTTCCCCCCCCCCCCCCCTACCTTCCCCCCCCCCCCTACCTTCCCCCCCCTCCCCCCCCCTACCTTCCCCCCCCTCCCCCTACCTTCCTTCCCTTCCCCCCCCCACCTTCCTTCCCTTCCCCCCCCACCTTCCTTCCCCTCCCCCCCTCCTTCCTTCCCCTCCCCCCTCCTTCCTTCCCCTCCCCCCCTCCTTCCTTCCCCTCCCCCCCTCCTTCCTTCCCCTCCCCCCCTCCTTCCTTCCCCTCCCCCCCTCCTTCCTTCCCCTCCCCCCCTCCTTCCTTCCCCTCCCCCCCTCCTTCCTTCCCCTCCCCCCCTCCTCCTTCCCCCCCCTCCCCACCCTTCTCCCCCCCCCACCTCCCCACCCTTCTCCCCCCCACCCCACCCTTCTCCCCCCCCCCCACCTCCCCACCCTTCTCCCCCCCACCCCACCCTTCTCCCCCCCCACCTTCCTTCCTTCCTATCCCCCCCCCACCCTTCTCCCCCCCACCCTTCTCCCCCCCCACCCTTCTCCCCCCCCACCCTTCTCCCCCCCCACCCTTCTCCCCCCCACCCTTCTCCCCCCCACCCTTCTCCCCCCCACCCTTCTCCCCCCCACCCTTCTCCCCCCCACCCTTCTCCCCCCACCCTTCTCCCCCCCCCACCCTTCTCCCCCCCCCACCCTTCTCCCCCCCCCACCCTTCTCCCCCCCCCACCCTTCTCCCCCCCCCACCCTTCTCCCCCCCCTTCCCTCCCCACCTCCTTCCTTCCTATCCCCCCCCCACCCTCCTTCCTTCCTATCCCCCCCCACCCTCCTTCCTTCCTATCCCCCCCACCCTCCTTCCTTCCTATCCCCCCCCACCCTCCTTCCTTCCTATCCCCCCCCCACCCTCCTTCCTTCCTATCCCCCCCACCTTCCTTCCTTCCTATCCCCCCCCCACCTTCCTTCCTCCCCCCCCCCCACCTTCCTTCCTCCCCCCCCCCCACCTTCCTTCCTCCCCCCCCCCCACCTTCCTTCCTCCCCCCCCCACCTCCTTCCTCCCCCCCCCCACCTTCCTTCCTTTCCCCCCCCCACCTTCCTTCCTTTCCCCCCCCCACCTTCCTTCCTTTCCCCCCCCCCACCTTCCTTCCTTCCTTCCCCCCCCCCCACCTTCCTTCCCCCCCCCCACCTTCCTTCCCCCCCCCCCCACCTTCCTTCCCCCCCCCCCCCACCTTCCTTCCCCCCCCCCCCACCTTCCTTCCCCCCCCCCCCCCACCTTCCTTCCCCCCCCCCCCCACCTTCCTTCCCCCCCCCCCCACCTTCCTTCCCCCCCCCCCACCTTCCTTCCCCCCCCCCCCCCCCATCCTTCCTCCCCCCCCCCCACCTTCCTTCCTTTCCCCCCCCCCACTTCCTTCCTTTCCCCCCCCCCACCTTCCTTCCTTTCCCCCCCCCCCCCACCTTCCTTCCTTTCCCCCCCCCCACCTTCCTTCCTTCCTTCCCCCCCCCCCCACCTTCCTTCCCCCCCCCCCCCACCTTCCTTCCCCCCCCCCCCACCTTCCTTCCCCCCCCCCCCCACCTCCTTCCTCCCCCCCCCCCCACCTTCCTTCCCCCCCCCCCCCCACCTTCCTTCCCCCCCCCCCCCCACCTTCCTTCCCCCCCCCCCCCCCCACCTTCCTTCCCCCCCCCCCCCCACCTTCCTTCCCCCCCCCCCCCCCACCTTCCTTCCTTTTCCCCCCCCCCACCCTTCCTTCCTTCCTTTTCCCCCCCCCCCACCTTCCTTCCTTCCTTCTCCCCCCCCCCCCCACCTTCCTTCTCCCCCCCCCCCCACCTTCCTTCCCCCCCCCCCCCCCCCACCTTCCTTCCCCCACCTTCCTTCCCCCCCCCCCCCACCTTCCTTCCCCCCCCCCCCCCACCTTCCTTCCCCCCCCCCCCACCTTCCTTCCTTCCCCCCCCCCCCACCTTCCTTCCTTCCCCGCCCCCCCCCCCCCCCCACCTTCCTTCCTTCCCCGCCCCCCCCCCCCCCCACCTTCCTTCCTTCCCCGCCCCCCCCCCCCCCCACCTCCCACCTTCCTTCCTTCCTATCCCCCCCCACCCAAGTTATCTTTAAGCCCTCTGAGTGGCGGTGGGAACAGTTTGTATGAACTGCCGTGCAGAGTTTGCTTGGAACTTCGGGCGATTCTTTTTAACATGCGTAGTCATCTGGAATTTTTCCAGAGGAAGCCGGCTCCGTTTTTTTCGTACTCTGGGGTGAACAAATCGGTTTTTAAAAATTTACTAGTTGTAGCTAAACTTTGGTTCTCTTTCTATTTTTGTGACTCAGCGTTGGGAACTGTCGAATTTTGGTTTAACACGCGGCATTATTTCTCGTAAAAGACAAAAGGTCACGCATTCGTTTGCTCCCATCCCCTAAAGCCCACGCGACACATTGGAAAGTGGGAGCTCTCAAAATGCAATTTCAATTCTAACACTAGGCTGCGCCAAACTATATAAAACAAGTTTCGAATTCTTTTGATGGATGCACAGAGATCAGTGCTGAATGGGTTTCCTAAATCACGGTTCTTACTTTTTTAAAGGAATTAAATTTATCAACTACGGGTACTGTACCTTTCTATCTATTAACACTCGAGATAGCTTGAGTCACGAGAGCCGTCTTCCAATACCGTGCATAATTGAAATTGGGTGTTAAATGTCTTGTTTGCTGTAACTACTGAATTGTTGCTTTTAAATGAATTTAACACGTGTTTTGAATTATTGTTGTTTAGTAACTTAAGAGCACACAACAGTAGCCAAATTCAAATCTGTTAATCTAGCGGGAAGTTTTGTTGATCTATGTCGAAGTACTGCCGGTTCCCTTTTTTAACAACAAAACAGCAACCCCCACCTCCCGCAGTCTAGTTCCTATTTGCAAATTGGCCTACTCGGGATTCGCACTTACGTCTCAAAAGTGTGGTGAGGGAAACATTTATCCCAGGTTTCCATTTTGGAGGTTTATATTTGCATTAGCCTTTTTTTTTCTTTATTAAAGCTACTTGTTCATAAGAATTCCCTACTTTACTAACAGTATTGTGGCCTACCGAACCTTCTGATTTAACCTTTTTTGTATCTAATTCTGGTCTGAACCAAAAAATTTGGCTGCAAGACCCTTTGTTATGGATGTTACTCCATGTACACATTGAAATATTTTACTCCTCGGTATAAATGCTGTTTTCCTACGATTTTAAAATTTCTGGACACCATAGTACATTGTACTGCAAACGCAGTTTGACCGGTTCACTGTAAAGCTTTTAATTGTGGCGATGGCTGTATATTCTTGTAGGGGGCGCAGGTTTAAGATCCTAATTGTCATTTATTTCTGCTCTCTTAAATTACATAATTGCTGTAAAATCTGCACTTTTTTTGTACCCCTTTGTATGTGTGGACCTGAAACAGTTTTCTAAGCAACACCTCCTGTACATTTCCCTAACGTTGCGGGTCTTGAGTTTTCAGCATTTCTGGCCCTTATATTCTAGGTCCATTTAGTTGATTCTTCAGTTTTTTTGGAACTTGAAATAATCTGTTGACAGTGCCAAGGTTTGTTGTAAACTGTGCTTCAAACAAATCCATGTGATTCATTGCACAGTTATGACTTGCAACCTAACCCTGAAATCTTTTGAATTTAATGACATTAGAGCCACAAGCACATCTGTGTAGTCACCTGGATAGAATTCTTCTAACGTATAAGCTGCTACATTGCAAACCAAAATTTCAGGGAGCATGTACCTCCAACATTTGGATGCCTTTCTTGATTCTATTGCACTTTCACATTAATTCTCAATCCATATAAATATTTTTATGTTCAAACATGAGTTGATTTGTTATGACATACTTGTTAGTCATCCTGTTTTAACAGAAGGTAGAATTGATCATCTTTAACTTGTACATGGTTCTCCACATCTGTCTGTCTTCCCCTTCCCGCTCTGCCGGCATGCAACTGAACAATATTCCCAAAATAGTAAGGAATGAACCCTCCTTGAATTACCCCCCCGTAGCAGCTTTGGCACCGTGCAGTCTGCATGATTACTGAATAAATCCAGTTTAAGGACTGAGGTAAAATGATCCCGATTTATCAAATTGGTGACTGTGCATTTCCAATTATAGCTGTTCATTGTTAATGGAAGGTTGGTGGCTCATAACCACCCAGAGGCAAAGGGCTGCTACGCACTTGGGCAGCAAGGTGGCTCAGTCGTTAGCAGTGCTGCCTCACAGCACCAGGACCTCTGGTTTGGTTCAACCCTTGGTGACTGTCTGAGTGGAGTTTGCACAGTTTCCCCTGTCTTTTGTGGGTTTCTGCAGGTTCTCTGGTTTCCTCCCACAGTCTCTAAAGATGTGTGGGCTAGGTGGATTGGCCATTCTAAATTGCCCATAGAGTTCAGGGATGTGTAGATTAGGTGGGTTATAGCGGGGTGGGTCTGGATGGGATGCTCTTGAGGGTCATGTGGACTTGTTGGGATGAAGGGCCTGTTTCCACACAGGGATTCTGATAATATGTATTGTAAGTCTGTCTTTTCACTGTTGAGTGAGTTGATTTTGACGAGGTTAAATAGTTATTATTTAGAAACACTTTGTACACTGTAGGGAGCCCAAGCAAACTTTGTGTGCAAAACCTGAAAGGCAGATGCTATATGTTTATTTCTTCCTACTGTCAAATACAAATGGGCTTGGTATTTCTCAAGCTTCCTGAACAGTTCAGAATGCTGTGATCTGTTGAGCTGAAACATAAGTTTATTGACCTAAATACAGCTTTAAAAACTGTTTGTTTTAACTAGTATTTGTTCTGTGCTCTGCCTGCTAGCCCCTTTTTGTTGTTGGGTGAGTTACGGTGACAGTATTAGTTGTGCTGAAGCTTGTAATCTTGGTTGAAGGACAAGCCCTTGACCTGATAGTTCTTGTATTGTGCTTTGTTTTAAAAGTTGGACAGTGCATCATACACTTCACATGGTGCCTTACTAAAATGGCAATATAGATGAACAAGGTCATTTAAACAATTTTAACTTCTCTATCTACATTAACTTTATTGTTAAGTATTGTCTTCAGTCTGTATTACTTCACTGGTAGAGTGGGATGAGGCATTTGGACACTGATCAGCTCACTTCAACTGCAGCTTTCTAGCATTCTTTACCTGTAGATATGTTCGACTAGAATTATGCTGCTGTTTGAATTTTCATGGTGTTGGACAACCTAGTTGGAAGTGTTTTGAGTTTTGATTTGACAACTAAGTGGATCAGCTATTGCACATTGCAATAACATTTTGCAACCACCTTTTTGATTAGTTTGAGCTGTATAGCACCCCTTTATCCCATAACCAGAAATAGGTCTTCCAGAATCTGGCTTCTGACAACAAAATTCACCTTGATTTTTGGAGCTCCTCTATGGTGCTTCCTAAATTACAGGATGAAGGGTTTTTCAGTTTTCTTTGTCATGGAATGTTAGCATTGTTGGCAAGGTCAGCATTTGTTGTCCATGACTAATTGCCCTTAAGGTAATGAATATCAGAATCCTGCTTGGGTTGACCACCTGCCTGTATATTCTGGCCAATTAGACTATTCTTGCAAATGATAGCAATAGGTCAGAGATTGGTGAAATTAAGATACTTTGTATTTTTAATGCCAAGGTAATAGGAATTGTCTGTCACAGCATACTTTCCAGAGTGCATTTGTTCATTAACCATCTGGTTTAGTGAACTTGCAATTTGCAATTACTTTAGAGATATTTTGACAATTTCTGGTATGGCAAATGTTCATCTGCAAAAACCCAGGTTGCCACATGCTCAGTATTTGAGTCAGTTTCACTTTAATTTGAGGTTTTAAAGTGCTGTAACTTCAAGCTCCAGGCTCTGGCTTAGTGTTTGTTTGAATTTGGTTGAAGTTTAAGTAAAATGCTGCCAGTAGTCAGACCATCTAGAAGTCCATACACTTTGCTTCTGGAAAAATGTAGCATGCTGTTGCGTATAGTCTTAACATATATAGTGATATTCTAGTTTTTGCTGAAAACACAATCGAATCAACTTAATTTTTGTAAATTTCCCTTGTAATGTGTGATTTTGGTTTTGGGAGAGCATTTTACTTCGTATAGCAGGAAGTGAATGCATCTTGCCTTCTAAATGATACAAGTGAGTTATTTGGATTCATATGACAGGTAGCAGCTTGCATCAACTTTTTACACTTTCCCAAAGTTAGCTCTTAAATCGCCAGGTTTCTTTTATTTTCACAGTTTACCACAGTTGGAGTTGATATTGTTTTAGCTACTGAAATTTGACAACTTTGTCTGTTTATCAAGAGAAGCTAGAATGTGATGTCACACACCTTGTCTTGCCTTCTAAAAGGGGAGGACAATAATTATTGATCTTGATATTTACCCAGTTGTTTAGGATTGTTATGCTGATGCAGTAACGCAGTTTAACCTCTTTCTTTCTTCCAAAGAAGATAGATAACTGCAACTTTGGAAATTTTGTCTGGAAACTCTGGACACTGCAAAGGCTGTGAACCCTGATGACACTTGGTGACAGCATTGAAGACTTAGCTGCCAGAGCTAGTTGCACCTTCAAACCAAAGTGTTATATCTGTACTTCCTGGCTAACTACCTATCCATCAGGCTACGCTCTGATCCTTAAAAGGTTGGAGGTGTTGCCAACAGTGCTTTTACTTGCACATCCATAAACTCAGGATGTTTGGCTCCTGCCGGGAGTATTCAACTCCAGTCCTCAGTTTTGGTCCAGTCTTAGTCAAAACAGCTGAAATTGTTGTAAATGCCTACCTTGAGCATTGACACATCATTTGACAAATGCCATGAAGGGCCTCTGGTGAAATGGGAATCCTGATGAAAACTCTTTGCTTGTTGTGGTTGTTGGAGACGACCCCAGAACTTTACCCAAGTTATTCAGTGTGTCCTAAATCCAAAGATCTTCAGATATTTCAATGACTGCTCTTCCATCAGGGCTAAAAGTGGGATGTTCACGCATCCCAGATGTTCACCATTCCTCATCCTGAAGCGCTGCCTGTCCATATGCAGCAAGACCTGGATGATAATCTGGTTTGTGCTGATACGTGCCAAGTAGTATTTATGACTCACCTGCTAGACATTGGATATTTCCAACAAGAGAATTACAGAAAGAACCATTGCCAACTCCCCACTATCGATGTTCAATACTAAGCCACCTTCCAGAAGAGTGTGAACTGGACCAACCCAACTGTGGCTATGAGAAAACTGAAGTTGGGAAATCCATAGTGACTAACTTGCCTACTGAATGTTTGTTTGTTTTTTCCCCCCAAAACCTGTCTACCATCTGCAATGCACAATTCAGGAATGGGAAAGAATATGCTCCATCTCCTTGTGCGAATCACCAATAATCAATGCCCCATGCCACACAAACCTAGTTGATTAGCATCCTGTCTGCCACCTTAAGCATTCACTCTCCAAGTTGTATGCACTGTCTACAAGATGCACTTCAGCAACTCAAAGACCACATTTTACAATATCTTCTAAACCTGAGATCTGTATTCTTTTGTAGAAGGGCAGCATTTGTATGGGTATACCTTTACCTCCAAGCCCCTCACTATATTGATTTATGGTGTATGTAGCAGTTCTTTCAGCATTGCTGGGTCAAAATATTGGAACTTTGTTCAGAAAACTTAGTGGGAATATCAGTGTTAGATCAGTCTGCAGCAGCCATGAAGGTAACTCAGCTCCACCATCTTGAAGGGGATTAACAATGGGCAATCATCACTGGCCTGCCTGATTTTTTTTTTTTAAAAGCACAATTGAAATATTAAAATAATTCTAGCTCTGGTTATGCCGATCAATTTATCATGATTTAAAACTGCTTTTTTTTATTGCTAACTACTGTTTGTTTTTTCCAATTTTAGTGCAAGTTACAGCAATCAATTCAAAGTTTCACTTCCCTTACCCCTACTCCAACAGTTAAAGCAACCTGTACAGCTCTGCCATGTGTCCATGTCCTGTTTTTGAAATTAGTATGGTGCAAATTAATAACTTTAAGAACAGTACCAGTCACCATCTTGTATTCAGCAGGAGCAGCTAGGAAATGAAAAGTGACTGCAACTTTAAAGAGTAGAGGGAAGAACAGATGATAAATTATTCTGGATTTTTATCTGTTTCAGCATTTGAAATAATCTTTTAAAAAGGGCTATTAGAATTCACGTTGCCATAAAAGTTGTTTCTTGTATATCCTGCCAATAACTAATAAATTAACATAGTCCAGATGGAAGCGCTGAATATCTGCTGATCTTGACACCATTCTTTTGCAGCCAGAGTTTTAAGTCTGCTGTTTTGCAGTAGCTAGCTTCCTATTTTAGTTGATACATCTTCAATATCGTTAAATTGCATTACCTAATGTCAGTTGATTATATTAATCTTCCTTATTCAACTAGTTTTTTGTCCAAACATATACATGTATTTGATTGCACTTCAATAATAGAATTGTTGACCACTGTCACTGGTTTACTGTGGCTCTGTCTCTCCATTCCAGTCAATATGAAGGTACTGTACTGCACTCTTCCTTGCTCATTCCTGTGCTCACTTCTGTTTTTCCTCTTTGGTGTTTTGTTATTTGCTGGTGACTTCAAAACCTTCATAAAAAGGGAGGTTACTCTGATGTGTGTGGGTTAGGCTGTTACTTGTTGGAATTCAGAAGGAGCGGCAAATATATTGAATGCAAGATTCTTAAGGCTTTGGCAAGGTAGATGTGCTGAAGTTGTTTCTTCTTGTGCATGGCTCTAGAATCAAAAGCATAATTTCAGGGACAAATGTCTAAAGTCTGAGATGAGTAATTTACTACCTAGGACCTTAGTGAATCTGTGGAATTGTACCACAGAAACCTGTTGGCTGGGTTGTTAATATTAGACGGGAGTCGAGGATTTAAGGGACTAGTCAGGAAAATGGAGTTGAAGATTGTTAGATCCAATTGATGGGCCCCTTGCTAAAAATCCTGTCCCTTTAACCCTGAATGGAATTCCTTCATCAGTGTGCCACCTCTGGAAAAATACTGACTTTTAAAAGAAATTTTGTTATTTACACTGTCTAATCAGTCCAGTTTAAATTAAGCTGAGTTGTCTGTATTGTGTAATCCTGCATTTGTTGGATAATTTGAATGTGATGCACTATCTTTTTATAAATTAGCCATGTTGTAAGATTTTTGCGCTCTTATTCAAATCTCACGTGTTTCACCTTTCCTCTAATGTATCTTTAAATGAGTGCTGCTGTGTTCACACTCTAATTGTGAATTGCCAAGACGAAGAATTGGACTACCAGCTGCTTATCCTGCTGTTAGGCTCTCGTCTGGAATTATGATCTTTTAAAAATGACTGCTCTGGTGCTTCTGCTCCCTGATAGGTTTAACCCGCTCCTCCTTGTTCCTGTCTAAAGTTTGTTTTGTGCTTTGAGGATAATGCCGACAAATGTTGTATCATCTTTTAGCTAACAAACAAATCCGAACAGTCCTTATTTAATCAAGTCTGTAGTCCACTTTCAAGTGAATGGTCCCAGCATACGCAATTGCTTTATTTTCCATCCCTATTACTGGTGTTGGGAATGATTTTAACCAAAATTCTGACTTTCTGACAAATGAATGAACCAGCAGTTGACACTAGTGTAATCCTGAGTTGTGCATTTGCTTATTGAACTTTTGGCCTTCCTTTTGTGACTGTTAATGAAGGAGATTATACATAGACTTTGATCAATATTGAACAGTAATATTGCTAGTAATGGCTTCAATAATTGATCGCTGTAGTGCTTCCACTATTTTCAAACTGGATGTCATTCCAAAATGAGATACAAAACTAACACATTGTGAAATAAGCAAACAATATATAGTAATCAGGTTGAGCATCTCAGCGTATACTTTAATAAACTTTTCCTTGATCATTAAGTACTTCAGTATTTGTGCAGTTCAACGGAACTGGTCAGTGCTTTCTAGATATATTCGTTAATGCATTGCTTAAATATACTTCTGTGAATTTAAAATTGTACATGCAATCTTTTTACCCACTAAACAGAAGGACAGCTAAGAGAGTGATTGGCTTGAACTGTAGATCATTCCAAACTAAGGTAATATTTGGAGTGATCAGGGAAGGAGAAAGTGTGTTTGGCAACTAGATTTAGTACAGTCACTTTGTCCTTCAGAATCAGAAGGACAGCTGAAATCTTGTATGTTCCAGTAAGTGTTTATGGTACAACCCAGGACTCTTTGACTTGCCTGCACCTCTATCAAGATCCTTGGCAGATCTGCTAGATGGATACATCAGTCTTTCTATTTGTTATAATCTGCCTAAGATGTTGGTGTCTAGGACTTACTGCTGTTTCATCTTTTTGTTTTCCAACATCACAACAGATGGATGGTCTATGCAGTATTTCTCTGATTTCAGAAATTAAGGCCTTGCCCTAACTGCCCATGGCCTGATTTGAAAGGAGCTTGTTGCACGAAAGAATCGGCATTCTAATATCCCATAACTTGTGCATGCTGTTTGTAATTGAGATAACAAGGTGTAGAGCTGGATAAACACAGCAGGCCGAGCAGGAAGGCTGATGTTTCAGGTCTAGGCCTGAAACGTCAGCCTTCCTGCTTGCCCTGCTGTGTTCATCCAGCTCTACACCTTGTTATCTCAGATTCTCCAGCATCTGCAGTTCCTGCTATCTCTGAAATGGTTGTAATTATGATCCCTGTTGATCTTTTGGATTGGAATAAGTAGCCTTATCTGAGAGAACTTACCTACCCAATGATAATGTCGACTGCAGAATTAAATGTCAGTTGACTGGTTTACCATCTTGTAAAGTCATTATAAATTTGAGAAATGGTTCCATGTCTGTGCCTCATTGTAAATTGCTGCCTGGACTAGAGGGCTTATCTTATGAGGAGAGGTTGACTGAGCTCGGTCTCTTTTCATTGGAGAAAAGGAGGAGGAGAGGGGACCTAATTGAGGTATACAAGATAATGAGAAGCATAGATAGAGTTGATAGCCAGAGACTATTTCCCAGGGCAGAAATGGCTAGCACGAGGGGTCATAGTTTTAAGCTGGTTGGAGGAAAGTATAGAGGGGATGTCAGAGGCGGTTTCTTTACGCAGAGAGTTGTGAGAGCATGGAATGCGTTGCCAGCAGCAGTTGTGGAAGCAAGGTCATTGGGGTCATTTAAGAGACTGCTGGACATGCATATGGTCACAGAAATTTGAGGGTGCGTACATGAGGATCAATGGTCGGCACAACATTGTGGGCTGAAGGGCCTGTTCTGTGCTGTACTGTTCTATGTTCTATGTAGATATTAATGGTTTAGACTGGTTGTGCTTTTTTATGCTCATAAATCAAGCTTTGAACAAATTGTCAAAAATTTAGACTTTCATTGGGTGCCAGGTTCATTTAGATATGCCACCTGGTAACTGGATATCAAAAGCTTTTGTATGGAAAAGACTAACTTTTTGACTAACAAGTTATTGAATTGTTAGTGAGAGTGTCTTTGTCTTTGCTAAGAAAGTTGAAAACTTGAGCAAAAAGCCTCTGGCTTCAGTATTAAGATCAGTCATAATCTGTGTTTTGTAAGTACTTGTATTTGTCATTCTTGGCTGAATTATCTCCTGTTAAATGAATCTTCAGTGGCATTGCCAACATCCATGATATGATTCTAATTGAGTTATCTGTCCAAAATCGCATATAGCGGCTAACTTCGTATATTTTTGAAGTTGGTAAATGCTGCAAATACTCTGCAGGTCAGGCAGCATCTGACTGGAGAGAAACACCAACTGGGTTTGTGTTTTTTTAAAATGATGAGAAAAGTGTTTCTTGCTCCAGTGTCCCACCTGAGTGTTTCTGGTATTTTCTTCTGTTTTTATTTTGGATTTCCAGCAACTACAAACGTGGCTGTCAAATGAAATTTGTTATCTAGTTTTGACCGATTGCACTCATCTTAAAAAGTCAGTTTTTGAAACAAATTCTTTTAGGTGATGTATTTTGGGTCAGTGTTACACCATATTTTGAAAAGTTGCCTGCTTGATTTCAGCCCAAGTGAAATCAATTAATATCAATTATGTAACATGAATACTAATTATGAACATTGTTCGTTTAATTGTGCTACCTTCTTGTCACGTTTGAATAATTGCAGTGAAATTAAATGATTAACATGAAATCTGGAACCTTGGGCATTGATCCCTAAAAAAATACTTAGTTACAGGGCTCCATAGGCTCCAAACCATGGCATCTGCTTTTACGTGTATTGGTTTATGCAATCTTGAAACATGGGACATTGCTGGCTCGGGCAGCATTCATCGCCACCTTAAGGGCTACCAGAGATAGGCAGTGAGCTGCATTTTGAACAGCCATAGTTCATCTGCTGTAGGTAGACTCAGAATGCTGTTCGGGTGTGCTGTGGTCGATGAGCTGCTCTTGTGAAGAATCTTCTGATTGGTATTTCAAGTTGTGCATACAGGAAATTAGGGCTTGTTCTCTACAGTGATAATTAAACAGATTGTTATAAATAAACCATTGCATAAAAGGGCTTCAGGGAGCTTCATGATGGGTTATAGTTGGAAGCACTGTCTTTGTTCAAAATTCAGTGTGCAAGTGCAAATGCACAATTCTTTTAGTAAGAAAGTAAGCCAATTTTTCACTAGTGCATGCCTCACCCCTTATTGGCCACCTATATCTGAAAAGGTTGTCTTTTAGCATCTAGTGTGGCTTACTGACTGGAAATGCCATTTAGAAGAATAAAGGAAAATAATTTTCCTTTGACATGGATTACAGAATCTGTTACATGGTGCACTGGTTTTTGTGAAGTTTTTCCTTGACTTGCTTCTTGGAGAGATGCAGTAAGTATATACAACATTGTGCACAGACCTAGATGACTTTGGAAAGGGAATTTTTGATAGCGGTTATAGATCATTCAAGTAACTTCAAGGCCCAAGAGATTTCATGCTTGAAATGCAGTCTTTTGGCAGTAGTGAACTGACCTCTGTTTTTGCAAAATGCTGCCAGCCTTTTTTTACAGTTGCTGATAGACCAAGTCCAACTACCCAATTCTTGCATTAAACTGTTAAAAATATTTGCCTCCTGTTCCTGGGTTCTGGTGTCAAGCATTGGAGTGAATCTTCTTTTTGGTTAAGTGTTATTTTTCATGAATCCTAATTGGTTTGCTCATGCAAATATTCAAACTCTGCTCCTTAACTATCTAAGGGGCCCCCTCTTTTCAATGCTAAACCAACTTTTTCTTTAACTTGCCAGTGCTGGGATTTCCTGATGCCAGTTCCATCTTTGGTCTCCTGCCGTGCACGCTGAGCCTGCAACTGCCCTTTACTGTCAGCATAGTTATACAGCATCCATATTGCAACACTTTTCATGGCACATAGTAGGCCTATTCCAATACCTCAGTTTGAGCACCAGGTTATATATCTTGCCTGTAGTTGGTTGCATCAAATCTTAGACCCTCTAATTTCCTGTGGCTGTTTCCCTAATATCCAGTGTAGCTCAACATTTATTATAGTGTGGGGCCATACCTACCATGAAGATTTTAAAAATAGTTTTAAAACATGTTACTTTTATTTTAAATCATCAAAAATGAAAATTCTTAAACTGTATTATCCCCTCATCCACATGAGCTGCTTGCCATGTTGAGCAGTGACTATTTTACAATCACTGATCACTGCATCTTGTTGTCATCTACTGGAACCTAGTGTAAATTGTGTCCTGTTTTATGGTTAAAACATAAGTTAGTTTTCAATTAATATTGCAATGTGGTGTACATTTCAATATGTGAAGTGAGTAAGCACAGTGACCCAAAGCTTTAAATATAGCTTCTAACTGTACAAAAACTGAGTAGTATGGGTTGTTCAGTGGGATGTGAAAGATTTTTCTTTAGCGTGTTTGTATATTTTCAAAAGAGAAAAGTCTGTAAACGAGAGTCTGTGTCATGCACTACTCTTAATTGTCCTATCAGTGTTTTGAATATTTTAACTGACTTAGCTGTGTGGAAACTGCTGCAGGCTGTTTTCCATTCATATACTCTACTCTCTCTTCTCAATTTTAGTTTAAAATTATTGAAATGTATGTATTGTCTGGGCTGTTGAATTTGTCCACTGAATCTCTTAAATGTTTGTGAAATTTCATATTTGGCTACTGAGTCCTGTACTAAATTGCAGGGGCGCACACTAACATGGAATATAGAGTTAGGTTTAAAATCTTAAATAGTTGCTAAAATCTGCTTCCCCTTTTACTGGAGAGGTGAGCATTTTAAGTAATTGAATCAGCAAATGCAATGCTAAATGTGTTCCTTCTAAAGATAATAGAAACTTACCACTGGCTCTACCACTAAAGAGTTGTGGCTAGCTGCAGCATTTTTAAAATGTGATAAAATTGAAGTTCTGGTTGTCTTGGGATTAAAGTTTACACAATATTTATTACATGCTACGTTAGTTGTATTGTTTTGGCTTGTGCTACCCAGAAATATCTGCTGAATTAGTTTCAGCAATGTGTATGTAAGCATTTCTGTAAAAATCAGTGGTTATTAAAATTTTGTAATGAATGCAGCACTAATTGTTAATGAGGTCAATGCTCAACTTGCCCTTCTAAAAAGAATATTTACTTTATCTGTGTCTAAATGTAGAAACATCTTTCTTCAAACCCGATCTTAGCTCATTCATTGAGGCTCCCTTTTGCGGGTTGAGTCCAGGTTGTGCTCTGTGTAGTCTGATGTTGTGACCTGTCAAGGCATTTGGTGGCCAGGGTACACAAATACAAACTATATACCAATATTAATATCTCGAATGGCATTTGAGAGAAAGAAGAGTTAACCATTTGATAATCAGTCACTGGGATTAGCTTTTCAAAAAAAAAAGATGTAGCAATTTGAGCAAGGGGTTGGTGTGACAGGTACAAAGTGAAGACTGAGCAGGATGGATATTGAGTCTTGCAGGACAAGAGTGGTGATGGGGGAGGAAAAGAGATGGGAAATGTAGTTAGAGCAAGTGTGCGCCTTCTGAAAGCGAAACTAAAAAAACTAGCAGTGTACAAAAGAAAGGAATAGTGCAGGGAGGTGATATATGCTTGAACTGAGCCTGAAATGAAACGGTAGCTGATCTACTGTCGAACTTGTGGCATGATGTGGTAGATCAAGGGTAGATATGTGAGCATGTGGAATTTGTCTTGCAGACTAGAGATTCCTTGAAGCAGCCATCTAATCTGTTTCCTGTCCCAAATGTAGAGGACATCATACCTGATCCATGGGTGCAGCGTGCTGCATTAAAAGAAAAGCATTTGAGTGGTTGTCTGTGGAAGAAAAATTGAGCTCAAACTGCGAGCAAGAAGAGGTAAAAGGGCAGGCCTTGTATTTACATACAGTTGAGATTTCAGAAAAATTTAAATCCTGTGCATCTGAATGAGACGATGGTTTGGTGTCTCCTGCAAGAGAAGGCAACTCGTCAACTTTACATTCCAATATAGGATAGGCAACCTTTTTTTCACGTGACACTTCCAGCAAATGAATACAAAAATACAATTCTGACAAGCCCTTTTCTAATCCCTGTTGTACACAAAATTTGTAGTTTGTACTAACCTTTTTCAAACTTGGAAGGACAGACAAATCTTTAATGACTTTCACCATAAAGGCTGCCTCTTTTCTCTGTCTAAGCAATTTCTTCTCTCTTTGCAAAAGTTACAATGATTTTAAATACCTGTTGAAGCTGCTTTTACGTTGACCTTGTTTGGGTATCTGTGTTGGTTCCACAGTAGTATCCTTAGAGGTGATGTTCATGACTGACAAATTAAGATTGCCTGAACATGTAATCCAAGTTTTGGACACTTGTGATATAAGCACTTAACAAGATAAGTGCAAATTTATGTGGCGACTAGGAAATTTTGGCAGACAGATCTTCCATCTTTTATTTTCATTCTCCTTGTTCACCTACCCAGTGTTGTGTGTTGGAATCTGATAATCAACTTATGAAGTTGGTTTCAGAACATCTTGTGGTTCCCATTGCACCAAAATTTCTCATTCTGTTCTCCAGGGTTGCTACAGGAAAATGTAGCAAAGTCTAGTTTATGAATTGGATTTTGCACATGTATTCTTGATAAGCATCAGTAGTACATGTTATGTATTTGGTGCTAGCTTTGCAATTATTTGATTTTTGTTAATATCTAATTCTAACCAGTGTGACATTTTTTAAATGTATTCTCCCTTGATTGTGGTGTTTTGCTGATTTGTACCTCTGGACTCCCAGATTAATTTATTTGGTCAGGTTTGGTTTCTATTCTTTGTTAAACGTCCTGGGGATACAGTCCTTTGATTAAAATAGCTTTATATTTGTGTTTACTTAATGAGATTCTTGTGCCTGTTCAGTTTCTCATTAAATTATTGCTTGAAGCAGAGAAACCTGGAAAAGGCTGAGGGAATGGTTCTACTTTTTGTATAGAAATTTACCAATCTTTCCTCTGACTTTTTTTCAGTTACTGGCTTTATGCATGATTTCCATAAAGCTAGGTATCTGCATACCTTCTGAATGCAATTAATCTAAAGTGCAGCATGTGTAAGATATATGCAGTCTTGTTTTTTCCTAGTCTGTCAGCTGTTTCTTCAGACAAGCTTGTCTGATCTTGTTGGTCAATGGTATCCAACACTAAGTGTGGCCATGATAGGTATGCATCAAATTAAATCTGAACACCCACATGTAGATCTTGAATTCAAGGTTTTATGTAATCTGACTGTCTTGATTTGCTAATGCCTCCTAAGTATTGTATTTTGGTTTGAGATTTAGTCACCACTGAGACAACAGCACTGAAAGGCCTTTTCTCCAGCTAGCCATAGAATTCAAAAGGCCAGACAAGAGAGTGAGTAACTTCTCTCCACAGGACAGTACAAGAGGTTTCTCATGCCTTTTGAATTTCTTCATAATTTTGCTTGTTTTGTGGAAATAAATGTGGTAAAGGAAAAGTTAGGTATGTTTGATGACCAAGATTGGTCAGTCATTTTGAAACTATTTGCATAAATGAGCCCCTATGGTGATTGCATTAATGCTTATTAAAGGTTAATGTAACTTTGCCTTGGTCCTTTTTAAGTTCACATTACAGAGAGGAAAAATGTTGAGTCAACATGCTATTGTGCTATAGTTAGCATTCTACTGCAAATTAATTTCTCCCTTGTATTCAGATTTCTCTCTGAATAGCCCTTTTTTTTGAAAAAAGGCAGGTTTGAGTGCACCCAAGAAAAGCCCAGAAAGCCAGTATTTTTGTGTTATCGGTTTGCTGTGTTATACAACTAGAAATGCTTTTTATATGGTTATGCCAGGCTATATATCTAGAATACTACAGCAAAACTGAATATACTACCATTAAATCCTGCAAGTAGGTTACTGCTCCTTCATTCAAAATCTTAAATTTTTGTCTGCGTATATGATGTAAATTCTAAGCCTTTGATAAATAGTCTAGTGCTGCTGGCATTGAATGAAACTTGTATCCTATCGTTCACATTCCTTCAGAACCATTAGTGAGATAAGTATGTGCATTCTTATTTTTCCTTGGAGATTGGGATGTCATGTAGACTAGGTTTCGCATTCTGTAGATTTTTTTTAAAATGCATGTTAACTGTTTTACCTTTTTGATTAAGGCTTGACATTATCTTTTGATGTTGCACATGCTGGTTTATTTTGGGAATTATCAAATTGGAGCAGAAGATAAGCTTGCTAAAGTGGATGTGGTGGGAGCTGTTAACCTTAATGTTTAAGGTTCTAGTTGTAGATGTTTTGATCAATGTGTTCTGTCGTAAATGATGCACTATGCTACAGCTATTTTACCTTAAATTAGCATGGGTTTTGTTTCCAGAAATCTTGAGCTGAAGACACATTAGTGCACATCTCTAGTGGAATAATTCTTATGAAATATCTACTAGAAACAATATTTTCAATTAGATTTGAAAGCAATCTTTAAGCTGGAGCGTTAGCATAATTGCTAAGCCAAATTTCTTAAAGGCTGCTGGAAATGTAAAACATCTCATTTTTCAAGTTTGCAACCTAACCAGGTTTAGATGTTGATGTGTTGGATTCTTTGCTAAGCCACAGCTTGGCTTTGTCGATCACTACCTGTTATAAGCAATTTTTGGCAAGGAAAAATCCATATTTGTAATTTGAAATCTCCAACCCACCCAATGAGAGTTTGTGTATTTTTTGGGTTAACTTGGCTGGCTTCTTCACACAATTTATTTCTTTGGAAACATGACAATTCTAGTCAAGCGCAGTCATCTTAGTTTTCTACCAATCTGTGTATTGGATGACCACGCAGGTCTTTACTAATGCACACTCCTTTCCAAGTCCAGCGTTTATAATTATGCCGCTTCCTTCCCCTCTTGCTCAAGGTAAAATGTGAATTTGCCTGATTAGGAATTACCATCTTTCAGACCAACTTTTCAGTCTTGAGTGGTTCATCTAATATGGCCAGTTCTTCAAGTTTCCATTTGCTATCATATCCATGGTGCTTGTTCAAAGGCTATGGTAGTAATTAATTGCACAGGTGGTACTGTCATAAGTGTAACTTCAATTGCATAGCCATAACATCATGTACCACAGTTACTTTAGTTGTTTACTAGGCTTGATGCATTCCAAATATTTTTCATAGCATTCTTTGCAGAATGCTGCGATGACACTTTGCTTGATTAGTTAGGTTTATGATGTGCATGTAAATTGCTGTTAATGTGGTGATTGGTCAGGTGGGTAAAACTCCAGTGCTCTTTTATGTTCTAATTCTGACTTGGTGAATCTGAGTCCGTTCACCATCTTAAAGAAAACAATGGAATCATTTTGTGTATATCGGCTATTTTTGAGCATCACCCTCAAGGTGGCAAGAAATGTTGAGTCGGGGACAGCATGCTTCACATTTTGTATGGAAACCGAACAATTGTAATGTTGTCTACCTTGCAACAAAGTGGAAATTTGCAAAGCAACTGCAGTTAATTGGCTGAGATGCTTGGATTTCTGTGGTTGACTTTTTTTTCCATATCCAAAATGGCCAGAGATTGCTGTTGTAGGATATGATGCTTGCCCAGTTAAAGGTCTGTAGGGGAATGGATGTGAACATGAAGTCACTGGAATTCAAAACAGCCATCCTTCCAGGTGTGCAGTGTCCATTGTCAATCAAAGATTAATCCTGGTTGTGAACTGGTTTGTTTTCAGAGTAAACAGAGACCTAGGGTTTCAGGTAAATAGTTCTTTGAAAGTTGCATTGTAGGTAGACAGGGTGATTTACACTTGCCTTCATTGCTCAAACTATTGAGTATAGGAGTTGGGAAGTCATGTTGAGGTTATGTAGGGCACCATGGTGGCTCAGTGGTTAGCACTCTTGTCTCTCAGTAGCAGGGACCCAGGTTCAAATTCCAGCTGTGGATGACTGTATGTGAACTCCACACTGATTCTCCTTTTGTGTGGGTTTCCTCCCGCAGTCCAAAGATCTACAAGTTAAGTAGACTGGGTAATTTGGTATAGCTATAATGTGCAGATTAGGTGGGTTAGCCATAAATAAAGGATTACAGGAATAGGGTAGATCTTGGTGAAATGCTCTTTGGTAGGTTGGCATGCACTCAACAGGCTAAATGGTCTGCTTCAATGCTTCAGTCCTATGACTTATAGAATGTTGGTGAGGCCAGTTTTGGAGTACTGTGTATAGTTCTGGTTGCCCTGCAGTAGGAAGGATATTAAATCAGGGTTCAGAAAAGAATTTACCAGGATGTTGCTGGACTGGAGGATTTGTGCTATGAAGATAGGCAGGGACTGTTTTTCACTAGAGCATAGGTCGCGGCGTCACCCTAGAGAGTTTTATAAAACCATGAGGGGCACAGATAAGGTAAATAGCAAAGGCCTTTTCCCTAGGGTGGGGGTAATTCAAAACTAGAGATCATATTTTTAAGGTGAAAGGAGAAAGATTTGAAAAGAAAGTGAGGAGCACTTTTTCAGAAGGTGGTTTGTACTTGGAATGAACTGCCAGAGGAAGTGGATGCAGGTACAGTTAAATATTTTAAAAGACATTTTAGACAATACATGAATAGGAAAGGATGAGGGATATGGACCAAATGCTGGCAGGTGGGACCAGTTTAATTTGGGGAAACTTGGTTTCGTCCAAACCAAGGGTCTGTTTTTGTGCTGCATAACTCTGCCTTTGGCGAGTAACCGTTTGGATTTGTTTGTTTTTCATTAGTGTGGCACTAACTTACTCTGGGCATTCTAACTTCAACTAAAAAATCTCATACCCAATGTGACAGCACAAATTCTTAAAAATTTGTCGGCCTCTGATCATGTTCAAGTTATCGTTATTCATTGCAAGATTTTCCTCCAGTTTTGAACTGTGTAATGTAGCTGCACCGAATGCAAACCACTCCCATTCTGCCACCTCCCTATATTAACTAGGAAACTGTTGGGAGCATCAAATGCAACATGGTTTCACCATGCAATGTTTTGTACAGATGCACTTTTGCAAGCTAAAGTTGACTTTGTGAAGGCTTGATTTGTTGCCTTTCAGAAACAAACAGTTTTGATGTTTCAGTTTTCCCTTTTTTGAGTAGCTTAAAATCTCTCTTCTTTTACAGAAATAAGCAGAGTACGAAAGGACATGTATACTGACACAATGAATGGCCTTGTAGACAAGCTGCCAATGGACCTACCAGAACCCATAGGACCTATTATGCAGTTACAAGAAAAATTATTTGTGCCTGTGAAAGAGTATCCAGATGTAAGTTTCCTCTCTTTTTTTGGGGGTTGGGGTATTTGTGTGAATTGGATAGTTCTGATTTCATAGAAGTCATGGAATATTTAACAGTTTTCAATTTACTAATCAGTCTTAAGCAGGGTATAAACTGAAACAAACACTTTTATAAGCTTTTGTGTACAGTTTTTATGGAAGCAATCAATTCATACTATAAAAATATTTGCCTTAATTCAGTTGGTATTTTTGGCATTGTGTACAGGTTTTGACTCCAATGCATTTGAATGAAAAGGCAGCTGGTACAAGCTTTTGGATATTTCTAATCAACCTGGTCAGATATGTATGACATCTCTAGACCAAGTGGGAGTTGAGCCCAGACCCTCTGGTTCAGGAATACTACTCCACTGCACCAAAAGATCCTTGATTTTCTGATCAGCCTGTTCGGATGTTTATTACACAATGCTGCAGTAGGTGGAACTTGAATCCTGGCCGCCTGTGCTATGAGCCATCTAGTGTCAGCTTTTATTGTACTTGTTAAAAATCCTGTTCATGTATTCCCAATAGCTAGCAATTTGCCCTTTCTGGGGCATGGGGGTAGTTTTTCTCTGGACCTGTGCTCTGTGTATATTCCAGAAAAATACTGACTCGCTGTGTTTTGTCTTCCAGTGACTTGGATGTAAAATTGCAACTGAGAGTTACAAAGCAGTGAATTGTCATTTTTGGCTCAATGCAAATTGATATCTACAGAATGAAGGAAAGTGCCATGGGAACCTGGTGATTAAATAAAGTACTGATGAAAGTGATTAAAAGATGCCGAGAAGTCCTATTTTAATTTAGTACAATATCTGCTGAAAGTTCAATGGCAAAGAAGGAAATGTCTTGTCTGTCTCAGATGATTGGGCTTCTCCCTAGTTTTGTTTTAATCATTTTGAGAAGAGTGTCTACTGACTAGGCCAGCGATTGTGAAAAGATGATAGCACATTGCCTGTTTGAAAGCACTTGTGATTTGCAGTGCTATCAGATGGTAGCTAAGATGAAATATAAACTATTCTTTTCCTAAAGGATGTTTGTGAGCCTATTGAGCTGCTTCAACAATCTCTGGTTTTGTGATTTTAGACCATAAGTCCATAAGACACGGTGGAAGTAAGGCCATTCGGCCCATCAAGTCCACTCTGCCATTTAAATCATGGCTGATGGGCATTTCAACTCCGTTTCCCTGCACTCTCCCTGTAGCCCTTGATTCGTTATGAGATCAAGAATTTGTTGATCTCTGCCTCGAAGGCATCTAATGTCCCGGCCTCCACTGCACTCCATGGCAATGAATTCCACGAGCCCATCACTCTCTGGCTGAAGAAATAGCTCCTCATTTCGGGTTTAAATTTACCCCCTCTAATTCTAAGGCTGTGCCCATGGGTTCTAGTCTCCCTGCCTAACGGAAACAACTTCCCACCGCCCACCCTTTCTAAGCCATATATTACATAGAACATAACAGCACAGGCCCTTCGGCCCTCAATGGTATGGCAGGTTGGTGCACTAATCTGAAGCCCATTTAACCTACACTATTCCATGTATGTCCATATGCTTGTCCAATGATGACTTAATGTACCTAAATTTGGCAAATCTACTAGAGTTGCAGGCAAAGCGTTCCATACCCTTACTACTCTGAATAAAGAAACTGCCTCTGACATCTGTCCTATATCTTTGACCCCTCAATTTAAAGCTATGCCCCCTCTTGTAAGTTTCTATTAGATCTCCCCTCAACCTTCTAAACTCTAATGAATACAATCCCAGGATCCTTAGCCGTTCATCATACGTTAAACCTACCATTCCGGGGATCATCCGTGTGAATCTCTGCTGTACGTGCTCCAGGTCCAGTATGTCCTTCCTGAGGTGTGGGGCCTAAAATTGGACACTATTCTAAATGGGGGCCTAACTAGAGCTTTAGAAAGTCTCAGAAGCACGTCATTGCTTTTATATTCCAACCCTCTTGAGATAAATGACAACATTACATTTGCTTTCTTAATCACGGACTCTACCTGCAAGTTAATTTTTAGAGAATCCTGGACCAATGCTCCCTGATCCCTTTGTACTTCTGCTTTGCGAATTTTCTCACTGTAGAAAATAGTCCATGTCTGTGTTCTTTTTTTCCAAAGTGTAAAACTTGCCTTTGCTCACGTTGAATTTCATCAGCCATTTCCTGGACCACTCTCCTAAACTATCTAAATCTTTCTGCAGCTTCCCCACCTCCTCAGTACCTGCCTGTCCACCTATCTTCATATCATCGGCAAACTTCGCCAGAATGCCCCCAGTCCCTTCATCCAGATCATTAATATATAAGGTGAACGGCTGCGGCCCCAACACTGAACCCTGCGAGACAGCACTCGTCATTGGTTGCTATTCCGAAAAAGAGCTTTTTATCCCGACTCTCTGCCTTCTGTCAGACAGCTGATCTTCAATCCAAGCCAGTAGCTCACCTCGAACACCGTGGGCCCTCACCTTGCTCAGCAGCCTCCCATGAGGCACCGTATCAAAGGCCATTTGGAAGTCTAGATAGATAACATCTACTGGGTTTCCCTGGTCTAACATACTTGTTACCTCTTCAAAGAATTCTAACAGGTTTGTCAGGCACGACCTTCTCTTACTAAATCCACGCTGACTTGTTTTAATCTGACCCTGCACTTCCAGAAATTTAGAAATCTCATCCTTAACAATGGATTCTAGAATTTTACCAACTACTGAGGTTAAGCTAATTGGCCTGTAATTTCCCATCTTTTGCCTTGATCCTTTCTTAAACAAGGGGGTTACCACAGCAAACTTCCAATCACCTGGGACTTTCCCTGACTCCAGTGACTTTGAAAGATCACTACCAAAGCCTCCACTATTTCCTCAGCCACCTCCTTCAGAACTGTACGATGTAGCCCATCAGGTCCAGGAGATTTATTAATTTTTTTTAGCATTTCTAGCACTTTTTCTTTTGTAATGCCTACCATACTCAACTCTGCCCCCTGACTCCCCCCTAATTGTTGGCATACTACTCATGTCTTTCACTGTGAAGACTGATGCAAAGTACTTAAGTTCTTCAGCTATTTCCTTATCTCCCATCACTAGCCTTCCAGCTTCAATTTGGAGCGGCCCAATGTCTACTTTGCCTCTCGTTTTCTTTATGTATTGAAAGAAGCTTTTACTATCATTTCTAGTATTACTAGCTAGCCTATCTTCATATTTGATCCTCTCCTTCCCTATTTCTTTGTCTTCTGGTTTGTTTTTGTAGCCTTCCAATCTTCTGATTTCCCAGTGCTCTTGGCCACTTTATATGCTGTCTCTTTTTCTTTGATACATTTCCTGACCCCTCTTGTCAGCCATGGCTGTCTAATCCCACCCTGGATAATCTTTCTTTTCTTTGGGATGAACCTCTGTACTGTGTCCTCAATTACACCCAGAAACTCCTGCCATTGTTGCTGTACTGTCTTCCCCACTAGGCTCTGCCTCCAGTCGACTTTCGTCAATTCCTCTCATGCCCCTGTAATTACCTTTATTTAACTATAACACCATTGCATCTGATTTTGCCTTCTCTCTTTCAAACTACAGACTGAACTCTACCATATTATGATTGCCTCCTAAGTGTTCCCTTACTTTAAGATCTTGTATCAAGTCTGGCTCATTACACAGCACTAAGTCCAGAATAGCCTGCACCCATGTGGGCTCCATCACAAGCCGTTCGAAAAAGCCATCCTGCACACATTCCATGAATTCCCTTTCTTTGGACCCACCGGCAACATTATTCACCCAGTCTACCTGCATATTGAAGTCCCCCATGATCACACTGACCTTGCCTTTCTGACATGCCCTATCTATTTCCCAGTGCATCTTGCGCCCCTGGTCCTGATCACTGTTAGGAGGTCTGCACATAACCCCCATTATGGTTTTTTGCCTTTGGGGTTCCTCAACTCCACCCACACAGACTCCACATCCTCTGACCCTATGTCATTCAGTGCTGTAGACTTAATTTCATTCTTAACTAACAAGGCAACCCTGTCCCCTCTGCCCACCTCCCTGTCTTTTTGATATGTTGTGAATCCTTGGACGTTTAACTGCCAGTCCTGAATTCTTTGTATTCCTGTTCCCATTTTTCTGTTGTGTCGTTGGATTTGAACAGGTGTTCCTGGATAATTTGTGCCTCTGGATTGCAGAGAATTTAAATAAACCAAATTTAATTTCACTTCTGAAGGGGATACACTCAAAGGACTGCCTCACTGCCTTCTAATAGTTTTTTTTTAATGGTTCCCATTTCTGAACTCTAATTGTCTCCTTTTCATCATGGGCATCAATTTTGCTACCTGAACAGCTTCAGAGGTTTTTTAATTATTAAACAGTTCACTAGCCTCCTGCTATTTACTGCCTGCTTGAACTTTCCTTTGCATTGATGAACTTCACTTTTGACTTCACTTACTTCCTCCTAAAAGTTCTTTTTTGGTGACCTGTATACCTCCATGGATATGTTTTCCCCTTTTGTAAGGTATTAAACTAAATTTATTTCTTCCAGTACCACTGGGATTTTCAGCTATATGTATTCTGAAACATTGGACAACGGCACTGATGCAGTCACTAAAATGAGACCACTGCAGGTTTTGAAGATATGAAACAAAAACTCAGATCTGGCAGTATCCATGAAGACAAAGTGCAATTAGCATTGAGTCCAGTAACCTTTCAGCTAATCTATATTTGTTACCAATGCAGCCAACGTCTGTTTTGACTTCGACTTTGACTTTTTTTGAACTAAGCTTATTTTGTAGAGTTGTTATTGATCAATATCCACTATAAATTGACTACACTTTTGCCTATAAGGACACTGTGCTCCTTTCTCGGAGTTTCATGGTCCCTCTAATGTCTGCCCTGCCAGTGTAACTTCCATGTCAAATGACGTGCTTGTTCTCCCCAGCACAGACTTGTTTGTCGTGTCTGACATATCTTTGGCCTTTTGTTCCAGTTTCCATACATCTCTTACCCCTTCTTGCTTCCAAACCTGTGCTAGTGTTACATTAGGAAGGGTAGGTTTCCTCTTGTACTCCATGTTCTAGAGAATAACTTTCTGCCACTTAGTATGATGCCTCAAAATAAATCGTCCCCAACCCTTCTAGCATTCTGAAAGTATTGTTGCCTCAGGTGCACCCTGGTCCATTCTTTCATCAAGGACTAGAAATGTTGTGGAAATTCTACTGATCATCCAGATGTACGAGATGACATTTGAAATGTTGCTTTGGGGTAAGGGATTAACATCCTTTTTCTTAAAGCTACTGAGCATGTGCATAAGGAGCTAAGGCCAATATCTGTGAAGTTCCCAAAGATTTTCTTGTTGGCATCCAGTTGTAGACCTATTGCCTTGCACAGCATTATTGAAAGCAGTTGAAATGTTATCCGCAAACAACCACAGAAGCTGCAATCGTGAATTAATGTGATAAGCCTTTAAAAACAGTGCCTGTAGTTCAGACTTTAGGTGGAGATATGCTTAGATTTGCAGAAACAAAAATTAGTTATGAAGTTATGTACTGAAATATGATGTGATGGTTATGGGGTGACCGTCAGTTTTGAAAGACTTATGAACAACTGGAAAATGCAAACAATATTGGTGCTCGTGGAGCGGGTTGACATCAAAGACAGTTACTTTTCAGACAGCTTTTTGACACTCCTGTTCAAGTGCATCAGTATGAATTTCCACTGAATTATAACCAATCTTTCAAAGACATGTACAACAGAACTTGTCACCAGTCTCACTTTATTCCATATCTGAGAGGCAACATTATTTTGCTGTTTAAGGGAATTTGACCATGGTGCCAAATGAACTACCTGTCTTGGTTTTTTTATGTCCAGCTGAGTCCAGAGACTTTTGGCAGCTTTGACAGGGTTGCATCCTTGGGACTGAAGTGTCTGTTTTATAATTTGCTGAGATACTGCTGTGGTGTGTGTTCCCAGATCTGCCAAACTGTGAAATTGAAATAGCTGCACCGTATGATACTTTTCAAAAATAAAGCTTATGGAGGCTTCTTGACAAGAAGCATAATTCCAAATTGACACCAGTGCAAATTCAGAACATTTGCAGTGTTGAGTGTTTAGATGCATTTGAGCAAAAATAAAGTTCTGGAAAAGCTCAGCAGGCCTGGCAGCATCTGTGGAGGAGAAAACAGGTAATGCTTAGGGTCCGGAGACCCTTCCTCAGAACTGATTTTGGAGCATTTGGATGTTGAACCCAGGCCTCAAGTCCAGGGGCTGTACCACTACATGACAAGAGCCCCAGGTGCGATTTTAACCTAATTTTTTAAATCAACCTATTCTGAGAACTTGCATAACTCTGGAGCAGTGGCATTTGAAAGCTAGCCACCAGAATGAAAACTAACCTTCCAGCTCAGTGAGCAAAGTCACATCCAGAACCTCAACCTGAGCTACAAATCTTCTCAACGTGCCAGTGGCATTTGAACCCGAGCTTCCTGATCCAGGCATTGGGACACTACTGCCATAAAAGCCAGGGTTTGATCTTAATGTGTATTGAGTTAACTTTAAGTTGGGTTCTGCAAAAATATTTTAACCCCTAAATTGGATAAATAGGATTAATGCTTCTGATCTCTCATATTCCATTTCTAACTTTGTTTAGATGGCTGAGGATAATGTTTGTTTCAGCCGTAATGTCTCAAGAAAGTGAGTATTTTGCTTAAAAGTTGCTATTTGGCAGGGTGTCAAATGGTTACTAGAAGTTTGAGCTATTTTAGTTTTGAGGCTGGGGTAAGAAGAAAAACATAACCCATAACCTGACTGAAACTTTTGAATTTCAGGTGACTATTGGACTATGGTAATACAGATGCTTCCTGCTAATCAAATTTGGCTGAAGCCAGTTTTCAAAATGGCTTGTGGTAAACTGCCGAATAGATTTTTAGGTTAGTTTAATTAGGTCCGCCTAGCCCGATGAGCAGGCTACTTATACAAACACGTTACTGTCTTTTGACAGTTAGTCCTTCCCCCGGACTAGGAAGCCTGGATTGAAGCCCCACCTGCTGAGAGGGATGTTGTCTCAATAACTTAAGTCTTTTGAGGGGATGATAGATGATTGAGGGCAAAGTAGTTGTCTGCTGCTGACTTCGGCAAAGCCTTTGACAGAGTTCCTCATGGCAGATTGGTACAGAGGTGAAGTCACATGGTATTGGGGTGTGCTGGCAAGTTGGATATGGAAGTGGCTTAGTTACAGAAGATGGATGGTAATGTTGGAAGGATGTTTTTTGGAATGGAGAGTTGCGACTAGTGGTATTTCACAGGGATCAATGCTGGGACCTCTGTGTGCTGCACACTTAAATAATTTAGAGGAAAATGTCTAATTGTTAAGTTTGTGGATGATGCAATGATCTGAGTTGCAGATTGTGAGGAGGATTGTCAGGATAAACCAGGATATAGATCAGTTGGAGGCATGGGCAGAAAAATGACGTATAGAATTTAACCTGGCCAAATGTGAGATGATGCATTTTGGAGGGTCAAGTACAAGTGGCAATTATACATTTGAATGGCAAAATCCTTAGGAGTATTGATATGCACAGGGATCTGGTTGTGCAGGTCCAGAGATTGCTGAAGGTACAAGTGCAGGTAGATGGATAGTTAAAAGGCCCTTTGGCATGCTCGCTGTCATTGGAAGGGTCATTGAGTATAAAGATAGTCAAGGTATGCTGCAGCTGCTTAGAAATTTAATTAGGCTGCCCTTTGAAATATTGCATACAGTTATGGTCACAATATTAACAGGATGTGGATGCTTTGGAGCAGGTACAGAATTTTTTAACCATGGTGTTGCATGGTTTGGGGAATTTTTAAGCTATGAAGAATGGTTTGGATAGATGAGATTTGTTTTCAGTGGAATGGAGAAAGTTGAGAGGTAACCAAAAGAAGTTGTGAATGGTGTGGAAAATGAGCCCCCTGCCCCGCCCTGCTGTGGAGGTCTCGATTAGCAGGGGACAGAGTTTTGAGGTGCGGGTGAGGAGTTTGAAATGTGCAAGCCAATTTTTCACAAGTGGTGATTGCATGGAAAATGCTGCCAGAGATGGTGGTGGAAGCAGGCTCAATAGCAGCATTCAAGAAACACTTGGACGAGTACTTGAAGAGGAAGGAAATAGAAAGATACGGATCCTGCGAGTGAAGACAGTCTTTTTGCCTGTCCATACTTAAAAATGACACCGGCTTAAAAGTTCTCTGCCTCCCTCCTTGTTCCATTCGTTTTAATTCTTAAACCTTGACTTAAATTTTGGCTGTGATTTGCATGGTAGTGTGAAGATTACTGCCTCAAGTGGAGCATGTGTCTTAATTCATCTCCTGTATTTTGCCATTCTGCAGCCTCTGATAAATATCCAGAACACACACTCTGCAGCTAACCACATGAATTAGTTCAAGTAGATCTATGAAAACATTATTGCATTTGCACTGACCAGTGAGATTAGGGTTGGTAACTTCCAAAAGACATCGTAAAACAGTAAGTGAAAGCTTGATTTGCTTTAAATGTGTCGTCCTGGTTACAGATAACGCTGTTTGGAGTTAGAAAAGCGTGTTGTGATAGATGCATTGTAGACTTTGAGGGGTAGACAAAACAACTACAGATATTCATAGACCCTTTTGTTAATCTGATTGGAATGAGTGTTTGGTCCACAGATTTGGAGAACAGTTATATTTGCAGAGTTTCATCTCGGATCTAGTCTGGATTTTATGGAAGAGTTTAATATGCTTAAGGAAATGGGATGGGGTGACCTTGCTCAAGTCAAAAATTACACTTGGCTAATGTTGCCGTGTTAAATTTTGTTCAAGTGATTTGTTGATATGTTTTGACATCTGTTACCTTTGAATGCTAAAAGGACAGATCTGAAGGACATAGTTTTTTCAATTTTAGAGCACATAAAGCTGGGAATGCAACTTTGGCTCCTTTTTTCTTAAAACCATGAATACCTTAAATAGCATGTAATGTAATATTTTAGTACACTCCCTTAAATCAAAATAATCCCTTTTTTTCATATGATACTACTGGCCCTAGTTGGTTAATCAAGCACAATAAGCCTGCTTTACTAAAAAGCCATTTTGGGTATGCAGTCAGTTTTTGGAAATGTAGGAATCATTTTGAATTTCACTGACTTTGCCAAAGAACTTGTACTAAATGCTGATTTTTATTTGGCATGCTTTAAAATATTAAAATATTCAACAAGATGTTATTGGACTATTTTTAGTTGGGAGAAGAGAGTAAAGCTGTGGTGTGTTGACTACATTGCGCACACAGCTCAAAGTAATCTGGCAATGTCATTAGCAGACTTATGAAGCCTATCTCTGGAAATGCATTGGGTTTCCAGATTGAAGCACATGGTAATCTTCTTTTATGAAAAATGTTTCTATTATTGACTAGTACTTCTGATCACAATATGGATTAACCACTGAAATTGAATATTTTCATCGACTTCCTCCGTGAGCCATGTAAATCTGATGCATTTGCCTTTTTAGCCTGGCATTTTTTCTAATCATTTATGGGATGAGTGTCACTGGTTGGCCAACATTTCTCGTCCACCACTAGTTACCCTTGAAGGTGGCAGTGAACTGCTGCAGTCCACCTGCTGTAGGTTAACCAACCCACACTGCTATTTGGTGGGGGAATGGAGGGTGGAATTTCAGGCTTTTGATCCAGCAAAAATGACTGGTGATACATTTCCAAGTCAGGATGGTGAGTGGCTTGGAGGGGAACTTGAAGTTGGTGTTCCCATATGTCTGCTGCCCTACACGTTGAAGTGGTTGTGGGTTTGCAAGATGCTGTCTGAGGATTTTTTGAATTTCTACAGTGCACCTTTCAGATAGTACACTGCTGAGTGTCAGTGCTAGAGGGAGTGGATGCTTCTAGATGTAGTGCAAATCAAGCAGGCTGCCTTGTCCTGGATAATGTCACAATTGAGTGTTGTTGGGGCTGCACTCATCTCGGCAAGTGGGGAGTATTCCATCATGCTCCTGACTTGGGCCTTCTAAAAGATGGTCAAGCTTTGAGGAGTCAGGTGGTGTTGCTTGCTGCAGAATTCCTAGCTTCTGGCCTGCCCTTGTAGCAACTGTTTGTGGTGAGTACAGTTGTATTTCTGATCAGTGATAACGCCAAGGATGTTAGTGGGGGTTTTCTGTGATGGTAACACCATTGACTGTCAAGGGGTAGTGGTTAGATTGTCTCTCATTGGTGATGCTTGTAGCTTGGCATTTGTCTGGCGTGAATGTCATTTGCCACTTGTCAACAGAGGCCTGGTTATATTGTCCAGATCTTGTTGTACTTGAATGCTGATTCAGTTTCTGAGGAGTCACAAATGGTGCTGAACTTTGTGTAGTCATCACAAATATCCCCACTTCTGACCTTTATGGAGGGAAGGTCATTGAAGCAGCTGAAGATGTTTGACCCAAAGACAGTACCCTGAAGAACTCCTGCTGAGATATCCTGGAGCTGAGGTGACTGACCTCCAACAGCCATGACCATCTTTCTGTGTCAGGATGACTCCAACCACCAGAGTTTTCTCCCTGATTCTGGTTTTGCCATGGCCCTTTGATGTTACACTTGGTCGAATGAAGCCTTGATATCAAGGGCTGTCACTCTCCTCGTCTCCTGGAATTCAGCTCTTTTGTCCATGATTAGAAGAATGATGTAACGAGATCAGGATCTGAGAGGCCCTGGTGGAACCCACACTGACCGTTGCTGAGCAGATGCTGCTTGATAGCACTGACACTTTCCATCACTTTACTGATGATCGAGAGTATACTGGTAGCGTGGTAATTGGCCAGGTTGGATTTGTTCTGCTTTTTGTGTACAGCACATACTTGGGCAATTTTTCATACTGCTGAGTAGGTAAGTGTTGTAACTGTACTGGAACAGCTTGGCTCAGAAAACTGCAAGCTCTGAAGCACTGGAGGAGGCAGAGATGGATCATCCACTAAGCATATCTGTCTGATTGTTGTAAATGCTTCCACCTTATTTTTTGCACTGTTTTGCGTTGGGCTTTTCCATCATGTGAGCATGGGGATATTTGTGGACCCAGTGCCTCCAGTGAGATGTTTAATAGCCCTCCATTCTCTGCAGGATGTGGCAGGACTGCAAAGCTTAGATCTGATTTGTTAGTTGTGGGATTGCTTCGTTGTGTCTGTCATTTGCTGTGCAAGTAGTCCTGTTTGGCTTCAGCAGGTCGATACCTCATCCTCAGGTATGCCTGATTCTGCTCCTGGCATGCCCTCCGTCCCTTACCATCAATCCAGGGGATTAGTAGAAATGTGATAAAATGTGAGGCTAGATGAACTTCTCCAGCATCTGCGGTTCCCATTATCACTAATTTAGTAGAAATGGTTGATTTGGGGGATACACTGGGCCATGAAGTGCGGGAGTACAATTCTGCTGTTGATGGCCCACAGTGCCTTATGGATGCCCAGTCTTAACTTGCTATATCTGTACAATGTCTGTCACACTTAGCACGGTGATACCACACAATACGATGGAGGGTATTTGCAATTTAAAGGTGGGGCTTCATCTCCAAGGACTCTGCGATGGTCTCTTCAGGATTCTGTCATGGACAGATGCAACTGCAGCTCGTAGATTGGTAAGGATGAGGTCAAGTATGTTTTCCCTTCTGGTTCCCTCACCACCTGCTGCAGATCCAGTCTAGTACTTTAGGACCCCCGACCATTTCGATCAGTAGTACTGTTGCTAAGCCACTCTGGGACATTGAAATCCCCCTCCAGAGTACATTTTGCGCCCTTGCCATCTTCAGTGCTTATGTGGTGTTCAGCATGGAGGAGTACCGATTCACCGGCTTGAGGAGGACAATGTGGTAATTAGCAGGAGGTTTCCTTACCCATGTTTAACCTGAAGCCAAGATTTCATGGGGTCTGGGTCCCATGCTGAGGATTCCTAGATCATCACCCTCCCAATAGCGTACCACTGTCTGCCACCATCTCTGCTGGGTCTGTCCTGCTGGTGGGACATGACGCATCCAGGGATAGGGATGGTGATGGTGTCTGGGACATAGCCATACTCGCACAATCATATGTTACAGACAATTTTAGGCTGTTGCTTAACTAGTCTGCGAGACAGTTCTCCCAATTTTGGCACTAACCCTCCGATCTAAGTGAGGAGGACTTTGCAGAGTCAACAGTGCTGATTCTGTGCAAGTGTAACGGAATCCTCTTATACTGAATGAAATTTTCCATTGTGTATTAACCTATGGATTTCAAATAGAATTTAATCTACTTCCTTTCTTTTGGCAGAGGAAGCTTTCAGAATAGCATTTGGCTCACCACCATAATCTAACTGTTTCGAACAATCTGTTTGCACCTTTTATTAGAACTGTAATGGTTCACTTCTTTCCTCTTTAAAAGAAAGTAATGAGCAACATTATGGTGTGATTAACGCTATTCAAATTCCAGCACTGTCTCAATCTGACTTAAGGATGCTTGAACAATTTCTTGCTGCGTGCATCTTTCCCCTTCCTCCATGAATGACAATTCTTAAAAATAAGAGAAGGTAAAGAAAGGCGAAAGATATAGAAATGGGACTCGAGCATAAATGGCATAACTAGAACTTTTTAAAAAAACCTATCACCAACTTAACTAATAGTATCGTTTTTATAAATTATCTTTTGAAAACTTGACATAATTGATTTTCTCCAAATAATTAACATGGCAAGAAATTTTCCATGACACTTTTGTATTTGTTGCTTGGAGCTCTTAATGACCAACTCAGCTTGGGTTGCATTAATAAAAACTAAAGGTGCTGCTGTACATTTTTGAGGTCTGGTTTAAAATGATTTAGTTCTGTGACGTTAGATAAGTTTTTAGGCTTGCAGTTGATAAGTGACTACTTCGGTCTCAGTAATAATTTGAGGTTGGATTTAAGGTTATGGGAGAACCATTAGATTGATCCCTAACCAGAAAAGTATACTGCAGGCAGTTGAAAGTCATTGTGAAAAATGGCTAGTTAAAGTCTGTGTAAGCATTGTATTTTCTCTTGTAGAAGTTTGGTCTTGTAGGCGGTACTGACTCGTTATGAGATGCATCCTTGACATGTCTAACACGACTGAAAACAATACAGCCTTTATGTCCATGTAGCATGTCATGCTAAAATTTTGATTTAGGTTTGTTCTCAAACTGTGGGCATTTGCAGATATTAGAAATATGAATTCATTTTCCTTCCTTCTGTCTGAGCAATGTTCAGTTTGAAGATGTGCTCAATAGAGACTATTCATTGTTTTGATCTTTTTTGTAGCTTTTTTACTCCCAGAAGAGTCTCTTAGCCAAACACTGTTGTCAAACTAGAATTCAGTTATAAATACCCAACTTGTTCTTGAACTTGCTTCCATCTGGATACTGAAAATTTGTGGACAGAAAAGGTAAGGGTATACAAATTCAAAGTAGATGAGAAATGTAAGTTGCACTGGGAAGACTTGTCCTCCTAGTGTTGAAATCAGGAGCATGAATTTTCCTTGCTCAAGTTCTTGAGTCAAACATTTTGTCAAGGCTCAACTGCTTGTTGTTGAAATTTCATAACAATTTTGTCTTGATCAGTAAGTATGGTGAAACTAGAATTGCTGCCTAGTATCATCTTTAGTTTTCTAATTAAGTGCTTTTACCTCTTAATTGTTTTATGGTCATGGGAATTTGCAGGCTACTGGGTTTGTAAAATACCCTTTCACATCCCTAGATATAAAATCTTTTTCTTCTACAATTGGTAATGTGTAGACAATGATTCACTGACAAATGCATCTTACACGTTCGTGCCCCTGTTTGCATGAATTTGCAGTACTGCAGTTAAGATCCCTATGACTTTTTTTGTTTATCTACTGTTGTATAAAATTGCTATTTTGGCACTGCCCTTGTGCTGAATTTGTATTAAACTTCTTTTCACAACTTGATGAACATTTTCTGTTTCTAAACAATGGGGCATATCCTGGAGGCAGTCACTTTGATAGCAGATCTGTATTCTGTGAAGGCACTGTAAAATTATACAATTCTTTCTTTTTAAACATTTAATGGCTCTAGGCTTATTCAGCATCTTAAGGTTTCATCGCTGGTGTCTTTTAGTTTGGGAAGGGACTATATGGGGGAAAACCTGACCAGTTTAAAGTGGGGAAGAATCTAGATCAACTGTTCATCCATGTTGCCCTGTTATCTTGCAGTTGAATTTTTGCAAGGAATCCTGGAACTAGTGAGTCAGGCAGTATCTGAGATAGAGGTCATGTTTCCGGATTGAGTTTTTGAAACTGGAAACGGTTGGAGATGTAACAGGATTATAACACATACCTGTGGGTCACCCTCACCCTGTTTTGTTGGATTTTCTCTTTGTTTTAATGTAAAGAATTATTCTGTGGCTGCAGGTTTGATATCCTGTTGCACATTGACCCTTAGAATTTCTCTTGGCACTCTTTTGTTATGAACTAGTTAGACATCTTCTGCAAAATCTGTCAAGGAGTGTAATTGCTTTTGAAATGGTTGGTTGCTGCAAGTCCTATCAAACTTACAAAAGTGAACATTTGTACTGTAAATAACTTCTTTTTTTAATTTTAAAATCTGATTTCAGTTAGGCACTTTGCCATACGTTGCCACTAATTGTGCAACTGTTCATAACTTTATAATAGTGGAAAATATTGCATTTCAGAGGCTGCCATTCCACACATTAAATGCTAAAATGATTGGTGATTGCTGTTTTCATGGAATGTCCACAGTGTGGAAAGACCACCTGGCCCATCAAATCTCCTGATTCCCAAAAGCATCTCACCCAGACTCTTTCCCACCACCCCCCTCCCCAATCCCAATCCTGTAACCTCCACATTTGCAATGGCTAATCCACTAGCCTACACATCTCTAGGCATGACTGGTAATTTAGCTTGGCCAAACCACCTGACCTGCACATCTTTGGACTGTGGGAGGAATGCTGTGCAGACAGTCACCCAAGGCTGGAATCAAACCTGGTCCCTGATGCTGAGGCAATAAAGTAATGCCAATATTTAAAAAGGTAGGAGACAAAAAAAACTAAGTCAGTTACCTTAACATTGGTAATTTGGAAACTGAGGAAGCTATTATAAATGATGTAATAGAGCATTTAGAAGTGCATTATATGATTAGACAGACAGTGTGGCTTCATGAAGGTGAAATACCTGATGAATCAAGCAGGATAAAAGGGCATAGCACATAAGCATGGAAACAACCCTTCCATGCTGACAGAGTATCCTAAATTTAAAATAGTTCCCTTTTGTGTTTGGCCCATATCCCTCTAAACCTGTCCAAGTGTCATCTTTTAAATGTTATCTGTGTGCCTGCATCTACCTCTGGCAGCTCATTCCATCCATACAGCATTTTCAAGCTGGCAACTTTGGTCTGTGGCATACCACCAGTTTGAGTGGGGACAAGTTAAGATCTCCTAACCACTTGAGTGAGAAGTGGATGTAATATAGCTAAGTTTGTAGATTTCACACAGGTGAAAGCAAGTAGTGAGAATGATGTGAGCCTATAAGTGGAATATGGATAGATTAGTGCAGAAAGCTAATGGGTGGAATATAATGTGGGAAAATGTTATGTTATGCTCTTCAGTGAGAAGAGTTGGGCAACATGGCACAGTAATTAGCACTGACTCTGATCACGGGGGACCTGGATTTGGTTTCAGCCTTGGGTGACTGTTTGCATGTTCTCCCTGTGTGCAAGTTTCCTCCCACTGTCCAAAGATGTACAGGTTGTGTGGAATGGCAGTGTTAAATTGCCTTGTACTGTCCAGGGATGTACAAGCTTGGTGGGTTAGCCATAGTGTTTTTGGAGGGTTGGTGCACACTGAGCTGGATGGCCTCTATATGCACTATAGGGATTTTGATTCTTTTGATGTGTGAAATGGAGGAGCTAAATGTTATGAATTTAAAGTACAGAAAGCTGCAAAAGAGGGATTTGGGAGTCCTCTCGCTTGAGTCCCATGCTAGCTTTGTGGGTAGTAGAGAAAGCAAATGGAATGGTGGGATTAATTTCAAAGGGAATAGTGTTTAATTTTAGCTAAACCTCTTTCCTTTTATACAAGCCACTAATCAGACCACAGTTGAATACTGTGAAGGTTTTTTGGTGCCCTTTCATCTAAGGAAAGACACTGGTATTGGAAGCAGTCCACAGAGTTCTTGAGGCTATTGGGTATGGAGGGATCATCTTAGAATTGAGTTGGTCAGGCCTTACTCGTAAATGAATGAGGCAGCCGTATTGAAACACGATTCTGAGGGGACTGCGAGATAGATATGGAAAAGTTATCTCCCCTTGTGGGAGCCTGTATGACGAGAGGGCATAATCTCTGTAATAGGTTGCATGTTTAAGACTAATGAGGAGGAATATCTTTGCAGAGGATAATGAATCTCTCTGGAAATTCTTTACTGTAGAGGGCCCCCCAATTTCCCATCAGAAGAAATAAATTGCAAAGTTTTCATGGATAGCAGCCTGATTTCATCTGGCTCAATCATGTCATCAGTCAGTAACCTTCCACATACATATTTATTTAATATTTTTGTTCAGTGTCTGTTTGGAGAGCTAGATTGGCTCTGTTTGAAACATGTTTACTTGCAAGCTAGTTTTGTTGTAGCTTTCTATTCAGTTTAACGACCTGTGCAATAATCAATGGGAAATAGTCCTTATTATTTTATATTCAAGTATAACTACAGTTAGTAACTGTATATAATGGAAATGAGAACAGTTTAAGTTCATGTCTTGTAAGCTGGATTTCTGGAAAAGCAGTTTATTTGGGTGTTCTTTTGTGATTTGGAAGTGGGCTATCACATTTCAGCTATTCAATATGTGGAATGTAAATATGACAGTCATGACTGCAGTATGTAAAAATGTCTATCGTTACACCATGTAGTGACATCTCAGAATTCCACTGTTAGCATCATTGTCCCATGAAGACTGGCAGTAGCTGGGCAAGCACAGTAGAAAATGGGTGTTCTTTGGTCTGAAAAAGTCGCAATAGGTTTTGTAATAATATGCAGCTGACGGAGACTGAACACCAAAATGAGAAACCAAGTGAAATAGTAACGTCAAAAAAAGGATATGGCAAAATATGAAAATTAGCACTGTTTAAGTTTAGTCAAGACTAGTTGAATTCAAATTTTAATTTGTTTCTACATGTAGTTTGGCTCTGGTTCTTTTGCAGAGCATGTTGGCACTAGGCCATCGGTGATCAATGTTTCCTGCACACTGAAATTTGAGTTCAGATCTGTATGCTGTCCAGAGTTAATGATTTTTTTTTTGATGCATTACATAGGTGGACTTCTGAATGGGAGGCAATTTCCTTGTGCCTAGTGCCTCAGATGCTCTTTGGCCTTGTGATTTTTTTTTCAAAAAGTAGGCAGTGATTGACCCTAACATGAGGCTTAATTCTAGACATTTCTATAATGTCAGAGCTATATAGGAAAATGCCCTTTGGTTTATGTTTTTTGGTCAAAAGCAACTACCTAACTGTTCTAATCCACTTTCAGTACTGATCCAAAGCTGTTTATACCTTCGCGTTGCAAGTGCACTTCTAAATACTTGAATATTAGACAGGTTTCTGTCTCTACCACCCTTGCAGTATGTTGCAAATTCCCACCACCTTCTGTTTGAAAAAAGATTTTCGTCTCCTCTCTTCTCTTCTGAACTTTCTGGCCTTTATCTTAAAATTCATGCCTACAGTCATTGATCCTCCCAAGAGGAAAAGTTTCTTTCCCAATGCCCTTCATAATTTTATAAATCTCAATCATGTTGCTCCTCAAACCCCTCTAAGCTGATTCAGCATGGTTTTTTTTCAGAGGGAAGAGGCATTTGACCAATTTTTTGAGAATGGAATTAGTGAACTGATTTAGTGTCAGTCAATAAGTACATCATACCTAATTTTCAAAAGGCAACGCACCAAAGCTTAATGCACAATGTGAGTTCATGAGATTGAAGGTTTTGTAATATTAGGGACTGGGTTAACTGACAGGTGTGGGGATAATGGGGCACTTTTCCAGGTGGTAGGCTGAGTGGTAGAGTGCCACAAGGATCACTTTGGCTATTTTGTTTGTTAACCACTTGGATGTGAGATCAAGAGTAATACATATTGGCTTTGTATAGTTAGCAAATGTGTCTTTAACAGTGGCACAAGCTGCCATGTGGCAGGTTGAGAGAATGCAATACTTGGCAGGGTACTGTATGGGGAAGTAAAATTACTTTTAATATCAGAATGGAAAAAAAACTAGTGCAAAACTTCAAAAATGATGCTGTTTAAAAGAAAGGTAGGTTACATAAATGAAATATATAGGTATAGTGGTTTAGAAGGCAAAAGCATGTTGGTCCTTTTTGTTTCCTTCGCAATAAAGTAGTGAAAGTACTGCGGTGTAGGTCTTCCATGAGACTGCATTTGCAGGATGTATGCTGTTTTCAGCCCCATATTGAGGGATGTAAACTGTGAAAGTTAGTTTTGTTCTTGGAATGATGGAACTGTTGTATGAAGGTCTCTTTTTCTGCAGCTCAATAAAATGAGCAATAATTATAGTAAAACATACAGTTTGGAAGAGCATTGACTAGGTATGTAAGTTCCCCCAGCTGATGCGACATAACATGGACATAGCCTCAGGATGAGAAGGCTCAATAATTTGGCACTGAGATGAGAATGTTCCTCAATGTGAAGGTTTTGAATCTTTTGAAAATTTCTGCTCCAGAATACACCAGTGGAGAATCCACAACATAAGGTTGAGTTGATACATTTTGGAGACATGAGGCAGGAAAGTGGAGTTTAGACTTAAAATCAGCCATGATTGCTGAAAAGAGACATGCTACTCAAATTGTTTTGTCGTGTGCTTAATCAGTTTCAGTGCAAAAATGCTGATTTCAAACAATAACTACAGACCAAAAGGATGCATGATTAAGTCAAGTAGGCCTGAGGCATAACCGTGGAACGTAGAAAGTCAGCATGTATATACAACAAACCATAAAGCAAGTGACACGTTGGAAAGGGAATTGAAGTAGAGAAATTGAGAAACCCTGCACCAGTTGCATAAGGTTTTGATGAAACCATGTTGAAGTATAAATTCTATTTCGGTTTAAATTATTTATACCATAACTGGAGTTAAAGTGAAAGTTCATAATTCTTCTCTTGGCTTAAAGAATCATCTATTGAGTAAATTGAGCTGATAGTCACTGGAGATTAGAGACATGCAAAATTGTGACAGCTTGATAAGGTAGAGGAGATTTTGTTTTCGGTGATTAGTGAAAAAATTGGACATTATGTAACACTAAATTATAGTCCAAGGTAGCAAGAACTGCAGAAGCTGGGCTATGATCTGGTCTAAATAGTGTGGAGCTGGAGGAGCACAGCAGGCCAGGCAGCATCAGAGGAGCAAGAAAGTTGACGTTTTGGATTGGGACCCTTCTTACAGAAATCTGAATTTCTGAAGAAGGGTCCCTACCTGAAATGTCAACTTTTCTGCTGCCTGCTTTGTGCTTAGACCAGGTGATAGCCTGGGTTTTTCTCTTCTTTTGAAATCACCAAGCTTTCAGAACACTACTTTTTTTTTGTCAAGTGAAGTGGCGGGAAGCTCATAGATGCAATTTATAAGAAGATCGTTGCAAGATAATTCTAGGTATGAGTGTCAAAAGATGGTACAAATGGTGAGTTAAGGTTCTGGATGAGAGTTTGCTCGCTGAGCTGGAAGGTGTGTTTTCAGACGTTGCGTCACAATTCTAGGTGTCAGTGAGCCTCCGACAAAGCGCTGGTGTTATGTCCTGCTTTCTATTTATCTGGTTAGGTTTCCTTGGGTTGGTGATGTCATTTCCTGTTTTTTTTTCCCCTCGGGGGATGGTAGTTTGGCTCCAAATCAATGTGTTTGTTGATGGAGTTCCGGTTGGAATGCCATGCTTCTAGGAATTCTCGTGCGTGTCTCTGTTTGGCTTGTCCTAGGATGGATGTGGTGTCCTTCCTCATCTCTATGTAAGGATATGAGTGATAGTGGGTCATGTCATTTTGTGGCTAGTTGATGTTCATGTATCCTGGTGGCTAGCTTTCTGCCAGTTTGTCCAATGTTGTGTTTGCAACAGTTCTTGCAAGGTATTTTGTAGATGACATTTGTTTTGCTTGTTGTCTGTATAGGGTCTCTTTTAAGTTCATTTAGCTGCTGTTTTAGTGTGTTGGTGGGTTTGTGGGCTACCCTGATGCCAAGAGGTCAGAGTAGTCTGGCAGTCATTTCGGAAATGTCTTTGGGGAGAGTGGTTATACCTTGCAAGAACTGTGACAAACACTACATTGGACAAACTGACAGAAAGCTAGCCACCAGGATACATGAACATCAACTAGCCACAAAACGACATGACCCACTATCACTCGTATCCTTACATACAGATGAGGAAGGGCACCACTTTGATTGGGACAACACATCCATCCTAGGACAAGCCAAACAGAGACCCGCACGAGAATTCCTAGAAGCATGGCATTCCAACCGGAACTCCAACAAACACATTAATTTGGAGCCAATCTACCATCCCCTGAGGGGGGGAAAAAAACAGGAAATGTCATCACCAACCCAAGGAAACCTAACCAGATAAATAGAAAGCGGGACATAACACCAGTGCTTTGTCGGAGGCTCACTGACACCTAGAATTGTGACGCAACGTCTGAAAACAAACCTTCCAGCTCAGCAAGCAAACTCTCTCATCCGGAACCTCAATCTGAGCTACAAATCTTCTCAAAACTTGCTGGTGAGTTGTGTTAACACACTGAATAACGAGTCTTTGCAGGTGATCAACTATCAAATGGTGTGATTTAAGGTGTCAGTAGCTGAATAGCAAATGAATGGATGACTTGTGATCCAGTTAAGGCAGAGATGATTGCACAAAATTTATATCCAGCCATTTTGGTTTTTTCCTCCAGCACCACTTTGTTTTTAAATTTCTTGTAATTATCTCTGCCTTGATAATCAGATCATGAATCACCCTTCACCTGCCATCCAGCTATAGACATTTTTGATCACTCTCTGCTTCTTGCCACTAAGCTAGTTTTGGATCCAGTTACCTGGATCTCACTAGCTGTTAGTTTATTGACCATCTCTTGTAAAAACCTTTTTCAAAAACCTGAAAAAGTACATGCAAACTGTTTCAACAGCATTATCCTTCTCTCCAGTTCTAGTCAACTCTTTTGTAACATTCAATCAAATTTGTTAGGCGTGTCCCTGTGACATACCCGCATTGATTATCCTTGATATTGATCCTTGTCTGTCCCAAATGGACATGAATTCTATATCTCAAATCTTTCAGCCTTTAGTACCGTGGGTTGGTTCTACACCCTTGCATAATACCAAGTTACCTGTGTCGAGACGGTTTGAAAGTTAATGTCTGAGGCCACGCAATCTCCTTCCCTTTTCTCCCAAAGCAGCCTATAATATATCTGTTCAGGATCTGGCAAATTGCATGTTTTTAAGCTGACTAAAACTGCTAATAAACCTCCGCAATGTTAATTAGCTCAAGTATATCACAGCATGTCTGCACCCCTCCAACCTGTGTCAGTGTTCTCCATTGTGAATATAGTACAGATGCATTTAAAGTCTCACTTATGTTTTTTGGCTCTGCACAACCACTTCAATCCTGAATGGTCCCAACCTTTCCATGGTTCTGAGGTAACAAGGTGTGGAGCTGGATGAACACAGGCTGAAAGGAAAGCTGACATTTTGGGCCTAGACCCTTCATCAGAAATGGGGGAGGGGTAGGGACTTCTGAAATAAATGAGGAGGGAGGAGGTGGATAGAAGATAGATAGAGGAAATGATAGGTGGAGAGGAGACACAGGTCACAGGTGGGGATGGAGCCAGTAGAGGTGAGTGTAGATGGGGAGTTAGGGACAGGATAGGTCAGTCCAGAGAGGACAGACAGTTCAAAGGGACAGGATGAGGCTAGGAGATGGGGGTGGGGCTTGAGGTATGAGGAGGGGATAGATGGGAGGAAGGGCCGATTTAGGGAGGCAGGGATAAGCTGGGCTGGCTTTGGGATACAGCAGGGGGAGGGGAGATTTTGAAGCTTGTGAAGTCCACATTGATATCATTGAGCTGCAGGGTTCCAAAGGAACAGCACCTCCTATTCCACTTAATTGCATTTTAAAATTTTTCTCAACCATAACCTTGACTAAGGGCTGATGGAATTTCCATAAGTCTAATAAAGGCAGTACAAGATTATCTTAGATCATAGTATCCTCATCTGTATGGGAGAAGTAGTAAACATTCTAGAGATCTTGAAGAATGGAAATGAGAAGAAATTTTGATTGAATGTGAAATGATACTGTACAGTGGTTGAAACTATTAAGATCCCAGTTAATGTTTGGTACCAGACAAATGAAATCCTAGAAAGGAACATGGTTTAAGCAAAGTTGTCTCTTGGAACAAATGTACACAATGCTGTAGATATTTTACCAATAAAACAATTATTAAAAGTGGAATTTGAGAGAATAAACTAAACCATCTAATTAATCAAACTTTTAAAGGCCAAATACACTGCTAAATTGGAAAAGTAAGCCAGCTTTTGAAGAGTGCCAAAACATACTCTTGGTACAATACGCATCCTAATTCCTGTATTAAACTTATTCAGATTTAAACCACTTGTGACTTTAATTTTTAGACTGAAACTGCAGATAGAAGCTATCTGGGGGTACTGTACACTAAAAGCTTTCAGTCTTCAGGATTTTATTCCAACAGTTCTGGTCTTGAGTGAACACAGAGTTACTACATATTCTTCCCTATTTGGGAGCACTGTACAGTTGTCCTATCCTGAGAGCTTCACAAGACGACTACTCAGAATTAAAAATGGAATTGCCACTTTCGCGTGTTGCAGTCTTCTGTTTGTGGTCATTGCAGATCAGTTTGCTATAATTAAAGGGTGGATACTTGCTTATCCTGTGCATATTATATCTCAAAGCACAAATGAGGCAACTTTTTTTGGATTTGTGCATTTTTGGTCGTCTTGGTGCAGGATCTCAAAGAATGGAAAATCCTGTTGCCTTTGTATTTAGAACTTAGCATGTCTCGGTTTGTAGATTTCCTGTCTTTCGCATAGAGCTCCCAGCAATTCTGGAAATTCTGACTGTTTTAACAATGCTTTCAAAGTTAATGTGAACAACTTGGATAATGTTTTTGTTAAATTGGGTCTTTTACCTTTTTGCTTATTTTGCTCTCGCACTCGGCTCCCTTTTCCCATTTACCCCCATTTTAGGCTACTTTGCTTCCAAAATTCAGCTTTCAGTTTTAGAAGAGAAAATATTGCACATGGAGGGCATGTTTCATCTAAGTCAACATTTTTTGTTTTGAGCAATTCAGATAGCAGGGTTAATAATTAGGTGATTTCAAAATGAAAAATGTTTTCCTTCAAAAATTGAGTATTCAATTCACAAGTTCAACTCTCCTTGCTTTGTCGTGTCTATATCTGTCTTCTCTCCTGCTGTCAACCTGAAAGTTGTAAATAACTTCTAGATGTCAATTTTTATTTTTGAGGAGATTTGTTTTAGATAACTTAGTGAACCATAAATCAAATTATGAAAATGGGTAAATCTCAGGATAAACTACTCTGCCATTTTGACTGTATAACTTGTTTTAGTACTGTAACATAACACACATGGAAAACTTGGAAAAGTTTTGTGGAAATTTGTTTTCTTCAAGATATTGGCAGTCTAATTTGAAAGCTGCTTTATATTTGTGTTTAGAATTTGATTTTTTTTGTTTGCAATGCTTATAACTCTGTCATGTTATCTAACATTTTAGCTTTGTTTTATTCTTTCAGTTTAACTTCGTTGGTAGAATCCTTGGCCCAAGAGGACTCACAGCAAAACAACTGGAAGCAGAGACTGGTTGCAAGATCATGGTTAGAGGGAAAAGTTCAATGCGGGATAAAAAGAAGGTAAGGCCAAGATAAAATTGATGCATCCCAGCTTGCACATCCCTCCACAGTAACAATAATATTAGGAGTAGAAGCAGGAGTAGGCCTTTGAGCCCTCTGCCATTCAGTAAGATCGTGGCTGATCTTCTATTTTGCCATTTTCATCCAGTATATCTGTATCCCTTGGTGTGTTTTAATATGTAGAAATATATCCACTTGGACTTGAAAATACTTAAGGCTAAATGGGTTCAGTCATTTGAGCATTCCAAAATGAGAATCCAAAGATTCATTATCTTCTGAATTCAAGAATTGCACCTTTTTATCTATGCTAAATGGAGTACCCCTTGTTCTAAGTCACTCAAACCACCTCTTGATTCTAGACACATCAGCCAGAGGAAACAGCCTTCCTGTGTTCATCCGGTCAGTTCCTTAATTTTGTATTTTTGAATGAGATTACCCTTCCAAACTTCAACAAATGTGAACCTTTTTTCTTTTGAGGATCATCCCTCAGGGCAGTCCCTCTATCCCAGGAATTAATTTAGTGAAGCTTTTTTCCTCCCTCTGTGACAAGTATATCTTGCCTTGAACAAGGAGATCAAAACTGCACAAAATGGTTCCAAAACTCTGTATAATTGCAGTAAGACTTTACTGCTATAATCAAAACCTTCTGTAATAAAGGTCAACATAATGTGCTGCTTTCTTAGTTGGCTGTACCTGCATGTTAACTTTAACTTGTAAACAAAGGGACTTGGGTATCCTTTAGCGTTCAGCATTGCAAATAGCAGTTGCTTTGTGGTGTCCTTTAACTTCTGAAATATGCTGATGCAAATATTGTATTTTGTTTTGCCAAGTATTTTGTACAAAATAGTGAACTGATGAATAATTGCACCATTCTTTGGTGCCATCTTAAAACACAGAATTATAAAGGCAGACAAATGAGAGAGAGGTCTATAAAGTTAGACACTAAGTGCTGTCTTGGGCCTGGTGACCAGGCATGAAATCCTCTTTGCAGTCCTGCTGGAGCAAAAGTTGATGGTTGTTTTTTGTTTTCTCTTTTTTTTTTTAAACAATCTCTCTCCTCCACTGCCCTCACCAGTGAGTCCTCACTGGACCTCACTGATGCAGCTGCCATTGCTGATATGCCCAGCATCATACTGGGGCTCAAATTCACCGCTGCCACCTCTGTCCTGAGCAGCCTGGCCCTAATTTTTAATCTGTGCCCATTATTTCCAGAATCCCCAACCAGTGGAAAAATGTCTAACTGTAACAGTCTCTCTTTAATGTCTTTGACTTCAATCATATCACCCCTTCTAAATTCTAGAGGAAACAGCCCTACTTCATGTAATATCTCAATTTAACTTCCAAAGTCCAAAAATCATTAATTATAAACATGCATTGTCTCCCTCCAAGGCTAATGTTATTTGTGTTAGGTGCCCAGATCTGTCAGTACTTGAGATAGAGTCTAAACCAGTGTTATGTACAACTGCAGCATAACTTGTGTCCTTGTACTCCAGTCTTCCAGGCACAAAGGCCAGCATTTTATAGTGCTTTTTTCACTATTTGCTCCACCTGTTTGCAATATTTTAAAGACCTGTGCAGCTGTGCTCCCAAGTGTCTCCGCATCCATTTGTTGAATTTCATAGCATCTGGACAGTGCCCTGATCTAAATTTTTAACATAGATAAACTCACACTTGGTTGCCGTAGTTTTGCCTACCTATCTAGTCTAACAGTATCTTGAAATGTTATCAACTACACTGTCTAAAATGCTATCTGATGGTCTCATTAGAATGGTAACTGTTTTCTTATTAAATCATGGAAGTTCACAATGTTGTATAGGTGAGCTATTGAGAAATATTCCAAATATACTTGTTTAGAACAAGATTCTCAAAAAGGTCCCAAAGGACTTTACAAATTATCTATAATTGAAATGTAGTTGCTGTTGTTACTCAAATGAATTCAAGAGGGTGAGTTCTCTTGTGCACAACCATGTACACATTTACAATGTGATTAGGGCTGTCTGTCTTTAGTTGCTTGGATAGCAATTCAGACAACAGCACTTCAGGCTTTGGAAAAAGTTACTATCGAAAAAACTGGCATGTCAGCACCAGTCTGCTAACTTCTCAAACCTGAAGTTGAGAACAGATGAAACTTTCAACTTGGAGCATATAAAACTAGGCATTAGGTCAGCCTGCTTAATTTTTTTCCCTTCTGATTTAGGACAGGCAAACCAGTCAAGATGTATAATGGGTGACCTGATTGTCACCTTGCTTTACATTCCTATGAATGTTGAGATCTACCCAGAATCCAAATGTGGCCACTGCTTCATTGTTAATTGGCTTCAAAAACACCCCTGTAGTCCCAAATTTGCATTAACATAATATGTAGCATCTAGTGCAGCTTTTGAGGTGCCATCCCATTTGAACAGTAACTGAGATATGCTGGACACCAGTTAAACACAGCAATAAAGAGAAGATCAAGGCCAACCTTCTGATTTTTTTTTTTCTTTACATGTGGTGCCAGAAAGTTACTGTTCAAATTCCATGTCAGATGTGCATTTTTTTTTATTTTGGGTTTGTTTGACCACTGTTGATGTGCTAAAGCCGGTGTGTCACCCCAGAGATTGACATGGAGAAGACTGGTTTAGCATGAGTTGGAGCTGGGGATAATTGTTTAAAGCAAGACTGCAAATGTTGATCAAAGATGCTTGATGTTGTTACATACTGAGCTGTTTCCATTTTGCTTTATAGGACTAATTTGTTATCACCTTAACCTTAACTGGCAAAAGTCATAAGAGGCCAGATCTTTTTCCAAAGCATTGCTGTGAAGATTCTAAAATATATTAGGATTTTGACAATGAAATGATGCACAAGCCACCTGGTGAATCTGAAATTAACTGACCCACATGAGGTTTCTTATCCAAAATTCCTTCTGGAAAGGCATGGACATGGTTCTTATTCACGTGCAATTATGTTCCTTTTACTATTGTTAAAAAGTTAATTTTTTTAGTGCTGTGGCAAGTACGGCTCCTCCATATTTTACTAACCTGATTAAATTGCCTACATAAGTGGCTGCATTTCAAAAGTACTGTTATTGGCTTTAAGTTGCTTTTGAGGTATTAGGTAATTGTGAAGGCCCATTAAAAGCAAGTCATTCTTAAAATTGGGATCTTCCATTATTAGGAACATCAAAGGGATGGAAATAATTGCAGTTTATGCTACAGTCATCACAGGATTTGATTGTAATGAACTGCTTGTTAACAAAAACTACTGGATGCTCTTCAGGTGGCCACATGGATGCAATCCATCACCCATGAAATAGCCAGAAACTATTGTATCAAAACAAGAGTGCTCATTTGAACGGTTTTTTGAGAAATAGGTGGCAAATTGTTTGACCCTGCAGCTGTGTGCCCTGAACAGTGTAACTAGTGGCCATTAAAGCCGTTGTAATTTGTTACTGAGTCAATAGAGATTACAATAAGATTCATTGGATTTGGATTTGCCTGCTTTTAAGAGGTAAGAATAAAACCGGAATACCTTTAATTCTCCCTCAGCTGTTCTGTGCCTGCCAGTATTGGCTTCAAGTCTCACCCAGAGTTCAGTTATTTGTTTGATTGAAACGTTTCAATAAAGCAAATAGAAAACATACTCGTCGAAGAAAGCTGCCATACGAGGTTCAATTTTAATTTCTTTGTTTCTGACCAAAAACCTGTTCTAGCAACATTTGCTAATAAATGACAACTTCTGTCATTTTTCATCTTGCATTAATACATCACTTGCAACCACTGGAAGCAGTGATAAGAGATCTCCGTTTTCTAGCAACTTGAATGTTGCTAGATTGATTTGATAGAAGTTAAATTACTTGTGTTTCAGGAGTTGATTACGTGTGCCAGAAAATAAATTAGAACTTTTTTACCCAGACCCTTGCACTTCAGTTTTGCTGAGTTTGTGCTTTTGCTCTAGTCTGAGAAACATGCTTTGCAAATCAAATCTTCCTTCATTCCATTAATTAGTTTAGAAGGTGACAAATGAAGTGTAAAATTTCAATACTTAGTCATTTTAACCTGCAAGCTCATTAAACCTGGATGAGTGGCATAGAATGTATACACTTCGTTTATGCAGGTTTTTCCCTTTCCAAGATGTACATTTTGAAATGCTTGGGTTTTCTGTACAATCAACATGCATTCAGACTTCTCAGATCATGTACATATTGTACACGATATACATTTTACCATCTATTAATGCTGATGGTCTCAATTCTTTTATATTGAAAAATTGAGACAATAATTGGATAGAGTTTATGGTTCATGTGAATTATTCACAATTGTGCCAGTGTGAAGAAGATCAAATACAAAAGATCAAAAATCGGCTCATTAGGCCAAGAATTAAGCAATTGGGTGGGTGGTTGATGTATGGGTTTACTTGTCTGTTGCTAATCTTTTAAACTGAGAACTTGGTGTGTTTTGAATATTCATTTCAAATGTGGCATTTTGATTGTACTATTGCAGTGACTTCTAATATCTTGTGCTTCTGCAAATACAGTGTCATCTGATGTACTAAAGAGCTCCACCCTTGACTGCTGTTTTTTGATTTACATGCACCTAGTTAACATTCATTCTGCTAACTTTATTACCTTGTCCACTCAGAACTTGGGAGGTGTCAGACTTCAAGTTTCATTTCAGCAACAGCTCAGACTTTTTTCCCTGGGCTGAAGTTTCAGTTTCAACTCATGTTAATTTACCTACCCGCAACATTAAGCAGGGTTTTGGAAAAAATTATGCACTTTGAGCAGAGCTCCATTCTTTCTTACTACATCTATCAAGTCCAGTCTGTCAGATCATAGGATCCGTTGCCTCTGCTGTCAAACTGTTAATTTTTATTTTATTGATTAAAAGATATTTTAATGTGCTGTCGATCCAAGAAGTTGGAATGTTTTCTCCATATTTTGAAGCCAATGCATTTCACAGGCATGTACCATTGAGGTTGAAGGCAGTTCCATATTAATGCCTTGAGGATCAAAATAGATGTATTTGCACTAAATAAATTGAGCATGGGATAATGTGGATTCAATCTCAAGTTATATTGGTTAGTAATTTCCCATGCCTTCCTAAGTGAATTAAGAGAATACAAACCTTTGTAGTGCAGTTTTTTAAAAAGGCTGTCCAAATGTAAAGGTCAACATGCAAGAGTATAACAGTGCAATTTCTTAATTTGGGGAAAGACTTTGAAACCATCTGTGTCTTTTTTAAAAAAAAATCAGGTGGAGTGCCACAGTTGGGGTATTCATAATCTTTAATGCTAAGTGGTTGTGACTTTGAATGCTGCATAAAAACAAGATTGAACCTAACATGCAGGAGATGGCAAAGAAGACTGATCAATGCCTACAGATCTTTTGTAATATACACTAACTATTGGGTAAACTCCGATGCAGGGATTGGAGCAAAATGGGTGCAAGTCTGTACCTGTGCCGTCACCTTCCAATGGTGCCATATTTACTGAAGTTGAAACTTTGTAAACCAGCCTTTTTTTAAGCGTAGTGCTTTCATGATTCTATCAACCTGCGATCCCATTTATAGACCTGTGCACGGTGGCAAATGTAAGACTGGGTGGAAAGATGAAACAGTAAAGGAGAAGCAATACTAGTGACGGTGGTGGTAATATCACTGGGCTAACAGTTCAGCATTCTAGGCTACTTCTGTGGTAACGGGTCCAAATCCCATCTTGACACCTGGTGGATTTTGAGGCTAATTGATAGCTGTAGAGCTAAAAGCTGGTCTTGGTAATGATGACTAGAAAGCCAATGGCGCTTACTGCCAAATTTCCACTCTTTGCTTGATCTGACCTACATGTCATACAGACCAGCAGCAATATGGATTCTTATCTATTGTAACAACAAAAAAAATCTTGGATACTTTAAATCAAACGAAAATACCTTGTTGGAAAAGTTCAGATCTAGCAGCATCTGAAGAGAAATCAGTTAAAGTTTTGAGCCCAGTGACCTTTCCTCAGAACTCAGTACTTTGCCTATATAGGTACAACAGTTGGGAAGTATATACCGTACCTGTTCTACATATTGCATTAAATGCTTCTCTGCATACAAATAGGCACCTTTCCTAACTGAAGTGTTGCATGCAAAACAAGGGATTTCAGCAAGGACTTCAGTATTGCATATGTGTATTGGTATTTTGACTTTTTATGTTGGCCTTTCTAGGCAAATATTGTGCTCTGGAACCAAATCCTGACTTGAACATTGATTACTAACTCTGGCAAATCTCACCACTTAAGTCTCCCTTCACCTTTTTGAAGTGAGGAAACCCTGTATTGGAGGGGAATTTAAATTTGAGGCCAATGACAGCATTTAGTTAATCACTTCACTTCATGTCTGCCAAATACTTATCAACATGATTCAAGCAATCTAATTTGTTTATAATTTTAAGAATTACAATTAAAACTCTAGGTTTTGTTTATATATTTAGATTGATCTGAATAGGTAGATTTTATGTAAAGAAGTCATATGGTTCACTATCAAGCATTCATTTGGGTCAAATTTCACTTTATAGATGTCTACCTGTAAAAAGCAATGTTTAAAGGAAGGAATTAAAATTGACACAAACTTAGTATGAAAAATGGTTTTCTACACAACTGGGAAGTGTATGGATAGTTGTCTCTGTCATAGTTCATCGATGCCACTAATACCTGTTAAAAGCTTAAGATTTTTGTGCAAGAGTTTCTTTGAAATTTTAAGATAGTGGCTGCAGTGTTTGGCGCTGAAGGCCAGAAATGTTAAAACTTACCATGGTTTCACAGTTCTTTCTTGTGTTCTCCATGAACACCACTTCCTGGTCTCTTGACTGATTTTCCCCCCCCGCCCCCTCCACTCAGTTCTCATGCTTTTGCAGCATCAAATGTAGAATATTTAACTGCATGTCCAAATACAAATTTGTTCTTCAAATTATATATAAAATACTTCTAATCTAAATGTGACACTTTTGAGTCTTTGAAGTTGTTACACTTACTGATCCTCAGCTATGCATTGTAAAGCCACCTTTGTATTACCACTTTAAAGTTGTTTCACAGTGAGATTTTGAAATTTTTGGCAAATTGAGTTTGCTGATTCATAAGCCAAGATAATTCTATATTAAAAATTGGGTATGATTTCTAAAATGTTTAACTCGAAATTGATCATTGTTCATGACTACTTTTCTGTGTAGGGCTGTCTGCTCAGTCAATGAGCTTAAAGAAGCTAAATGCTGTGGGTTGTTAATGTTTCACCTAACAATTTATATCCACCTACATGCCTTACCAAGTGCATTCATGCTGAATATAGCAGTGGTGTGAAATTTGTTCTATTCAAGGTAATATTGTTGATATGCTAAACAAAAAGTAGAGACCTCTTGCGTTTCTTGTCTTAATCTGTTTGGTCTTAACACACACTTTGCTAGTGTTAAAAATATCTTGCCTCACTTTTTTACTACTCTTTCCTCTTGTTTTTATTACTAATTCTGTAACCGTTCTGAAAATTTCTGGCCATCCCTTACCCTGTTGAATCATCATGATCTGCTTTGTGTTGCCTCGTAGTTTTGAACACCTTTCCCCAAATTTCTTTCTAGATCTTCTCTAAAAAGAGCAGTCCCAGCATCTCAACTATTTGATCCTTGGAAACCACCTTGATCTTTTCTGCATCCTCTGTGACTTCATCCTGAAATGTGTTGACCAATTTGGACTCGGTACTGCAGTTGAAACCAAACCGTCATTTCATGAAGGCTAACTGTAACTTCACTTTGTGCTCATATGCTTCCATTTATGATGTCAGTTAAGTGGAGGTAATGGCCTAGTTGTATTATCTCTAGACTAGTCTTCCAGAAACCTAGATAATGTTCTGGGGACCTGGCATTAATTCCTGCCGTTGGAGATGGTGGAATTCGAATTCCGAGTTTATTCCATCTGGATCCTTCAGGAAAGAAACTGTCGATCTCACCTGGTTTGTCTAAATGTGTCTCCCAGACCCATGGAAATGTGGTTGCCCCTTAACAGCTCTCTTGGGGCATTTGGGGGTGGGCGATTAAATGTTGACCTAGCCAGTGATGCCCACATAAGAACATAAGAACTAGGAGTAGGCTGTCCAGCCCTTCAAGCCTGCTCTGCCAATCAGTAAGATCATGGCTGATCTTTTCATGGACTCAGATCCACTTACCCACGTTTTCACAGTATCCCTTAATTCCCTTATTGTTCAGAAAAAAATCTACCTTAGCTTTAAAAACGTTTACTGAAGTAGCGTCAACTATTTCACTAGGCAAGGAATTCCATAGATTAACAGCCCTCTAAGTGAAGAAGTTCCTTCTCAATTCAGTCCTAAATCTGCTCCCTCTAATTTTGAGGCTATGCCCTCTTGTCCTAGCTTTACCTCCCAGGTGAAACATCCTCTACTTTCTATCTTGTCTATTCCCTTCATAATGTTATGTTTCCATAAGCTTCCCCCGCCCCAATCTTCTGAATTCCAGTGAACATAATTCCAATCTACTCAGTCTCTCCTCAAGCCAACCCCCTCAACTCCAGAATCAACCTAGTGAACAACCTCTGCACCCCCTCCAGTGCCAGTACATCCTTCAAGAAACTAGACCAAAACTGCGCACAGTACTTCAGGTGTAGCCTCAACAGCACCTTGTACAGCTGCAACAACCTCTCACTCTGCTTTTAAACTCAATCCCTTTTAGCAATGAAGGACAAAATTCCGTTTGCCTTCCTAATTACTTGTACCTGCAGACCAACCCTCTGTGGTTCATACACACAGACACCCAGGTCCCTCTGCATAGCAGCATGCTGCAACTTTTTACCATTCAAGTAATAATCCCTTTTATGCCTACCAAAATGTGTGGCTTCACATTTATTTACATTGCATTCCATCTGCCAGACCTTTGCCCACCCACTCAATGTATCTGTGTTTCTCTGCAAAGTTTCGTAGTCCTCTGCACACTTTGCTTTGCCACTCATCTTAATGTCATGTGCAAACTTTGACACTTTGCATGTGTCCCCAACTCCAGATCATCTATATAAATTGTAAATAATTGCAGTTCTAATACCAATCCCTGAGGCACACCTAGTCACTGCCAGCCAGAATAGCACTCATTTATCCCCACTCTTTGCTTCCTGTTAGTCAAACAATCTTCTATCCATGCTAATACTGTTACCCCTAACACATGCATCCTTATGCAGCAGCGTCTTGTGCGGTGCCTTGTCGAAGGTGTTTTGGAAATCTAGATACATCACATCCACTGGGTCCCCGTTGTCTGCCTTGCTTGTCTTCATACAATTCCAAAAGATTTGTTAAGTATGACCTGCCCTTCATGAATCCATGCTATGTCTGCCCAACGGGACAATTTCTATTGAGATGCCTTGCTATTTCTGCCTCTAATAGACTTCAGCATCTTTCCCACTACAGAGGTTAAACTAACCAGTCTATAATTCCCCATCTTTTATCCACCTCCCTTTTTAAACAGTGGCATCACATTTGCTGTTTTCCAATCTGCTGGGACTGCCCCAGAGCCCAGCAAATTTTGGAAAATTACCACCAGTGCACCTGCTATTTCTCCTGCCATCTCTTTTAGTACCTGGGGATGCATTCCATCAGTGCCAGGTGACTTATCAATCCTTAGCTCCTGTAGCTTACCCAACACTATCTCTTCTGTAATAATGATTTATTTCCAGGTCCTCACCTACCTTCGTCTCTTTATCAATTACTGGCATGTTATTAGTGCCCCCCACTGAAGACCAATGCAAAATACCTCTTCAATGCCCTGGCCATTTCATCATATCCCATAACTAAATTTTCCTTCTCCTCTAAAGGGCCAACATTTTACTTTAGCCACTCTTTCTTGTTTTACATATTTATAGAAACTTTTGCTGTCTGTCTTTATAACTGTGTTAATGAACAAAAGTAACAGGATCCTTAATTTCTTTCTCGTCCAGCTTGCCTCCCTGATCTTTCATACCAAAATGTTTTACTTAATGCTGCACAAAATTTCATCTGCCAACTGTCTGTCCACTTCTCCAGTGAGTCATTTCTAACACTATTTTGACCGTTCGCACTACTGCCCGGTTTTGCCATTCTAAATTTTGCATGGCACACCTGAGTCGAAGTTCTTAATGTTGCAGTCCTCTTTGTACAAATTAGGCTCACAAAACAAAGTCCAGAACACACACTATCTACGTTTGGGATCCAACCCATACTTTTTACCTCCAATACTTTGATTTTCCCCAGCCCCCAACACCACCTCTCTCCCATAGATGACTAGTCCCTGGACACCTGTATCCCTCAAGCCTAAAAGCACTCTGCTGCTTCCTCTCTTGCAGGCCCAACCAGATCCCCTCCTTAACAGAATTTGTCCTTACCCTCAACTTTTCGTTCAACTCCTCCCACTCCCTACAAACTTAAGGGACAGTTATTACGCATGCATTGGTCTAAGTTATGCCTGCTTCTTTGAATACATGGAACAGCCTCTCTTCTGCTGTTACATTGGCACCATCCCTCACCTCTTCCTCTGTTACATTGACTTTATCAGTGCTGCCTCATGCTCCCACAAGGAACTCTAACAGTTCAACTTTTCTACCACCTTTCCCCCCAACCTTGCGTTCACATGGACGTCTCCATTCCCTTTCTGAACCTCTGTCTCAATCTCCAGTAATCATCTCAGCTCCCACATTTATTTCAAACCCACTAACAGTTAGTTATATGCAGTCATAGCTACCTTGACTGCACTTCTCATGCACCCTGTCGCAAGAATGTGATTCCATACTCCCAATTCCTTTGACGCGTCCATTCCCAAGATGGAGTGTTCCACTCCTAGACATTTTTCAGATGCCCTCCTACTTCGAGGACATTTAACACGGTTTTTTTCTTCCCCATCCTGGGCTGATTCACAATGCCCTCAACTGTATCTCTTGAATTTCCCACATTGTCCTCAAACCTCTTCCCCCAACAAAAATAAGGACAGACCACCTCACCAACCTCTCATACAGCGCATTGTCCTCTACCACTTCTGTCACCTGCAATCTGACTTCACCACGAGATTTCCCTCCTCACCTCTATCTACCTTTTTTGTAAGGACCACTCCCTCTGTGACTCCCTCATCCACTCCTCCATTCCATGCACCCCTCCTCTCTTCCCTTGACCGCCCCCCTCCCTGCGTGCCCCTGCCCCCACCCCACCACCACCATCTAAGGACCCCATCAGTCTTTCCAAATTGGACAGGGATTCACCTGTACATCCTCCAATCTGGTCTACTGTATCTGTTGCTCCCAATGTGGTCTAAGGGCAGACTCAGTGACCAATTTGCGGAGCACCTGTGCTCTGTGCCATGATCAATAACACCTGACTGCCAACTAATTTAATTCCCCCTCCCATTCCCTTGATGATATGTTCATCCTGGGCTGCTCTGTGTCAAAATGAGGCCCCGTATTGCCTGGAGGAATAACGCCACCTGTTCAACCTCTGGCAGCTTACAGCCTCATGGCCTCTGTAGAATTCACCAGTTTCAAAGTCTTCCTGCCTCTGGCCTCATCCCATGTCCAATCTTCTTTCACACACTGACCTAACGCAGCCCATTTTTTTCTCACCTATCTGTCCCACCCTGCCCACTGAACAATCTCCACAATCCCCTGTCTGCATCCACTTATTTATCCCTATACCCCAACCCCACTCTACTTATTACTGAGCTCCCTTCCCCCTCCTAAGCCCTGCAGGAGTGTGAAAACCTACAATGTCAACCTTCCTGCTCCTCTGCTACTTGACCTGCTGTGTTCCTCCAGCTCCACACTGTATTGAATCTGAACGTGTATATATTTTAGAGAATGCATTTCCAAAGATTTGTTGCATTTGATTCTCCAAAATAGTGTTCAGTGTTCCCTAGGAGAAAGACTGGGACATGTTGCAGAGCTCTCTGACAGGTCAGTCAGTTCAAGGGTTACTAAACATTCAGTTTGAGGCAGTTGGACAGAGTTAGAAAAGACAATTGTGTGTTTCAAGCTGTGAGTAAGCAAGAGACTCTGTCCCAAAAAGTTGCCACTGGAGCCAGTGGTAGATTTGAGGAAATGTTCTGAGCTATAAATGTTCAGAAAAATCATCTATCATTAGTTTAGTACGCCTGAGCATAAGGGTGAAGGAAGCCTACAAGTAATATTTGTTTTGTGTGACAAGCAAAGTTTAAAGTTAGAAGAAATGTCAGGCAGTCCCAACTTGGTGAACCTAGCTGTTGCTGAACTGAAACTGTTGTTTGACGTTTTAATGCAGTTTCAAGAATCTAGCAGTGTGAAACCCAGGAATGGAAGGCAGTGTACGAGAGCATGAGTAGTTGAGGCGGATACTAATGAAGTGGCTGTTGAGAGAGTTTCAAAGCTAGGTTTAAGTGAAGAAATTGAAATCCCCTTTAAATTATTTTCCAATGACATTTGATTACCCAGTCCCTTCCCCTCTGTCTCATGTCTCTGGGATTGCTGAGAAGCTTGTCTTTACCACATCTTGCTGCTTGTGCTCTGGGATATCTAACAAATTAGTTTTTACCCATATTTACCTGCCGCTTCTGGATTTGAGTAAATTATGCATAATGTACTATAAAACTGTCATAACTTTGCATCATTAAAGTGCATTGGTTTCTTCAAAACCAAGGAGACACTTTTGTTCTTTTAGCCCTTGTGTTTTAAACTGCTAAGTTTTCTTAAAGAAAAAGTTACTGATCAGGCTGTTTGGTTCAGGATCATGAGGCCACGAAAATGACCTAATATAAAAATGTGAGGTAGATCACAGGATGTATATTCCTCTAGACTGAAAAAAAGCTGTTTGTTATTACTGTTTCTGTTGCTTTTTCTTTCACATGATTCAATTTTGCAGCTGCATTACTCTTAGCAATCCTCTCATCAATCCTCTCATCAAAAGCTCAAATCAATTTTATTAAACCCTTTTATTTTTAGATTTGCTGGACTGTTAATGTTGCCCATGTGATTAATAAAATTAATCAGTTTAGTTTGAAAGCATTCATTATCACGTGTTAAACTCACTTAATCTGTAGTTGTGGGTGTTATACTTTTTGTTCAAAAAGAAAGAATACGGCACAGGAACAGGCCCTGTGGCCCTCCAAGTCTGCCCCAACATCATCTTTGCCCTCTTATGTTAAACTGTCTTCAATTACAGGATCAGTGCCCCTCTTCCTTTCCTATTCATGTATTTGTCCAGATGCTGCTTGAATGCTGGTATTGTCTGACTGCATCCTCTGGCAGAACCCTTAGGTGTATTGATATGCAGAGAGATCTGGGTGTTCAGCTCCATAGATCACAGAAGGTGGCAATGCAGGTAGATAAGGTGGTTTAAAACAAATGGCCTATGACATGCTTGCCTTCGTTGGAAGGGGTATTGAGTATAAGGATAGGCAAGTTATGCGACAGTTTTATAAAACTTTAGCTAGGCCCGTACTTGGAATATTCCATAGAGTTCTGGTCACAACAATAACAGAAGGATGTGGATGTTGTTTATGGAAAACGTTTACCAGAATGTAGCTATGAAGAAAGGTTAGTTAGACTGGGTTTGTTTTCAGTGGAAGAGGTGGTTTTAGCGCAACCTGATAATTTCCACGTGTGGAAATTGAGGTCCTCCCCCAGGGTGGAGGGGTCAGTTACTATGGGTCAACAGGTTCAAGGTGTTTGGGGGTGGGGGAGGGAAGTAGTTTAAATGATAGCTTTCTCTAGGGTAGTAAGTGCCTGAAACATGCTGCCAGTGGTAGAAGCAAACAATGTAATGCTTTTTGCATGTATCCCCAGTCCTTTTGCCACCATTCAATATCTAAGGAGTATTGAAGGTTATGATCAATACAGCAACAATTTCCACCTTGTTACTTCCCTCTGTACTCTTTTGGATGCATCTGATCTTACACCTGCGACTTATCCCTTTCAAAAATACCCAGCCTGTCTGATATGTTTGCTATCTGTTCTAATCCAGTTCAGTATCTTGCTGCTTCCTATTTCACTTTGGCTTCTTTTCATGGTAAAAACAGGCACCATGCACTCATCTAGTAATTCAGCCTTGCCAGTATCTCCTTGCAGAAAATTCTTCTGAAATTGCCTCTAAGTGCTAAAAGGAGGAATAATGTTTGTCTGCTAATAGACTCTCTGATCTTTGTTCGCTTGCTGATCTTTTGTTCTACCCTCCTTGGTTTTATTTTCTTTTTCACTTGCTGTCTAATTTCTCAATTGTTATCAAGCCTGATATTTGCCATTTTGCCCTTTATTTGGGCAATTCCTCAGAATTGAGGACTGCTTGTTTCAGCTTGTTTAGTGGGTTCTGAAGTGACACACATCCCATGTATGATTTGCAGACTTGCCAGAAATACAGTAGGTAATGTTTGAACAGTTTGGTCGATGGGTTGCTTAGACATTTTATGTGCTTCTGCCTCACATTGGCCCCTCTGCTCCTGACCAAATCTCCCTTGTGCCTTGCCATTTGAGCATGGCCAAGAGCTTTCTTGAATTGGTGGGTGTTTTGAGGATACCTACCATCTTCAGCTAATGTGTCACCATAAGGTCAGAAGTAGGGAATTTATTGATATGCAGTGTTTAGCGTCATACTGAAGCAGTCCATGCTAAAATGCAGCAAGATGTGCACAATAGCCAGTTTTAAGCTCTGAAATGGGTAGTGAAGTTTTTCCACAAGTTCCAGGAAATGACCATTTTTAAAAGAATCGAATCCTTAACATTTAATGGCATTGCATTGAATACCCCCGGTGCAATCAACATTCTGGTGTTACCGTTAGCCAGAAACTGAAATGGGCCAGCTATGTGAAAACTATGGCTACAAGAGCAGGCCAGAGGCTACAATTCCAGCACAGTAACTTGCTTCCTGACTCACCATTGATCTGGCACAAGTCAGGAGTGCTTGCCACTTTTCAAGATGAAAGCAGTTCACAATACTTGTGTGGCTCAGTGCTTTCCAGGACTAAACAATCTGCTTGATTGCACCTCAGCCACAAACAACAGATGGGCAATAAATGCTGGTCCGGTTACTGGTAGCCCATTTCCCATGAATGAGTTCTTGAAAAGTGCTGACCTTCTGTGACTCTTAATCCCCCTCCTGGCATTTAGGGATGGGTAATAAATGCTGGCCTGGTCAGCATCACCGTCACCTGTGAATTTAAAAATAAAACCCTTCATGACAAAATCCAGAATAGAATTGTTTAGGACCCTGGCACCACATAGACAAATGACGTGTCCTACCCTATGGAGCTGATTTAGCACCCTTTTGCTGATGGGCATATTGGTTTGGGAGAGAACATTGCTACCGGATCACCTACCTTCCCACTGATTTGAAGGTTTAAACAGACACTGGGGAAGTATGACCAACTCTCAAGCTTTCTCTTCTTTTTTACTCTTAACAGATATGGCTATATTCTTAACATTCCTTGTTTAGGAAATTGGTGTACTTCTGTGATGTGCAAAAGTTTTTCATAACAGGTTGCTTAGAGGAATCTTTTGGGGATGGTAAGCAGGAAGGGAGCAACTTTAGAACATGCAGTCTTAGCTTTTCACATAGTTTAGGAAATCAAATATCCTAATTTTATGTCAATAAAAGTTAGAATTGAAACCATTTTGTAGCACAAAGGAGGTCATCCAGCTTGCTGTCCATGCTAGCCAACAAGCCCATACATTATTCCCAACTTTCAGTTACAACCTACAGAGTTGTGGATAATTAGACCCTTCACATACACATTGAGCTGTTTGCAGCAAGAATGTAATATGGACCAGTCACGCATTGTCAGATGCAGGCCTTCCAAGTGCTGGTGTTAGGCTGCAACATATACCTGTAATTTTTAAACAAGTGTATTTCTTTGCCATGGACGATACCCTTTTGAAGCTGGTTTGTTTTCAAATTTGAGAATTTTGGAGCACAAAAGTAATGCACCAGTAGTAGTGTCTAGTTCGTATAAAATGTCATCTTGATATCACTCTTTGTGACACTTCATACTGTTTTTACATCATTAATGACTGAACTGGTTAGAGTGATTTCTGTGCACTTGTTACTAACCGATACATAAAGAAATTGCAAGATTTCAGTCATTTGGCTTATTGATCAAACCCAGGAGTTTCCAAGCACCTGGTTACTCTTTAAGTTTCCAGCTGTGTTCATTGATGTTGAGGTGTATGTTCCACTTGGTCGAGTAGGAATCATTGCAAAGCTGGTTGTATTGCAGCAGATTAAAACATTAAAGTTTTAAAAGAAGTAATTTTTTTTTGCTGTTGCTATTGTGAACGGTGATGGTTCAGTGCTCTCATCTTGTCCCTTTTTTTTTCAGCTGCCTTTTTGCTTTGCTCATTCAGCTATTGGTTCCCGAGCAAGATATTCTTATACTTAAGTTGGTAACTCTCTCTCTTTAAGCAAGTGAACATTACTTATGACTTAGCTTGTAGGAGATTGATTTTGTTACTGTTATGTTTTTTAAAAAAACTGCTCCAGTTATTGCCATAAACTTCCAAATATTGTTGCATTTAACTTCCATTGCTTGTATATGTCTACCAGTGTACGATAAGCAAGAGCCATATCAGTTTCTCTTCTCTTTTTATGTTGTATATACAGGGGTGAGAGAGATGTGGACAAGGCATGAAAGGTCACTGAGGGCAAGAGCCTGTACAGAGTATGAACACTAGCAGATCTCCTGGGCCAGATGGCTTGTTTTTAGTGTAGAATCTGTATAATTCTATTAAGTTTTCCCTGTCTTCACAGGAAGAACAGAACCGAGGCAAACCAAACTGGGAACATCTCAATGAAGAGCTCCATGTGTTAATAACAGTTGAAGATACACAAGATAGAGCAGAATTGAAGTTGAGAAGAGCTGTTGAGGAGGTTAAGAAGCTACTGGTTCCTGCTGTAAGTTACTGTAGGAGTTTTTAAGCTAATGATACTAATGATCAGCAGCTTGTTAATGCTGCTTTGTTTTAAGAATTAAATCTGTTCTCCTTTTATAAAGGTACAAAAATTTTGCAGTATTTAAACAAAATGATAGGTCTCGAGTGTTCAACAGTGAGATACCCTGAAACCACCTACTAAGGTACACTTGCTAAGCAAGTTGTAAAAGTTGAATGAGTTAACAACTGTTTGTAAAAGTGTCACTTATTTCTAAATGTTTGGATTGTTTTCTCATAAATACAAACTCGGTTGTTTAAATCCGGATGTAAATAAGATGGGACTGAACACTTTGCAAGTCATTGTGCAGATTGCCAATTCATGGGCACGTGTCACGAGTTTGCTTCCAATCACTTTAACTGTCTGATCTATCCAATATTAAGATAGTTGTGGTTTAGCTTGAGATTTCCTAGGATTAATGTATCCTTTGCGTTGCCCTTCTGTCAAGTTTTAATTTCTCACGTTGGCAGGGGATTGGAAATGATTGACTGCAAACAGCAAGAACTACTTCCATTTTGTGCTAGGTATTGTAACCAGTAAAGAGGTTTTAAACCTATTACAGATTGCACACGTTCCATTCTATATCATTCTACTCAGTTAATTCAAAACAATCCCTAGTAGTGAAGTGTAATGGAAATGGTACAAAAGAATGAGCTACATTTATTTACAGTGCAAATAGTTAACTCTTTACTGTCAGTCCTAACTCTGAACTAGGACATGGCTATTAGTATTGCAATAAAGAGCAAATGTATTTTCATGCTACACTTTCCAGTTGTCTGGCTGTGAATAACCACACTTAAATATATGCATTCTGCTTGCTTGTCTGTGCAAACAGCTTAAAGGAAAATAAACCTTCAGTGTCCATTTGAAATGGAGGTGACCCTTGTCTATGAAAATTCTGATGGCGGGTCCCTGAATCTTGATCTTTGAAGTATTGGGTGGTAGCACCAAAAATGTTAAATAGCAAAAAAAGCAAGATTGATATTAAAGCGTAAATGAATAGTATTATACTGCCAAGTGTTTTCTGTAAGTCTCGTGAAAATTGTCAAAAGTGTGCATTAGTGTCTGAAATTTTATTTTGAACTTTAGGAGGTAATTTGTCTTAAATTTGCTTGCTTAGTATAAATTGGCTTCCCTTATTCTGTTAGAAAATAACATCATGGGGGAAATGAACATTATGCCATTAGAAAGAGCTGTTGCTGTTTGTTCTGATGTCCAACTTGGAGGCGGAGTCAGAGACCACCAGGGTGACTTTTTTGCACTCAGCAAATCACTGAAGGTTTGAAAAATAAAATTTAACTGATCTCTAACCTCTATTTCTCAAACTTTCAACACTATATTTAATTATAAGCAGAGGATAGGTTTGGTTGAAGCCTTCACCATCTGACTATGTTCAGCCCGCAGCTTGTTTTTTGCTTTATCCATTGACCTTTTTCATCTTAAAATTGTCATGGCTTAATATTTAATTTGCCCTTGATTACAAGTGGTGCTCAAAGCTGTACCTTGTTGAAATCTATATGATTAGCTAAAGTTTGGATTAATAGTTGAAAATTATTGACACTGGTTAATTGAAAAGTTCACTATTTACGGATACAGTGATACAGGAAACCTAGATTGCTAATGGGAGTTAATTAGTCAAAAGAAATTTAAGAATCTTTTACCTTGCATTTTTCCTCTGGTTAGGTAGGCTTGTATTAACGTTCATGGAGTGCATGATGAATATATATATGTATTCACCAGCATGTATTGGTCTATTTGAATTTTTCACCTAAGTTATTCCATTCATGAACTTTTTTAAAATTAGGACTGCATAACAGCCTGTTTCTGTTAAGCTAAACATGAGAAAATATCCTGATTTTGGTCAGGATTTTATTTGGCATTTGTATGTATGCAATTTGAGTGACTTGTGTATTTATTTGCTTTTGTTGGTTAATTTTTGGAAAGGATTCCCAAGGTTGCAGACTATTAAGAATGATGGAGTGTAATGTCAGTTGAAATCAATATTATATGGAGTCCTCATGCCCTCTAAATAGCAAAGTATATTTGTGGTTAATGCAAGTGGTTAGTGACTGGCATGCATTGAAGTTTCATTTTCTGGATTGTACATTCAAACAGTACGGATGTGGCCAGTATCTTGTACACTTAGATTGAAACAATGGTGAATACTCATTCATCTTTATTCCTACAACAGATAATTCAAAATATTAAAAATGCTAAATTAGTGAAAACAGGATGAAGTATTGCATTCTGGAACTTCTTGTTTTTATATGTATTCTTTACACCAAGAGCTTTAGTTCATTTCATTGGAAATGTGAAACTAAATAAAGAACCTGTGATTCGAAATACATTCTATTTTGGAGCACAAAATGAAATTTGAACTGCAACACTGGTTCTGTAAATACTTTCAGGGTTTTCGTGGCAATCTCAACTTCCGTAGAGTGAAGTATATAATTGTTAGTCTTAAATCTACTTTCAAGACTCCTCTGCAGGAGAATGACCATTCTTGTTTTTTTTTTGATCAATCTATGACACACCTCTAGAGCATACTTGCCTCAGGGGCAGGGCCTTACCTCTCTCCCAAGAAAATTGATTTTATAGGCTTTTCTTTTTGGCTGACATGCTTCGAAAGAAATTTTGTCTCATATGTACTATTTTGTGTAAATGAGCTAGAGATCAGAAATGCCAACAAAAAAATCAATATGATCAATGCCCTAAACACCTTTTGTGACTTTGAACATTTTTAGTAGATTAATTCAAAAGTAGGTATAACTTAATGGTACTGTCCTGATCTTCTGGGAGCATCTTTTGAATCCTGCTGTGGCAGGTGGTGAAATTTAAATTAAACTTTTTTGGCGGGGGGTGGGGGGGGGGTGGGTGCGGGGGGAGAAAAAAGCTAGCTGAAAGGTGACCATGTAGCTGCTATCAATTGTAAACAGCCATCTGATTCACTAACTTCCTTACTTTGGGGAAGGAAATCTGCCATCCTTACTTGGTGTGGCTGACACATTTGAACAGCTGGAGGTTGAGAAATGAATAAAACGGTTTTAAGTTAAAGGATTTGACTGGTAATTAAACTTTAAATTTGCAGTAAATCTACACTCTCTTAAAACTCTTAAAAACGTACACTTGTATGAGAAGAGCTCAAACTGTAGAAGTAGATTTGAACCCAAGCTGGTAGATGCTCTGAGTTTTTGACAGTAGCCTTGAGGTTGGAGAGTTTAATGCTAATGAGGACAGTGAATTGGAGCAGTTGGTGAATGCTGAATAAATTGGAGGACGTTGTGAAACAACTCACCAAAACGATCATTAAGCAGCAACTGCCTTCTGATTGCTGGCTGTTGCGATCACTCTGCATGTAGTTAGCTTTTGTTGTGATACATTAAAATTAGATTTATATGAAGTGCAAAATGCAAGTTAAGACTAAGTTAAAACTGGAGAACTGCACAAACATAGTTGGATCGATTATAAATAAATGACGCTGTATAATTGAAGAGATTAAATATGATCCAACATGAACTGACAGTTGTTCACGTGAGCAAACGTGTGAACAAAAGCACTGATAGCACAATTTTGTAATATTTCTGAAAGGCCACATTTCTAAAAGCATTTAAAGCTTTTTTTAGCTTCATTTAGTGAAGTCCTCGGGACTTGTCATTTGTGTCCTACCCTGTCACAAGCCTACTTATGGCAACTTTCCAGATTGAGAGTTCAGAATTTTGTTTAATACCATTGGTCTCATTTTTAGAGATCTTGTAATGATTTTGCTGATCTTCCTTTACGTCCTACTGATATTTTATCGCTGTCTTTTTCTACTTCTGTAGCTTCTTTCTTTTTGCCAAAGAATTACTTCCGTGTTCCATTCTATCAGAATTCTCTTACTTCCTTTCATGTGTAATGGGCTTAAAAGTATTGCTTCTCAACTCTTTCGAATTTGAATAATTATTAAACTTTTTTCCCCTCTAAGCCAGGTATTTCCAGCATATTCTGATCTCAAGTTTCCAGTATGTACAGCACTTTCTGTCAGTGTCTTTTAACTTAGCATTGTGCACAGATCATCTCTTCAAAGAAGTTAAACTGGTATTCAAAAATTTTAATTGATGCCCATACAAAGATGCAGATCTGAATTGAATTTTGAATGCCAAAGATTTTAATTTTGTTCTGATGAAAATTATACCCAAAATATTAATGTAAAATAATCAGAGGCTTGGATAGGGGGAGAGCCTTTTTCCTAGAATGGTGATGGTGAGCACGAGGGGGCATAGCTTTATATTGAGGGGTGAAAGATATAGGACAGATGTAAGAGGTGGTTTCTTTACTCAGTAGTAAGGGAATAGAACGCTTTGCCTGCAACGGTAGTAGATTCGCCAACTTTAAGTACATTTAAGTCATCGTTGGATAAGCATGTGGACGTACATGGAATAGTGTAGGTTAGATGGGCTTCAGATCGGTATGACAGGTCGGCACAACATCGAGGGCCGAGGGGCCTGTACTGTGCTGTAATGTTCATGTTCTATATTTAACTTTATACACATTTGAGTTTTTTTACTTGTCCATTCTATTAGTCCTTTTCAGTATTTGCCTGACCATTTCATGCACTGCTATTAAAACTAAATTTTAGCCTTCATTTAACAATTGGTAAGTGTTGAGTTCTTTTTTCCTTTTGAGATATTCAATATTGGGAAACTACAAAAATATAGAAAATCATACACATTTGAAATGTCTCGAATGACTTACCATGTTTAACTTGGTAATTCTGACTTGATGCTCTTTTAGTTGCTTGGAGTGACTCTTAATGTTCTCCTGCAGGTACTCCTGTTTTTTGTCTCCATTAACAGAATAGGGCTGTCTCTGGCTAGGCAGCGCTTATTGCTCATCCCTAATTGCCCAGAGGGCAGTTCAGAGTTTCACATGGTTATTGGTCTGGAGTCACACGTAGGCCAGGTAAGGATGGTAGTTTCCTTCCCTAACGGACATGAGTGAACCATATGGGTTTTTCTGACAATCAGCAATGGATTCATGGTCATCATTAGATTCTTGATTCTGGATATTTATTGAATTCACATTCCTCCACCGCTGTGGAGGGATTTGAACCTAGGTCCTCAATGTTACCTGGGTCAACAGTCCAGCAATATTCCACTAGGCGGTCACCTCCCCCTTTTTTGAATTGTACACTTTTGAATTGTACTTTCTTTCAGAATTTGTAAGGTGGGAACAGACTTGTTGCATTGGATTTTGTGGCTAATGTAGAACAGGACCTATTTTGGTCAGTAGGACAATATCAGATTTTGATTTTTGGGATTTCCAACTATTGGAATTGGCCTACCCTTGCATTCTACCCAGCTGGCATGGCATAATGGCAGCCAATTCCATAAGCTAGTAGCCATGTCTTCAGTTAATATGAAAAACAAAATTATTTTCTTGTGTTTTTATCTCTCAACTTAAGTGGTGCTACGTGAATCTGTAGTATGATGGGTTGCTTTCTGAACATTGATCATTTTAAAAGCGCAAAGAATTTTTTTAAAAAGCTTTATTATTAAAACAGTTAAAGGCTTCATAGTTTGCTTGCTAGTCCAGTCATATTAATTTGAAATGAATCTAATGTGAGTTCAGTTATAACACAAGCCAGAAACTCAAGGGACAATTTTAATTATTTAAAGAATTCCTTTGACTTCTGTTTATTCTTAACAGATGCATCAGTATTGTAATGCATAATGTTTTGTATGTTTGCAGGACTTCAGTTGTTGAAAGATGACATTTTAACCAGTCATAGTGCAAACAAGGTAGATGCGCAAAGCTTTTCTCACACTTTTTTATTTTTTGGATGAAAAGAAAGACTAGTATTTCTGTAGGGCTGTTCACCTCCGCATATTACAGCCAATGAAATCATTTTAAATGTAACTACTGTTGTAATGTAGGAAACAACTGATTAATGTGGGAATACTCTAGTTTTCCACTTAGCCTGCATTTGACACTTTTTGAACTTGTGGTTTTAGTCCATTATGTTGACTGCAAATTGTTTTGAAAAATAAAAAAAATCTAAGAATTGACACTTGCAGCCTTGTGAGGTGTTTGGAGTTATGCCATTATATTTATTGATTTAATACAGATGTAATGGTTGTAGAATTTCAAGTGCCTGCCCTATAATTGCTGCTTCCCTGTCTATTAAAAGTTGTCCTGAGAAAATTGAAAATAAGACTACCCACGATAGAGGCTGAACAACACTTGTAAGGATTTTAGGGCAACTTCGGATGCAGTGATGTTGGTGATGAGCTTCCAAGTTGTGCGATGTGTACAGCGCATCCATAAGCTTGAACAGGTGATCCTTAGACTACATTTTTGTGTTTAAACTTGCAATCACATTTAATCAGTTACAATATGATTCAGTTTTTTTGTAACTTTGTATTTGTTATAGTGACTACAAAGTTCACTTCCCTTTTATCCTTTGCTCTATTACCACACCTAGGCATTCAAGACATTTTCTTAACCTTGGGAAAGATCGATTTCATGCTCAGTACACTGTTCTGAAAATCTGCAATAACTTTTTGGACAATCATTAGCTACCCTTGATGTGCCGAGAATGCTCACTGCTGGGGCCTTTACTTGTGTGCAGATACCTGTGCAATCATTTAAAATTGCTACAAGAACAAGGAGTCAGTTTAACCTATGCATGTGACTCGTTACTATCTCCTAATGTGAAAAATAAGCTAAATGAATTCTGGTTCCTTCATACCAGCACTGTTAGATTTTAACCTACACTCTAAAATTGCTCATCATTCTGATTCAGTTTGCGTCATACTAACAGTCTCAGGTTATCAAAATCTTCGGGATTGAACATGTCTTGCTGCACACTTGCAGTAGGAATAGTTGAGGTGCTTTTCACCCCTGTTAAATTCAAGACTTGAAAATTGTTGTGACTGGTTAATTCAGGAGGAGAACTTATTACTTGATCAGAGATCCATAGTGGTCTTGCTGTTTGAGATAAAGTAAGATAATTTTATTGTGGATGGATAATAATCTTGGAGCTGCCCTGCTGGCAGTAATGTGCGTACTATGCCAGATACACTACAGTTGTTTAAGAACGTGATGCACCATGTTCTCCATAGCAGTTGGGGATAGGCAATGAAAGCTGACCTTGGAGAGAGCTCATTTCTAAGCATCTTTAATTATCCCTCATGTTGTTCTGACCTCCCAAGAGTACAACTGTCTTTTTGCAGTTTCGGTTCCTTGAACTGAATACATTTTAATGGCCATTAATATAAGCGAACACAAGCATTTAAATGCCAGAACTGAGCTTGATTTCTTGTTGCTCTGCTCACAAGTTCAGTGTTAGAGCACAACTGGGAAGTCTGGTTATTCTTCACCTCCCAAGTTGTAAAGCAGCGCTTTGCAAACTTTTTCGCCATGTTAAAACTATTTCAAGATTTTAAAAATTCTTGTGACCTGGTTGGTTAATTCAGGAAGAGAACTTGATCAGAGATTGACAGTGGCCTTGCTGCTTCAAAGCTTGTGATGTGGACTCTCAATTTCTTGGGCATCCTGACCTTTACTTTGCCAATCCCTGATCTAAAGCAACAAGCCTGTTATGCCCAGCTACACTACTGGCTGGGGTAGCTAACAGTATAATCTAAGAATCAAACTTGCAGCTTTTATGAATTAATAATTTGTTCAGGAAATTTGTAATTGACACAACTTTTTTTTTGCTCTTGTAGGTGAAGGTGAGCTGCCACCTTAAGTTGCTGATGCCCATGTGGTGTTGCTGAGTACCATTTGACGGGGAGTTCCTAGAATTTGACCCTGATACCAAATAATTTTTTTGAAGCCTAATGATATTTTTAATAAGTAATCTAATCTACAAATTTACAGGTGATCTGACTTGAGTTACAACCAAGAATTAGATATGGGTAAATGTCAAAATTTTTCATTGGAAGGTAGTTTGGATTCTAAAAGTCTTGAAGGAGACTGAATCTAAGATTCATATTTTTAAATTTCTTCATTTCAGGTTGCAATGCTGAGTTCCACAGCTGACTGTCCCAGTGGACCCTCTTTCACAAATTAGCTGTATCTGAAGTTTCCTTTGACCCATCTCTCTCAAACTATTGTTCAAACACTAACATTGATATGCATGTCTATGAAGAGTAGGGTAGAGCCATAGACACAGCATGGAAACGGACCCTTTGGACCCACTTGTCCATGATGGCCAGATACCCTATATAAATCCAGTTGCATTTGGCTCATCCCGCTATAACCCTTCCTATTCATGTACTTATCCAGATGCCTTTTTTAATTGTAATTGTCCCAGTTGCCACCACTTCCTCCAATAGCGCATTCTATAAATGCACCATCCTCTGTGAAAACATTGCCCCTTAGGTTCATTTTATCTTTTTCCTCCCACTGTAAACCAATGTCCTGTTTTGGACTTTTTTCTCCCCCTCCACCACCACCACCTCCATACCAGGGAAACCAGCTTTCCTATTTATCTTGGGGGAACTAGCTATTTCAGACTGCAGGCCTGTGGCCAGTGATGTGCCACAAGGATTGTTGCAGGGACCACTGCTTTTCTTCATTTTGTATAAATAATTTTGAATGTGAGCATAGGAGGTATGGTTAGTAAGTTTGCAGATGACACTAAAACTGGAGGTGTACACAGGATCTTGATCAGATGAAGTTTAATTTTTAGATTAACATGAGGTGCTACACTTTGGAAAAGCAAATTGGGGCGGGACTGTACACTTTTTAGTGGTAAGGTTCTGGGGAATGTTGCTGAGCAGAGACCTTGGGGTGCAGGTTCATAATTCCTTAAGTGAAGTCAGTAGATAGGATGGTGGAAAAGACTTGGTATGCTCTCCTTTATTGGTCACTATATCGAGTATAGGAGTTGGGAGATCATGTTGCAGCTCTACAGGGTAGGGTAGAGATTGTTTTGTGCTTTTTTTGTTCTCCTTTTACAATGGCTACCTCTTCCCATTCTTGTAAAGAGAGGGAATGTTGGTTAATGTGCTGGTCAGCACTACATTTTTGTAAAAAGACTAACAATAGCCCTTGGACTATGTTGAAGGAACAAAGTTACTCCCAAGTAAAGTTGTTTCTCAAAGCCACTCAAGTTATTGGGCTGCTTACGCATTCTTTAGTACTGGATGAGCAGAAATTTCCTCCAATTTTAAAAAAAAAGGAAGCTTAAAGCTATTGTTTTAAGTCTCCACTCCAAACACTTGTTCTCTAGAAATTGACTGTGTGACCTGGTCTGAGATTAATTAGTGTATTCCGTGCTGGTCGAGAATCTGAACTCTGCCATCACAAAGACTTCGAATTTCCAACTTTTTCCCCAAAGCAACTGATTTACAATTTACATAGTGTCTTTCTAGCAGTTGCTCAAAAGTGATCCTTTTAATATAATTTCTAGTTACTTAGATTTAGTGGTACATGCTATGAAAATCTTTGGATTTGTGTATAACGTTGGGAGCAAGTGCATACAGCATTGCTTTTGAATGCTGTATTAATCCCAGAGCTTATTGGATGTTGACTTTCAATGAGTTGATAGCATAACCACCTTAAAAGGCAATTTCATTGAAATGTTTCATACTTATTTTAGCAGCCATTATTATGAGAAATCTTTTAAACAGGTTCAAAGTCCCAGATTGGATCCTTTCACTGCCTGATGACTGGTTCCCTAAGTGTAATTTGAATAAACTGGGAGAGGCAAAGAAGCTGGTTGAGTGCCGGACATGTGAAGTTGGCATTAGTCTGAGAAATGTCAAGATGCCTTCCTAACATTGAAGGATTGATTACCTAAAAGATCTGGAATATTGGACTATACTGCCTTACTAGCTCCAAAGCTGTTTCAATAAAAATAAATTTAAAGATGTGCTAATAGACTGCTTTAGAATATTTTGAGACTTAATTGTAGCAAAATTAATCCACAGTTTGACCTAGATGTTGCACAATTGTTGGAATTAAATTTGTGCTGACTGAATTACTTGTGGCTACTGATTTGATAAGGGGCTTTGAGACCTGTACCTAGTAGAACTAAAAATAAATAATACAATGTGGTTCTTTCACCCCTGGTTGCAGACCAATTATACTGTAATGTGCAGTTTAGCAAAAAGTTAGTTTTGTTTCAACACTTGCAAATATAAAGGGAAAAAGGGACCAGTGCTCATTTAGTCACCTTCAATCTTGATCAGATTTAGAGGTTTCCCAAGTATTTGTGCCCTCAGTATTACAGCAATCTGCGCATTGACTTTGACCTTGTTTTTCTGTCACTTGAAGTAAGTGCAAGATAATAGACTTGAACTAGGCATCTGCCCCTCTTCTGTGAGATGTTCCTTAAAAACTTTCATGCAAACCCGTATTTCCTTAAGGCTTGATGTCAAATTTTGTCTGGCTCTCTGCAATGCCTTTAGAATTACATCTTTGGATTTAAAAAGTGCAGGGCTGTGAGGAAAAAGGCAGAGAAGATTGCCACTAGTAATACTAGCAGTCATGGACTTTTTCTGTGTCTCTAATTGAGAATTTTTTTCCCTGTTACGTTAAATTGTATAAATGAAAGCTTCCAACTCCTTGCCGCTTCAGTGAGCGCACACTGCACTAAGAAGGTTTCAGCCTTGGACACAGGTTTGGGCATTTAGTCAAAATTAAACAGACAACAGTAATTGCCAACACCTCCGGTGAAAAGAAGTGAAATATTCAGTATTACAGCTGTATGTGTCCAAGGTGAAAAATCAATGAATGCTTTTCTCACCATGCCCCAATTCTTTCCCATCTCCCATTTATTCTATTTCCTGTCCTTCTAATGTTTTCCATACCATCACTATGCTTTAAATCTCACATAGCTTGAAGAACTTGAAGTTTTGAAGAATTGTAGAAAAGCTCATTCATTATGTCGTTGTGCACGGAGTCATTTCTTAAAGTTCACTTTGGACATTGAGATTTTTAAAAGGCTTCTTTGCCTTCAAGACCAATCCATTGGCCGAAATTATTTTTTTTGAGAGCTAGTCTCTGACAGAAATTGTGTGTGTGGTTTTGTACTAGAGTGCTTTGTGTTTTCAGTTATTTATAAGAATAAATGTGTGTAGATATTTTCTAATCGGCCTCTTAGTTATTACGTGCCCAGGTCTCATGACTCTGGGGCAGGGTTACTATTATTACTATTACAACAGCAACATATGGACTTGATAATATTTCTGTGGCTACCTGCTGATGACCAGTTGGTTTTTTGTTATTTTTGATGAATCGATCTTTGATAAATATGGTTGTGCAGATCATTTTGTTTAAGGCCTGCTATCGATGAGATATTTCATCAGCTATTTTGGTAATGTTGTGGGGTGGGAATGACTACTACTCCAGCCTTAGTTGCAGCAATATTTCTTCTCCTCCACCAAGAACTGCTTAGATGTGAATTTTGATATTGGACCTGAGAGCTATTTCTTTTCAAAAGAAGAATAACTGGAAGTGGTGGTTTTTGCTAAATTTTAAAATGCTGAAGTTCACGTTTCAGTACTCTAGCCTCAAAGGTGAAGGTGAGGAAGTGTTTGACAAATGATTGTGTGGACGGTGGCAGTAGTTCTTTTGGTTGTGAATTATTTTGAATGTTTGGTAATACTTAAACCAAATTTTGACTTTTGCAGGAAAACTGTCCATCTTTGTATGTCTGGTATAAATCTTTGTAATTGACAAATAGGCTTTTATGCCTTTTTGACTTGATTTACCTAATCTTGCCCTTGACTTTAGACATCTTAGTGCAGCAGTGTGGTTAACTAGCATGAATAGCTGGTACTGTTTGATGCAGTCACTTAAATAGATAAACTGTTTTGAGCAGCAAACCACAGATGATCTCACAGTTCCCTTTTTGCTGAAACAAGGAATTGTTATTTGAATTACGCTGAGCTGTAAGGGTGCTGGAAATGGAGTTAAATGACATATAAAAAGGAATTGGATGACTGGAAGTGGGAGGGGGAAGGGAATTGCAGATGAATAGAATTGACTGAATACCTCTGAAAGAGACCTATTGATTGGAATAGCCTCCTTTTGTGCTGTTTCGATGTCAATGATTTTTATGAATTGCATATCCTTATTTTTACCTTCCCTGACGTCAGTGAACAGGCTTGGAGCCTTTGAACCCCTTTAGCATCTTGTCCTGGAACAGCTAGTCCATCCAGAAACCTCTACATTACTAATGCCATGTCTAATCTTGTGTTTATAACTGTGTGCTCAACTCTATTTTGTGTCCTGGGTAACTCAGTGATCCCATTACTTTTCCCACAGGCTGTTGTACTTTTAATTTTGCTCTCCTTGATTGAACAGCAAATAAAGCTGTTCTGTGATTCGAATGATCTAGTTGGCATTACCACGTTGTGAATGTTTGCAAGAACTTGGTCTTCAAGGCAGGCTTGGTGTCTTTTTACGGAAGCGTGCACCAGATGTTTTGTTGAACAGCTGTTATATTTTACCCATCTGTTGTCTTAATCTGCTCAGTATCTGAGGAATGGGTAGTGTTAACTGTTGCATATGCATGACAAAATGCACATGGCATACTGGTTGCGGTTTCTACAATATTATAAACCCTGCATCTTTATATGTGCAGGTGAATGTATGTAAAGTCTTTTGGGTTCAGGATCCATTCTGTACGCTATGGATTGTCCATAATCAAGAACAAAATGAAAGAATGAGGACGTGAGACATGAAATAAAAGGCTCCCTTCTGTGGGGGAGGGGCCACAGAGGGTTTGGCTCTCTTTGTGATATAAAGGATTTTGGGCTTTAAAGTGTCAAAACGTGAGGAAGTTATGCTACATAGAACAGTACAGCGCAGACAGGGCTTCGGCCCTCAATGTTGTGCCGACATGTGAACTAATCTAAGCCCATCCCCCATACTATCCCATTGTCCATATGCTTATCCAAGGACTGTTTAAATGCCCCTAATGTAGCTGAGTTAACTACATTGGCAGGCAGGGCATTCCATGCCCTTACCACTGAGTGAAAACCTGCCTCTGACATTGGTTTTAAATCTATCACCCCCTCAATTTGTAGCTGTGCCCCCTCGTACAAGCTGACGTCATCATCCTAGGAAAAAGACACTCACTGTCCACCCTATCTAACCCTCTGATCACCTTGTATGTCTCTATTAAATCTCCTCTTAGCTGCCTTCTCTCCAATGAGAACAGACCCAAGTCCCTCAGCCATTCTTCATAAGACCTTCGCTCCAGATCAGGCAACATCCTGGTAAATCTCCTCTGCACCTTTCCAATGCTTCCACATCCTTCCTGTAATGGGGTGACCAGAACTGTACGCCATATTCCAAATGAGGCTGCACTAGTGTTTTGTACAGTTGCAGCATGACATCACGGCTCTGGAACTCAATTTCTCTACCATTTAAAACCTAACACACCATATGCCACCTTTAACAGCACTTCCAACCTGGGTGCCAACTTTGCACATGGACATCAAGATCCCCCTGCACATCCACACTACCAAGAAAACAAAGTGTGGAGCTGGATGAGCACAGCAGGCCGAGCAGCATATCTTCTCTATCCATCTTCCGTCCACCTCTCCCCCCCCCCCCCCCCCCCCCTATTTATTTCAGGACCCTCTCCCCATCCTCCTTTTCTGATGAAGGGTCTAGGTCCGAAACATCAGCTTTTGTGCTCTTCAGATGCTGCTCGGCCTGCTGTGTTCATCCAGCTCCACACCTTGTTATCTCTGATTCTCCAGCATCTGCAGTTCCTATTATCTCTGATCACCCTACCAAGAATCTTTCCATTGATCCAGTATTCTGCCTTCCTATTATTCTTCTCGGTGAATCACCTCACGTTTATCCGCATTGAACTCCATTTGCCACCTTACAGCCCAATTCTGCAGTTTATCCAAGTCTCCCTGCAATATTCTTCCACACTGTCCACAACTCCACTGACTTTAGTGTCATCTGCAAACTTACTAACCCATCCACCTATGCCTGCATCCAAGTCACTTATAAAAATGTCAAGCAGCAATGGTCCCAAAACAGATCCTTGAGGCACACCACTTGTAACCAGACTCCAGGCTGAATATTTTCCATCAACCACCATCGTTGCTGCCTTATAGAAAGCCTGTTTCTATCCAAACTGCTGAATCTCCCTCAATCCCGTGCCTCTGTATTTTCTCCAATAGCGTACCAAGTGGAACCTTCTCAAAGGCTTTACTGAAGTCTTTGTGCACCATGTCAACTGCCCTACCCTCATCCACGTGCTTGGTCACCTTCTCAAAAAACTGAGGTTTGTGAGATGAATCCATGTTGACTATCTCCAATCAAATTGTTGCTTGTTAGATGAATATAAATCCTATCTTAGTCCTTTCAAACACTTCCTACAACAGATGTAAGGCTCACTGGTCTATAATTACCTGGATCATCTCTACTGCCCTTTTTGAACAAGGGCACAACATTTGCAATCCTCCAGTCCTCTGGTACTAAACCTGTAGACAATGAGGACTCAAAGACCAAGGCCAAAGCCACCTCCTTAGCTTCCCAGATAATCCTTGGAAAAATCCCATCTGACCCAGGGGATTTATCTACCTTCACACCTTCTTGAATTGATAACCCCTCCTCCTTACTAACCTCAACCCTTTCAATTCTAGTAGTCCATAACTCAGTCTTCTCTACAATATTCTCCTTCTCCTAAATGAAAACAGATGAGAAATATTTGTTTAGCACCTCTTCAATCTCCACAGGGTCCACACACAACTTCCCACTTCAGTCTTTGACTGGCCCTGTTCCTAGCTTTAGTCATCCTCTTATTCCTCACATACCTATAGAAAGCTTTAGGGTTCTCCTTTATTCTACCTGCCAATGTTTGTTCGTGTCCCCTCCTTGCTGCTCTTTTAACACTCTAAAGCCTTCCTAGCTAACCTGTAACTCTCCATCACCTCATCTGAACCAGCTCATCTCAACGTCAGATAAGCCTCCCTCTTCGCTTAACAAGAGATACAACTTCTTTATTAAACCACGGTTCCCTTATCTTATCACTTTGTCCCTGTAAGGCAGGGACATACCTATCAAGGACATGCATATCTGTTCCTTAAAACAGCTCCACATTTTGCTACCCCATTCTGTGCCTCCTAAGTCTTGTCTAATCGCATTATAATTGCCCTCCCCCATCGAGAACTCTTGCCCTGTGGCATGTTCCTATCCCTTTCCATCGCTAAACTAAATGTAACTGAATTATAGTCATTGTCCAAAGTGCGCACCTACCACTAAATCAAATACCTGGCCTGGTTCATTACTAAGTACGAGATCCAGTGTGGCTTCCCTTCTTGTCGACCCTTCAACATATTATGTCAGGAAACCCTCCCGCACACATTGGACAAAAACTGATCCATCCGATACACGAGTTATAGCATTTCCCGTCAAAGTCACCCATAATGACCACCCTGTTCCTTTCACTCCTGCCCAGAATCGTTTTGCCAATCCTCTCCTCCGCATCCCTGGAACTTTGCAGAGGCCTATACTTTAAAAAAAAACTCCCAGCCGTGTGACCTCTCCTGTCCTGTTTCTGACCTCAGCCCATACCACCTCAGTAGACTAGTCCTCAGCAAATGTTCTTTCAGCCACTGTACTGTCCTTGACTAACGAAGCCACACCTCCCCCTATTTTACCACCTTCCTTGATCTTAATGAAAGATCTAAACCCTGGAACCTGCAACATCTATTCCTGACCCTGTTCTATCCATGTCTCTGAAATGGCCACAACATCAAAGTCCCAGGTACCTAACCATGCTGCAAGCTGACCTACCTAATTCCAGATACTCCTGGCATTGAAGTAGACACACTTCAAACCACCTTGCTGTCTGCTAGCACACTCCTGTGACAGTGAAATCCTGTCCATGTCCTCCCTACTCTGTTCCTCCTAAGTACTGGAACTACACCACAGTTTCCCGTTTCCCATCCCCCTGCTGAGCTAGTTTAAATCCACCCAAATAGCTTTAGCAAATTTCCCACCCAGGATATTAGTACTCCCCTGGTTTAAGTGGAGACTGTCCTGTTTGTAGAGGTCCCACCTTCCCCAGTATGAGCCCCAATTGTCCATATACCTGAAACCGTCCTGCAGCCATGTCTTCAGCTGAAATCTCTCCCTGTTCTTTGCCTTGCTATCACATGGCATGGGCAACAAACCAGAAGTAACCACTCTTTGTTCTAGCTCTCGGCTTCCACCCTAGCTCCCTGAAATCCCATCGAACTTCCCTATCCCTTATTTCTACCTATGTCAGTATCTATGTGGACCACGACTTGGGGCTTGTCACCCTCTCCCTTCAGGACCCCAAAGATACGATCCGTGATGTCACGGACCCTGGCACCTGGGAGACATCACACCAACTGTTGTGTCTCTCCTTTTTTCTTTTTTGTTCCCAACAAACCTTCTATCTGTCCCACTAACTATAGTCCCCAGTGACTAACTCCTCCCTTCACCCCCCCCCCCCCCCGCCACCCCTTCTGTGCCAGAGACCTGGACACCAGTGCATGCTCCAGGTAAGTCGCGTGCCCCATTCTCTCCCCCCCCCCCCCCCCCCCCCCCCCCCCAAAAAACAATATCCAAAACGGCCTACTACTTTTTGAGGGGAACGACCACAGGGGATTCCTGCACTGACTTTTTTCTCTCTCTCTCCTCCTTCTCCTTCTCTTCCCCCCCCCCCCCCCCAAAAAAGTTTCCCAGCTTTCTTTGTGCTTAGGAGCACCTCCTTCCCTGTAACTCTCATCTATCACAGACTCTGCCTCCCAAATGATCCGAAGTTTATCCAGCTCCTGCTCTAGTTCCCGAACGCGGCCTTGGAGGAAGAGTTGGGCGCACTTTCTGCAGATGTACTTGGATGGGATACTAATGGTGTCCCTCGCCTCAAACATCAGGCAGGAGGAACATTCTTCTACCTGCACTGCCATCCCCGCTAGTCCCCAAAAAACTTAACTGATTTGCCCCTGGTATATAAGGTTAGAGGAGGTGGATGGGTGGGAGACCCTACAAGGGTACTGGTTTCTAAACCAATCACTTATATAGTTGAGGAGGAAAAAGTCCCTTCTTTCCCAGAAACCTCTGCTCTGAGGTGCTGTTGCTGAAAACAAATGGAGGGCTCCGATGCTTGGGGTAAGCTTTTAAAGATTTAAATCACTGACTCGCCCTTTCCCGACAGGCCCCTGGTCCAAGCTCCTGCTCCTGCTCTTGCTGTGGCTGAAAACCGAAATGGTGAAAATGAATTTTAAAAATGGTAAACGTGTATAAAATTGTGTCCATGTCTGGGCACTGAATTCTAGGAAGAATCTGAAGACATGAGAGAATGCAAAAAAAAATCAGGAATATGGCTGCCAGTGTGTAAGACATAATTTATGTGAATAAATTTGAGAAGCTGGGATTGTTCTCATTGAAGAGACTATTAATGGACATTTTATGGTGGGTGTTTAAAATCACTAAGGGTCTGGCCAGAGGAGATAGAGACCTTTTTGTTTTTGGCTTAGACTGACTAGTGGCATGTAACACTTGTGGCCTCCATTGACGCTTGGTGTGTACTATCTACAAGAGACACTGCAGAAATTCCCCAAAAATCTTTCAAATCCACGACCATTTCCATGTAGATGGACAAGGGCCAGCAGGTATGTATTGGGACACCATGATCTTCAAGTTCCCCTGACTTAAGTCACTCACCGTCCTGACTTGGAAATATATTGCAGTTCCCTCTATTGTGCCTGGATCAGAATCCTGAAATTTCCTCCCTCATGGCATTGTGGGTTAACCCACAACAGGTTCAAGAACGCAGCTTGCCACCACCTCCTGAAGGACAACTAGGAACAAACAATAAATGCTGGTTAGCCAGCAATGCCCACATCCCATGAATGAATGAATTTAAAAAAATTGGAAGACTGTTACCATTGTTTCTCTTGACAATCTAAAAGAATTTTTTAAGGGCTAGGATCTGGAATGCACTGTGTAATGGATACCGATTCCATCATTAAGGCATTGGATTATTATCTGGAAACAAAGGTTCCAGAGCAGATGCATGTTGGATAAGGTGAGTCATCCTTGCAGAACACCAGAGAGGACGTCTGTAAGCATTTATGATTCCAAAAATAATTGAAACCAGGTTCAAACACCAGCAATCTTGTAATATACTTACTAATATCTTCTATAATATGATGGTGACGTGGATTGGAAGTTAGGTTAGTTCAGTAAATGTTTACCCATTGCTTTTCCTTTTTTGAATGATGAGGATTGATACAGATGAGTACTTGCTGTAGAAGATCTATCACTTGCATTTTACAGCATTGCTATCGCCAGTTTGCAAAATGTAGTACACTGGCATCTGTTTCCTTGGTGTCTAGTTAACATTATAACCTGCAGATTTGTCAAGCAGTGTAGAGTAGTGCCACTTGTCTGTGCACAGCATCTGATCCATGGGCTTTTTTTTTTTTTGAAGATTAGCCAGTTGTGTCTCTGGACAGAAGCAGCACTAATTCATCTTTGAATGCCACCGTAGTTGGATAGGAACATCTAGCATATGAGATTCTATCCATCTATCTGGGGTGTATGTGCAAATCTAGTTTTACCTTTCTCAAGCTAATGAAAGTCAAAGCATTAGGGTGCAGAGGAATTTTTCACAGCTGCAGTTAGGGAATTGGGTGATGGCCTTAATGGCACTTGCCAGCAAACTTTTTCTCTTGGGAGCATGCTATACAGGAAGAAGCTTAGGAAAGCATGGAAGTATACTCTTTTTTTATACATTTTTTTTACCTGCTGAAGTGATAACTAAATCTTTTTCTTTGAGCTAAAGCAGCAGGAATGTGAATAAATTCAAGTTTGTTGTGAGTTTGTATTTCCTTCAAATGCCACCCATTTAGGCTTAACTCCCTGGAAACATACCTGCTACAGTGTTCCCCCAACTTTGATAAACCAGTATTTCCTCCCTTCTCCAGTGCAGTTTGATTTTTTTTGTTTGACAACTGATTTATGGAAATTTCAGGATCTTATTAAATAAGTGGTCTTCTTTAGAAAATATTTTCTTTCCCTCTGTACTTGTTACTGTTGGCATTTAACTCTTGCTGCCTCTGAAGGAATTAAAATGGTGAGGGGTACAGATGGCAAAGGAAAAATATCTGAAATTGTGAAAATTTGTAAATAGTTGCAAGGAACATATTCACTAATTAAATTCTTTACATCCTGCAGATGGTGGGCAAGCCAAATGTAAAAATATGATTGTTTTTACAATTTGCTGTCCAGGGTCTGGCACATGTGAATTCCAGTCCTACCATTCTACCCAGAACATGACAAAGGACCCAATTTATGGTTCTGTGTAAGATACCTCACTACTAAGCTTGCAGAGAAGGGTGGATGAACTGGCTCTCATCCTTTATTCACCTTGTTCCTTTGGTTGCATCAAGGTTCAGTTTTAAAAATTCAACCCTTCCCTTGTTGCTTTTTCTCCCAGACCTAAATGAACTTGTGCTTTTAAAAGGAATTCATTTAACTGGGCTTTCTTGAGTTTAGTGAATTTATTAACTGCTAAACACAATCAGTAACACATCACATGGATTAGAAATAAGAGGTGAGTCCAAAAAGAAGTTTGTTTCCTGGATTGGTCACCAAGATGAGTTGAGATTGATCTCCACTGCACTCCACTTTTTTTTTTGCCTAGTCGGTTTTGATGGTAGTTGAACAATCAGTTTCATTGTTCTTAGTGTTGTAGGTTGTTTGAAATCCTGTTGGTTTGATTCCTTTTGACTGTGGCTGAATTCCAGCTTTCATGGTGAACAAGAGTCCTTTGGCTTGTGATGCTAGAAGTCAGCTAGTTAGCATGAGTCCCTTTATGTGCAACATGGGTGACTTGGGGATAGTTTTTTATCTTGTGACCTTTGCAGTACGTTAATACTTGTGCTAATGCACAGGGGTATCTTTGTCAGCTGGCGGATGCAAGAATGTTCAGTCCCACTAACTACTTCAGTAAAGTTGAAAGTAGCTTTTTAACTCTGTTCTGATATTTGTCGAGGAAATCACACGTGACTGCAGTTTGGAGCATAATCAGGAGGTGGCTTGCTGTTGGTCAGTGTTAGCAATTCATTATTATATCTGTGGTCATGAAATCATAGTCCCATCTGTTTGCATTTGCTCCCTCCTCTCCCCAAAAGATGGTTATTTGAAGTTCATTTGGTGCATTTAGTTATGATAAGCTATGGGGGTTTCTTTTCGGGCAGCTACTGAATATATATCTGCAAAAAGCATAGCTTAATGTCTAGTCATGACACTGCCTATTTACTTCCCCACAAACTTGTTGCAGTGAACCATTTGAGCATTTAGTGTCAGTTTCTACAAAAATGGAAGCATCCTGGTGCTTTGCTTTACATTCCTGGTTGATTTTTTTTTTCTTTAAACTCTTAATATTAAGAAAGATGAGCTGTTTTCCACTGTTTGCATAGGTCTTCCCCTTTTCTCCCTCTAACTCATCTAGATTTTTCTATCCTCTTATTTTTTAATAAAAATTCTATTGCAATGAATTTTCCTTGTGGAATTAATTCTGTTGACCAACTTTTTTTCTTGTATACCACCAACTTGGATGCAGTTTAAGGTTTGTGCTTTTGATTTAGTATAGGACAAATTTTCTATTGCTGTGGTTTGTTGACATGGCAATCCAGAAATGATGATTTGAAATATCTCTAAATGATTCCTGTCTTTTATAGTTAATAATGGCTGTCCTTATTACAGGCAGAGGGGGAAGACAATTTGAAGAAGATGCAGCTGATGGAGCTAGCTATTCTTAATGGAACATACAGAGATGCCAATATCAAAGCACGTAAGGGGACTGTACTTTAGTTTGCACATTATTTTTTGTTAAACATAGTGCCATGAATAAGTTAGGATACGAAGTGATGCAGTGGGTTACAATGTTTTCATCTGTCAATGTGAAGGTTTTGCATTTGTAGGGCATCATTGACAAAGCAAAGTCATTTCATGAACAGGAGGGCTGAAATATTTAAGGATAATTAAAACAAATAGCTAATAACTTGAACAAAGGTTTTTTGGTGCACCAGAAAAGAGAGAAAGGAAGGCTTAGGTAGGAAATTCCAAGACTTAAGACCTGCACAACTGAAAATGTGCTGATCGGTGGTTTTAAAAACCGGTTCAAGGGACCAGAATTGGAGAGCTGCAGAAATTGAGGACTTTAGAACTCGGTAACAAAGATGTGGAGGATTGAGACCTGGGAGAGATGTAAAAACCACAGTGAAATGTTTAGAATTGAGATATTGCTTAAATAGAAGCCAATGTAGGCCAGTTAAATTGCGTTAGCATGTGAGCAGCAGAAGCTTGCATTAACTTGTAGAGGGCAAAAATGGAAACGTGCTGAGGACTGTTGGAGTAGTCAAGTCTAGAGAGCAATGCATGAATGAGATTTTCTGGAGCTGAGGGTAGGATGGAGTAGAAACTGTTAAAGGTAGTAAGGTTAGGGTTATCTCCTCTGCGCGCACACCCACCAAAATAGTGGTGGTTGACTGTAATACGTAAAAACAAGAATAGGCCATTCCCACCCTCAAGCCTGTTCTACCAGTCAATGAGATCATGGCTGATCTGTGGCCTTACTCTGCTCCAAAGGCAGATATATTCTTTAATCCCTTTTGCTTAACAAAAACTTAGCAATCTCGGATTTAAATCTAACAACCGACTCAGGATCCACTTCCATTTGTGGAAGAGTTTCCAAATACTTGCCACCTTCAGGTCTGTAAAAGTGCTTCCTAAACCACCTCCAATGCGCCTCTCTCTCTTTTTCCACCCCCCCCCCCCCCAAAAAAAAAACCCTGAACCGGTCTATCCCCAATTCTTAGACTGTCCCCAGTTCCAAAATCCTTTCAATAACTTGACAGTCTCATGGGTTGTAATCTTTAATATCCTCCATATTTGGGCAAAAGAAATGAGAGGGCAGGGGGAGGCATACGGTGTTAGTGGCCGACTGAGGAATTTAAATGGTTCAACTGTTTAAAAGTCGGATACTTTTAAAGCTGCTGTCAGTTTTCTAATGAAAAGGATTAAAGGTTATGTAATGTCTTTTAAATTTATAGTTTAAGATTACTGATATGTGAAAGTGACTTTCAAGTATACAGTGATTTGTGGGATGGTAACAAACTTTGCTTAAAATTATTCGTGTCCAAGGTCAAGAACCAGAAGAAACGGGAAATAAATGATTTGCTCTGTTGAAGAGTTTTGAACTTGAGTGATCAGCGTATCTGTTAAATGCTCATTAAAATTAATTGAAACTTTTTATCAGTATGCTAAATATTTTGTGATCAGTTTTGTTTTCAGTTTAATCTTTTGAACTGTGAAGGGAGAGATTAAAATTTTCTTTTGAGTGGAGTATTGCCTCAATTCTGTTTAATCAACTTCTAAAACATTACCTTGCATTAAGTTGGTCTTCTGATCTGCAATTTCATGGGGTTTTTCTTTCAAGACATTCACTTGCATGATTGTGCAAAAGTATGTAGTTTTGCATACTGAATACATGAATGAGATGATGCCAGTTGGAGCTTTTTTATATATGGGACCAAACAGGCCATTAGATTATTCTAAAGGAGCCTGCTATATTGTGATTTTTTTTTTGAGTGATGATTGCAGAGTTCATTCTAGTTTGCAATTCAGATGATGCTGGTCAACTGTTATTTCTTTCTAACTGTCCTGGCTCCTCTTGGCAGTATATGGCAGCAATGTTAGTCATACAAGCTCACTGATTATGAGAGCTGACCGTTCCATTCTTGTACAGAAGCCAAATACTGTGTGCTGGAAATCTGATAAGCAGAAAATAGTGGATTGCTCATCTGATCAGGCAGCATTTGTGTGGAGTGAAAAACTTAACACTGTTTCAGATTACTGACTTGTTTTGTTAGCTGGCTCCGATGAAAGGCCTTTTGACCTAAAACAACTTGTTTTTCTCTACACGGGTGCTGCCTGACCAGAGAATTGTTAGCATTTCTTAACGTGTTTTGTTTTATTTCCACACTGGTTTAATAGACACTTCTCAAAATAAATTCCACAAACAACTGGCATCATTTTGCATGTACATAAAAGTAACAGCATTTGGTAAAATTTTGTACAAATTTTGCACGCACTCACTCACTTGAATGCAGCTAAGAAAGTAAGAATCAATACTATAGAATGTAGAAATGCCAGTGTCACTGTCTGTATGTGAGAATAATTGGGGCATGCATCGGTTTATTCACTAACAGTTCATCTGAGATCTGTGGATAATGTAACGTTTGAAACTCTAGATTGGTTCGGCAGAAGAAACCCACTTTAAGAATTAGAATTGAAGAATTGTATTGAATAAGTGTGCTTTTGATTTGAAAAAAAACTGAGTTGTACACATTGCTTTTATATTTCCATTTCCGAATGATACAGGTATTGTTTAACAGATTCAATAAAATGAACTTAAAAACAGGGAGATTAGGTACACAATATAACACTCCATTTCCCTGATCTCAGATAACTGTTAATGGTGCTTATCATATTGCTTGTTTAAACCACAAATTTTTGTCTATTGTGTGGTGAGTTTGCTGTCTGTATCACTGTTTAGTTTGCGCTGTCTTTGTTTCTTTAAAAATTTGCCTGGTGAATATCGGTAATGGGAAATCAGCTTGCAATAGGGCTGCTTGTGTGGGTACATGTGATCATTGCATGGACTAATTTCCTGTTTTCCTTCCCTATCATACTTCTTCTTTAATTCTTGCCCTCCTGTTTCCTGCTCACCATCCTTTTCTTCCCACCCCCACCCCTCTCAATCCCCGTTGCTTACTGCAGCTACCCTTGCCTTTTCTCTTGCAGCAACGTCACAGGGTCCACGGCTGATAACTGGACCAGCTGCACCCATGCTTCCACCAGCTGCCTTGCGTGCTTCTACGCCAGCTGGTCCTGCCATAATGAATATAATTAGGCCAATTCAGACAACTGCAGTTATGCCTAATGGAACCCCTCATCCAACTGCCTTAGTGCCATCTTCTCCAGAAGCTGGTATAATTTATACAGCACCCTACGAATATCCATATGCTCTGGCACCAGCTGCATCTCTACTGGAATATCCAATGGAGCCAAGTGGGGTTCTAGGTAAGCAAAGTCAGAAAGTAAGACTAACCAATATTGACATTGTGAATTTAATGCTCTGATTTTGGAAATAATGTACTAGTCTTCAGTTTAAATATTGTTACTTGAAGTTAGAAAGATATGGCTTTTTCCTTCCTTTTAGAGGACAGATTGCACTGCCTTTTTATACTGCGTTAAACAAGTATGTTCATGTCGCCAGATGAAAGTAATTTATTTGCTTTAAATCAAAAAAAGCTGATTTTGTCCGTTTTTCTCCGAGCTTAGATTCAAGATATTGAATGGAGTTTGCCACAGCAATTAAATTCTGTCATACTAATTTAATTGTGTCTAAAATTGACTTTTAATCTTTTACTTAACAATCACTGTACTAGATGCATCTCCAGTGTTGAGTGGAGTAAATGAAGATGAATCAATTATTATGAATAGAAATAAAAAATATGTTTGAAACCAATGTATGCAGCGAAGAACTTGCTGTTGATTGCAAGGCAACGCTGCAGAAACTGGGGGTTATCCATAGTATGGTTGTGGCAGTGGAAGAGGTAGTGAAAAAGTGATGTCCTTCATTGAACAGCAACTTATCCTTTTTTGATAAAAGCACTTTCCTTTCTTAAAAAGTGGACATATACAGTATAAAATGTAATCATAATATTTTTACTGTGCTTGAAACAACTTGCCCTATAGATGCTTGTTCTTGTGCTAGAATAGTAACTGGAAAGCTTATTAAAATTGAGATTTTTGTAATGGTTTGGTGCAGCATGCAAGTACAAAAGTACAAGTCTTGGCTATGTAGTTGGAGAAATGGCTACATGTAGCCCTTAAAAGAAAACTCACGGAGCAAAAGTGAAAATTTGCAACTTGGAAATCATTTTTGCAAACTCATGGTAAATGGTGCTGTTAGTAAGGCCAGCATTTTTATATTTTTTTATACAATCTGTGTGCCTTCTAGGCTATTTGAGGGCTGCCAAAAGTCAGCCAGATTGCTGTGCTAAGTCCAGCATATTTCCTTCCTTTTTAAAGGGCCTTGGTAAACCAGGATTTTTACGGCAATCCTGTAGTTTCATGGGGTACCGTTTCCAGTTTTAGGTTTTAGTCAACTAATTGCCAATAAGTTATCCAGTGGTGAGATTTCAACTGTTTTTGGACCTCAGGATTGCTAGTCTAGAAATGTGGCCACTGTACATCCATTCATAAATAATGCCAGCTTTTATTATCAAAATGTTTCACTTGCTCCCGTTGAATTGCAGTAAACCTTGTCTCACCCCAAAGTTTTCAAATATACAATAGATGTTTATTAAAGCCATTCTGGCAGTCTGCATTTTTGGGCTATTTGAAAAGAGAACATCACGTCCTGCTTTGAAAAGTGGGAAATGATTTTAAAAAAGCCTGCCGCCTTACAATTACAAATAACATTGAATATTATTTGCCCCTCCTCACTAGTCTTTCCTACCATTTGGTTCAGGTTAGATTCCAGATTTTACCCAGTTCTCCACTTAAAAGCAACATTATCATTACAGCAGGACTGTGCACATGAGAGATGGGGTTTGCAAGCGGGTAAGAAGCTTAATCATTGCAAGTTCATAAAGTTCATTATGCAGTTTTTTAAAGACTGAGAGCAATGGGTATACAGTACAATGTCAATGGATTCTTTCAAATGAAGATGTCTGATTGTCTTACCTTGATAATTGTTTGTTCTTAGGTATGGCTTTTCCAACAAAAGGCTAAGAATGCATGGGACATGTGTCTGAATCCTCAGGAAAAATAACTTCAGAAGAAGTGAAGAGTCTGACCAAGCACATTGAAACACGAGCAGTATAGCGATGCTTATTTTGGGTACAGGGTGTTCAGTATTTGGCAGGCTTTACCACATCATACAATATACCTTAAGACTTAAGGACACGGTCAGTGGTTTAACGTACCTAGAGCACTTTTTTGAGACAAATGTTCACTTGTAGCGATTGTTGAAAAGTGGATACACTGAAGACCTGATTCGGAAGAATGTGATATCACATCCTGTCAAAGTACTTGGACCAGCAAGGAGCTGATATGTACGGTGATAATCAAAAGTACCAGAATTAGAGGTTTCTTTCAGCTTTTCCACAAACTGTTAGATTTCAAAAGTGAAAAATAATTTTAAATCTTTTTTAATTGTAGGTGCCTGCACTACTTTAAGAATTACATATGAACCAGTAAATTTACTGAAAATTGCTCCAAATTAACATTTTGTTTATCCTTGAGCTGTTAAAATTCTACAGCAGAATGAAAAATTGCAAGAAAAGTGTCAGTAATGCAGTGGATTGGAACAGTTTGTTCTTGTCTATTGACTGGGTTTAAATTCAGCCCAAATTAAATAACACCGTCATTGTTCTTTTAATTCTCAATGTCTGTATACATTTGTCTAGTTTTCTGGCAGTTGTAGGTCCACAATTGATTCAATTGATAATGCTGATAATTCAAGAATAAAATAGACACCATTAATGTTTATGATTGCCATAAGTTAGTTTAGATGATATCCTGAAATCTGTGGTTTTCTTTGCTTGACCCATATGAATACGACATTAGCTTTTGGAAAGACTTGACTATGGAGAATTGAAGGCCAGATGAAAACTATTACTGGAATCATAGCTGGTCCCAAGCTTTCTTCATCTACCAAACATTGCTGCTTTTTCTGTAATGGTGGGTTAGTGCTTTGGTCTCAGTAAAAACATTAATCTGTAAGCATTGGTAAATTAACCCATAACCTGCTAACTGAAGAGAGATTATAATTTGCAAACAAATTTGCTGTGGCTGAGGCTTTATGGGTTTTTCATCACATTGTGGAACCTCTGTGCCTGTGAATTGGATCCAGATTTGGTGAAACTTCAAGAATGCTTGAATTCATGTCTCAAAGAAAATTCTGATGCAAAATCTGGAAATGCTGATTCTGACCTTTCTTGTTGGTACTGTAAAGCAACTGTTCTGAGTTAGTCAAGTACATTTCTTTTTTAAATCTGAGAGAGCAAGAGGTATTGGAATCTGATCTTCTAGCACACGTGCACACTAACCACTGATCAACCCTTGTAACACACTGACACTTGCCAAACTGGCACTCGTGATCCAAATCTGCAGTGTTTCAATCTCTGCTTGGTGCAAGGCTCATTTATTTTTATACTTTTTTTTACTAACTGCTTATCAATGGATGCTGTTGGGTTTTTACTGTGGTTCCAGATCTCTCTTCTGCACTAAATTCCATGTGTAAACTGTTGCCCTCAGTTTTTCTTGAACATTTACTGGTGCTCACTTAATTAACCATATAGCACAACAGTATAATGAAATAGATAACTTGTGTGGTGCTGTTTACCTAACAACACAATTGTAACAAGGCCCACAGAAATCTTAAGGTTTTGGAAAGATACAAAACTTGTAAAATATTGTTGAAATCGGAAGTGGACCCATGTTTGGAAGGGTTGTAAGTTGTGTAGAAACTTGCCTTGTTAAATGCCAGCTATATGTAGATCAGTCCTAACAGAATAAGACACATGACTGAGTTTGTATGTAACAATGCGGTAATGAAGCAAAGCTGCTTTCTTTTTTAAAAAGTTCTTTGCCCTTTGGGGTTTGGTAAAGAACCTTCCTTGATGCTATTGAGAGAAATCCTGTAATTACTACTGTTGACTGCAGGGTTCATTTTAATCAATTTACAGTAATCCTCTCAATCTATTTCTAGTTTTAGGATGTTGAATTTAAGGAAAAGTTGTATTGCAGAAAAGGAGAAGCTTAGCTTAAATGCCAGTTGTTAGGTAATTATTTATTCAAGAAAATGGGTGGTATTATCACTTAAATAATTGCAACTAAAAGAGAATCAAACGCAGTCTTGCAGATTTTAGTCAGTTTTTACATGCTGAGATAGGCCAAACAGCTAACATTGACTATGAAGCTGCATTTGAGTAACTTGGATGAAAAAGTGATGCAGCCATTCCTCAGGCCTTTTCTTAGGTTGTCTGTATGTTGACAGCAAGCAGTTTCCAACCCTAATATTTTAGAGTTGCACTACTTCAAGCCAGGTTGATCTCACCAAATGAGTATAAATACTTGCCTGACCTTTAGCTCCTAATTGCAATATCTGAATGAGACCCTTTAACAGCCCCAGTGCACAATACTAAGAGATAAGCAGTTAGTAAAGTAATACTATCTGGCAAGACTACCTAAATTTATTTTTGCGTAATTTTTCAAGTCATTGTATGTTGTTGAATTATGTACTACTTCACCAATTTTCGGTTTTATTCTAGAAAAAAATTCTAACTCTCTTTTGGACTTGTTACAATTTAACTAGGTGCGATGGCAACTAAAGTTCGGAGGCATGATTCGCGTGTCCATCCTTACCAAAGGGTTGTGACCGCAGACAGAGGTTAGTTTAGACTTATCGCCAAAATGGCATTTACTTTGATCAATATTAAAGCTGTAACTTTGAGTACAGGCAGTACTTGGGTTAGTGGATTGAGGAACATGGAATGACTGACTGTAACGTACTGATTTTATTCCAATTATCAATAAAGAACACTACAAATCAAGAACAAATTCTTTACATTCCTGAATGGTACATAAATAACAAAGTAAATAACAAAGTCAGGAAAATGAAAGTCTGTTTTACTTGCACTGAATCTAGCCATTTGTTTGGTTTTTTGCAAATTCACTCCATCTATGACTTTGCAAAATAAACCAGTAAAATAAAAGTACACTGTAGGCATTTGCATAAGACAGGACTAGTTGCTGAGATTTTGAAGTTTTTTAATTGGGAATTCAAAGTTATGAAGCTACAAAAATGTCCTCACTTAATCTATTATCTAATAAATGCTTCAAACATTCTCTATCAATTCATACCTTTTTAATGTTTGCAAGGCAATATAGATCTGATAAATCAGAAGTATTATAATGGCTGGTTCCAAATTGGTTAGTTGCATTTAAGTCTAGGACAGTAGTGTGGGCTTGTATAATAATTTTAAAAAGCATTAAATTTGAAATTTCAAAACAATTTTTTACTAGCTAAAAAGACTTTAGACTGTAGTTTAAGGTTAGAGTAGTAGCTCTTGCAGCTGGAATCATTCTTTGTAAATAACTGCCTGAACAGAGAATATTCAGCCCTCTTTTACATAAATTGGAAATGTTTACAGTTAACCTTGGTACCTGAGGATTTATGATAGGTCTGCAAATATTTGAGGGTTATGCCTACTCTCTAAGACTGTGTTCAATTTTGCACTGAGCTTGTATTTCTATTTTTTGATCTCTGCAAATGTTTTACTCCTGATTTAGTCTTAATAAAATATTGGTGTTCTAGCTTTCCTGTGTTGGAATTTTTGCCCTGATAACTGTTGTTTGAATATTTTTGTTCAATAATGTTTTACTTTCTTGTGGCATTTCTTCATTATATTTAAAATAGTGCTTTTAATGTTCTATGTGAAATTGAAGGTTAACTTGCTCCAGATAGCACTAGCTAGAATGCTCCCAAAGTTTCTGCTTGTGGGCAGAAGAGGTGATGAAATTATTAAATGTACATTTTGATGTCACCTTTCCTGCAAGTCCAAAGTATTATGTATATGTTGTTCAACAGTGTGTTGCTGTAAGTGTAGTCCCACTTCTTTTCTACTGGTTCCAAAATGTGGTGGCTTTATAGAATAACTTTATTTAATATGTGCAATGTTATAAAGTTGATTTTAACTGTACTTAATGTGAGTTTTAAGGTGTTAATGATGTTTGTCTGAACTTTTCTTGGCAATATGAATTGAAACTGCAAGCAGTTATTTGAAGTACATGTCACAGTTTTGTGTAGACTTTTTTCTCTCCAAGTCTTCAGTTTCAGATGCCCATTGAAGTGCCCACTTATATTTGGCTCCTAAATGATCTGTGAAGTTGTTGGTTAACAACAGATTTTTACATGTTTATTCAGTGTGGCAACAATGGTTTTTAAATGTATAATTTGAAATAAACCTTTGGAAGCAAAATAGTTTCTTCGAGCTTTAAATGTAAACTTTTAACAAATGGCAAAAATACCTTTTTTTTAGCCTTGCAATTTTTTTTGCTGTTAAATACTAATGTTTAATAGCAGTCAACGCAACCATCTTTGGAAAAACGTTTTGAATTCTTTTGCTGTCTCTCTTCCCACGATTTTTTTTAGACCTTCAGGGCTGGATGAATCCAATGGTCCTGGGTCCTGGACCCTACAAAAATCTGGCAGGACCACAATTCAAATTGTACGAGACCAAAGGATCACCATCTCAACAGTACCCAGTATGTAAAGTTACAGGCTTCTAGTTATTAACCAGAAAGTGAACACGTGAATTCATTACAATTTTGGTCTGAAATACTGTTTTCCACCATATGAAAGCTGTCACATGCTTGTGGGCAAGACTAAAACGCAACAGGATTCTATTATCTGTGGAATGAGCACAAAAGCTAAAGCACAGTTGTTGGATACTTTCACCCTTCAACTTGTGTGCCTCAAAGAAGAGGCAATGGTTTTTGAGTCTCCTGTTATTCCACTTGGGGCCTTCCCAGTTATTTTGACACAGGGAAAGATGTGCCTGGTGTCCTGGGCAAGGATGTGGCAGCAGTCCATTGTGGGTTGCAGCAGAAAGAGCCTTAGTGCAAGGTCAAAAATAAATGTGGCATGATATGTCTGAAAACAAAATATGGCCCAGTTTGTTGTATATTTTGTCAGTTTAAAACTTATATTTATGTATTTCATTATTTGCTCTCTTTCTTGAGGGAACTAGGACTGTAGTTAATGGACCACTGCTCTAAATTTGTTTGACTTTGGATAGATGTATTTTATGCAAAAATTCTTCCAGCCTTGAACTTTATATTGTGACTGCTACTAACCATTAATTAGTCTTAAATGTATTCCTATTACTTTGTTAGAAGTTTGATGTTTTCATGTTCAAATCATGATACTTTTACTCATGATTGTTTCAGATCTTTGTCAATAAAAATAGTTTTATTAGTTATGGTTAGTTTTCATGTCATCAGTCTTCACTAGCTGACACTAATATCTTTTTTCTATCTTTTGTTTTCTTATGTTCCTAACTACCCAGCTGCCACAGGCAACTAACCCATGACCTTTGACCTCTGAACTCTTCACCCAATGATGACCTGACCATGCCTGCCTGCTGATCAGTTAACTGGTTATCGCCTATGCTTGCCTGTCTTCAATGCAGCGAGCTGAGGCACTGTCTGTTCGTCTCGTTACCTAACTGCGTTTTTAAAAAAAAATAAAAGCTCCAGCCACAGCTTTTCTGGTTGGGTGAATGTGTGGTACCAGAACCTGCACTGAATAATACTAAAGCAATAAGTCCAGTTCATCCCTCACCACTGTTTCTCAGTGATCATCTCTTAAAGATTCTCCCTAAAGAATGGTAAGAAAGGTCTCCTTAACAGCACTGGCAGGGGATTGAACGGTATACAGGCAGTTGCCACGGACAAATGTGATGGACATCTGATGTAATTTATGTAGTAGTTAAAGTCTTTGAAAGCATTTGTGATTCATTATGGATGGACCTTGAGTCAGGTATATTGGGGGAGAGTTCGATACTGACAGTACAAAATAATATTGACCTCTACAATTAAGGACAAAGATTTGAAAGTATCTTGTGTACAGAACCTTTTTTGCCAAACACTTTTCTAAGGCCACTTCTGACTTTTTTTGAATTGTACCAGAATTAAGATGCCGTTTAGTATTATAAGCAGCTAAGCAAAGTTTCTAGGTTATTGAAGCTGTTGAGAAAAGCATAATGAATAAGATTATCAATGAATTCAACTCCTTGGATCAATCAATATTTTTTTAAAAGGGATAGTTTCTCCTGTTCAGATTTATTTAATTTGTGGCTTTGCAACCTCTGTCTTTTGCCCAGTTGATAAAATTATCTGCAGTGTGAAGTTCTCCACTCTGATGTTCTGTTCTATCAGTAAAGTTTCTGTTAAACCTTACCCCGTTTTCACCAAGAAAGTTCATGTTCCAAATTGCTCTTAGTTTAAATTTAATTCTGTCTAAACCCAGACATTTTCTGCCAGTGCTACCTGTCCATAGGGACAATCCGCAGTGTCAGAAAGTTTCAAAAAAAAGCTGCTGGGGTCTGAACTTTTTCGTTAAAGCATCTAACATCTGCATTCACTATTGTGCCTGTTAGATGAGATCTACCTGACAAAGTTTTCCCCAACGTTTTTACGGTCTTTATTTCATTTGAGCTTCCTACGTTTATCCAATGTATTAGTCTTGTATTTTGAGCTCCGCTTGACTTTTAAGTGCAACCAATAACTTTCGTACTGTTCACATATACCTTGACACTGAGGTGCATTCATAATGTGTCATGTTTCTGGATGCAAAAAAACTGTTTCTAATTCTCTCCATAAATAGACACTTCTTTTAAGAAGGATGTGAAAGCCATGCTTGCCTATTCTATTTGCTGTATACATGTTATTAAAGTGTAGATAAGTACAGTGCATTTAAACCACAGAGGAAAACTAGATACTTTTACAGGGTGCTGGTGAAGAAATATATATTTTTGACATTTAGCTTTTTATACTTACTTGCAGTAACAAAATACAAAAAAAAATTTAAAAAAAGTAATGGAAGTGATACTGGATGGTTGTAAACAAAACAGAAGACCAAAAGTGTATCTAGTGTTTTGCAGGGTTGTGGGTAAGAAGAGAGGAGCATAAAGAAAGCAAAAATAGTGCCTTATATCTGCCTGGTCAATTTGTAAGTGTCTAACATATTGTTTGACCCAAGTATGATGCATGCCAGTCCATCATTGGAGAGGAGGGAAGCAGTCTTTATTGGCAAAAAAATTCATAAGATGATAGGAACAGTATGAGGACAGTTGTGTGAAGCTACTCAAGTTTAGGCCTGTCTGAAGAATTCAGTTCATTGATTCTATGCAACAAGTGTGAAATAGTTTCTCAACTAGTTTGTATTTTGTGCCATTTGTCTTCCTAAGTTTATACCTTCAATTTTCTCTGTGCCATTTTTTCATAAAGTCGTAGCCTTTTTTGAGTAAACATTCTAAGCAAATGTTTTCTATTAGTCACTTACGAAATGAAGGCCGCCTTGGCTTAGTTTTGCCTAATTAATTAAAAAGCCAACAAACCAGCTGTTACCATTAAACTGAAATGCTGCAGTGTTTGACTTCAGAACAAAGCGCATAAGAACAAATTTGAAACCATCTCCAATGTGTTTATTACATGCTGCCCTTCAATATTTTAATTTTTGTCAGCTTTCATTGAGTTTATATGAATAATGTAAACTCTGTTTGTCAGTGTTATTTTTGTAACCAAAACATTGAAAGTTTTCTTAACAGTATTATGTATTCCCTCAGTTACATTAAGGGGTGTAGTTCAAAGACACTGCTGTTACGTGATGGTTGGTCAAATGCAAAGCAATTACATATGCTGTGTAGGCAATATGTTGAATATTGTACACACATGTATAGTATTGTAATTACCACCATTGTTACAAGTTTATAATGTATTTTTCTATCTTCATTTTGTATGTATATTATATACTATATACATTTTTGTTCCCAATTTGAGGCCCTGTGGTTTTGATAGCCAGAAACTCTTGCAGATTCATTGTAATCATTTATCATTGGGAGTGTTGCCTTTTCTGACTTGTTAACTCATTATCCATTTAATAAGTTTCTTGTTAAAAATGTTTTTACATGCTTGCATTTTATTTCATGGTGTTTGCTGTTTCTATTAACCCTGGCATTTATTTTAATAAACGTTACAGTACAAATCTACTAACTGCTGAATAGTTTGTTTTTAACACTTGATAAACAGTCTGGTTCACTGGACTAACCTTTTTTTGAAGAGTATAAATTGCTCTCGAGTACACACACGCACAAAAAATAACACTTGCTGAAAGTTGCTCCAAGTTATGTGCTACGTCGTCTTGTGACTTACTTGCACTGCACAATAAAGTAAACAGCGGCATTCAGAATTGAGTGGAGCCTGGAGGGTGATGTATACATTGTCCCTTCAAGGTCGGGAACAAAGTAACATTTCTTTTTGAGATATCTGTCCAGTCTTGTCTATTGCCTACCAGCTAAAGCACCTTCTCTGTGTACTAATGTTGGACCTGGCCTCTCTGCTTTCTTCCTTCTTTCAACTAATGCAGGAGGTATTTGTTCGTAGAGGCACACAAGCAATGATTGGGGGTAGATAAATCAAGGTTGCCTTTTGGTGGGCGGGAGTTGGAGGCAGTCACGTAGTAAACTAGTCCTTTGACTACTGAGTCTGAAATGTATTATGCTGTAAAATGGCCTGCTTTCAAGTGTTTTTATATTATGTAAATTGAGAGGGAAAGAAAAAGCACTGAAGATCTAATACAGTACATTAACATTTGGGGAATCTCAATGCAGTCAGCCCATGCCTGCAAATTCACTTTAAGATAAGAGTATGCATAAATAATATTGTTTGAAACTGTATATATAAAAGTAGTATTTATAGTCAAATTTGAAATTCACTTGTATGTAACTTCTACCAAAAGGAGCTCTCCTGTACGCGTGCAATAAAATGACTATTAAAACTGGAATGTCTGTTTATCAGTATCTAGCTTGATGCATTCAAAATGCAAATGAATTTCTTAATTATTGTCTGTTGTATAATTACATTCAGTCATATTGATGACTTTCTAGTCCTGCATTTCTGGGCAAGGTGCCTAGATGCTCATGATTGATTAAATATGTTTAAAACCTCAGTGTTATTCAAAGTTTTGAAACCATTTATATTTGCAAGCCAATTTTAAGTACAAATGGGGAAATCCTTTCTGGGAGAGATTTAATTAATTTTCTGTAATCCAATTGGATTGTGAGGAAGCGTGTAAAATTGTGTGGAAACTTTATGTTCATTCACCCTGCTCCATTTCGAGAACTGAACTGCAAAACCCTTCCCACCCATTCATTTCAAAGTTCACTTCTGTGGTTTATCTCTGCACACTTCAGAATCCTAGGGAATGAATATTCAATTATTGTCACTTCCAGTTTTAAATTGGGTGTGTTCCGTATGAAAGCTTCTGATAGAAGCTGTACAGTTTGAAGCTTGATTGTTTGTTGGCCTTCAGAGCTGGAGACTTGTGACTAAATGCAGAATGGCATAACACTGGTACCATGTGAACAGAAAACAAATTGAACGAACAAATCTTCAAGGAATGAAGTGGCAAATTTAAAAAAAAATGCTTCCAACTTGCTGCTGAATAATTTTGTATAGCCAGGTGGCTGAATCATGATATTCATCTGTTTTTTAGATAATTCATGGATCATTTTGCATTGTAATGCAAGTTGTGTTGTGCGGGCACACTTTTTATTTCCAAAGTAGTAACCTGTCATGAGCAAGTGCACTTGCTACTATTGTGAATGAACCACAAGAGCAAAATAAACTTAATGGAAACCCCTGAAACCTGAAGATCTCCAAGCAACCTCAATAACAAACTTATGTGAGGTAATTAAATGCTAGGGCTAACTACTTTGATTCTCTCTAGAAAAGCATAATGAAGCTATGTTTATTTATATGGTCACTTGCTGCCTTTAAATGTTAGCCTTTTCAGTACAACAACACATTGTTGTACAGATTACTAAAAGGGCAACGAGAGCTGTGTTTTCATTGCAATTTATGTTTGGACATGAGATGAATGTTTCTACTGTTTTGATTAGCTGTTTGCTTGTGAGTGAACTTCCACAATAACATCTGCATTTTCTTAGATCTTTTACAGCCTATGTCTTAGGCAAGTGTTGTTTTGTTTTTAAAAATCAACTTTTGAGTGCATGGAGCCTAAGAATTCAGTTTTGGTCCAAGCATTACAGTAGTGTTGCAAGTTGCTGAGCTGAGGAGAATTAGAATCTACATCTGTCTCCTCACCAGGATACTGGCTGATTGATATGCTCAAATTTAGTCAGGGAGTCATATAGCATAGAAACGATCCTTTTGGTCCAACCAGTCCATGCTAAACAAAATCCCAAACTAAACTAGTCCCGCCTGCCTGCTTCTGGCCCATATCCCTCCAAACCTTTCCTATTCATGACCTTGTATGTGCCTTTAAACACTGCCAGCATCCATCACTTCCTCATGAAGTTCATTCCATGTGAAAGCCACCCTCGTTTATATATTTTTTAAATTGTCCTTTATCTTTAAATCTTTTCTCCACCTTTTAAAAATATGCCCCTGGTCCTGAAATTCCCATCCTAGGTTTAGCAGTAGTTGGGTTTACCCTATCTACACCTCATGATTATCTTAATTTCATCTTAATGGTCATCTTAATTTCTTCAAGTCAAACCTTCCATAACTGGCAACATTCTTAGTAAATCTCTTCTGAACCCCCTCCAACTGAATTAATCCTCCCTATGGCAGGGTTGCTAGAACTGGCCTTATACGTTTGCTTGAAAAGTAACATTTATTATGTAGATTAACAGTACGATGTTTAAAAGTAGAAATCTAAAATTTCAGTCTTGTTAAACCAAGTAGTATTCTTTCAAGAATATCCTGAAAGTCAGACCTCTTCTGAAATCTCCCTGGGAAATGTGTCTTGGTTGCTAATTATACAGGCAACCATTATACTAGCTGCAAAACAAAACCAAGAACTTTGGCTGCTGGAAATATGAAACAAAAAACAACCTGCTTTCTCTCAACAGATATTCCCAGACCTGAGTTTCTCTAGCAAAGTTGCTGTTTCCAGCTCAGTAACCAAAGTTGACCCAACATAACTCAGAAACTGAGAAAGATTTCTCAAGTTTTGAAAATGAATGTTCTGAGAATGTAAGAATCCATGTACAACTCAGAGAACATGGCTTCAAAACTACTTTTTGGCATTCTTTGTTCCCAGAATCAGTTTGTATGTAGTAGACGTTTTCTCAGTGAAAGCTTGTGCACCTTTGCCCTTTGGCACAATATCCAGATCTAGTTAATTTTCCACAACCTGCCATTATAATTCTGAACAGTTTCATGTTTGTTGGTAGCTATGCTGATCCAGACGTTTCAGCATAACCTTCTGCTTAAATAAGAAGTGTACTGATGAAACTATCAGGATGAATACAAGGATGCTAAACTTAACACACTTTTATAGCAGTTGATACTATTAGGAGACTAGGGTACTGATTGTTTGGCAACTTGGTTCTGGATATAGGAAAAAGTAACCAGAAACTATCGGCTCACCAAGCTCCTGGGTAATTCAGAAGTGGTGTAAAGCTTGAACTGGTTGGAAGTGACATGATTTCATATGTAGTGACTGCTTTTCTACAAACACGAGAAATATGTTCAAGCTTTGTACCTTTTCATTACTGGGCAACCTAGGAGCCTGTAGGCCCCTGTTGCTTTTAGCTGAGGCAGTGTCATGGAGAATCCAAACTGGCTGATAACTAGGTGGTACCCTTTTTCTCCTGTTGTTATAAATATATTTATTTTGAATTTTTGTCCAGTTGAATGTAAAATAAAAAAACTTCAGCAGCATCCCTCTTTTTAGCAATTCCAGTTGTTTAACTCGGTTAGCCAGATGCTCGATTGTAATGTAAACAGTGCAGGCTCACTTCCTGTACTGGCTGACGTTGCCATGAAGGCCCTGCCTTTGCCTGAGGTGTGATGACTCTCTGGTAAAACCACTACTAGTCACCTTTTTGATGAGTAAGCAGCCCAATAGTCCTCCAGGATCATGGCAACTTTTTTGTGACTTTACTGAAACAGAATTGGCCTTTTTATGGCAGAGTATATTGGCTCATCACCTTTTATACAAGCTCCCTGGAGCAATCCAGTCAGTTGTATTTGCCCCTCCCACACGTCTCAACTTTAGCCACCCTCATGACCTGTGAATTCCAGATTACAGGCAGGCATTTGGATTCTGTTCTGGACTTTGCTCGGCAATTGATCTTGTTTGCAAGTTGGAGCACAGTGCAACACAATGCCTATACAAATGGCTGCTTTCCAATGTTGGGTCTCTTTTTAAAAAAAAATTTAAACCATGTATGGGATCATGTTCAGAATGAGTGTTCATAAATCAGTTGTTCATTTATTGGGGTCCCTTGTATTGTTTGCTTCATAAAAGTTCTCTGATCTTTCACCCTGTGCTCATCTCTTGCCGAAAATGTTAACTTTGTGCTGCTTTTCTTCCCCTTGCCCCCAAAAGCACTGATGCCAGTAGTATAAATGTTTATTTCTTTGCCCATTAATATGTAAACCTGTCAAAGTTGCATCTGTCCTTTTTTCTTTAGTCTGAGATGACCAATTTCCAGTCTAACCTTTGTAGCTAAAATCCTTTCATTTCTGAAGAAGGGCCTAGACCCTAAATGTCAGTTTTCCTGCTCCTCTGCAGCTAGGCCTGCTGTGTTCATTCAGCTCTACGCTTTGTTATCTCCGATTCTCCAGCATCTGCAGTTCCTTCTATCTTGGCTAAAGTCCTTAATTGGTGGAGATGTTATGGTCAATATGCCCTACTGTCTTCCAACGACTCCTATCTCCTTTCCAAAGTATGATACCCAAGTGTCAGCGCAATATTCTGGAACTTATTGAGTTTTAAAAATGTATACCATAACTTACCTGGTTTTGTATTCTTTGGCTATGAAACCCATGATTGTATGTGCTTTGCTAACCACTGTCAAATGTCCTGTTGCCTCAGATCTGTGCACCTGCAGTGTTGGGTCCTTCTGCCACTTGGCACTTGTTAGGCATATGCAATCACGCAATCCTGGATATCTGATGAATTTTCAGAACTTTCTTCAACCTCTTCAGTGTCAGAACCACTGCAAATTGTGAATTGTGCCTTGATCAATAAAATCATGTAAGCAACAGATGGAAATTCAGGCCTAAAAGTGCTTCTATGATACAGGTTTTGGCACAAAAGGACTTCAAATTATACACTTTTTCCAACATAATGAACATAAATTTGACTCTTTTCCAGCCTTTTAAGGTTACAACAATTATTTTAAATGGAAAATGAGCAGTACTTGTAGTCCAAGTTAACTTTGTCACCATCAAATTTCTTGTGTCACCTTTTTTAGGCTATACGTACTGCCCACTAACTGATAAATGTGTTCATAGCCTCTAAAATAGCAGCTGTGATGACTTCCCAAAGCCTGTCCAGCATCTTCAATGCACCTGTCTGGAACAGGACATCGGTGAGACCTCTTCTGGAGTACTGTGTGCAGTTCTGGTCGCCCTATTATGGGAAAGATATTAAGCTAGCACAGCTTCAGAAAAGATTTGCCCGGATGTTGCCAGAAATGGAGGGTTTGAGTTTTAAGGATAGGCTGGGGCTTTTTTTCCCACTTGAGCATAGGAGTTTGAGGGGTGACCTTCATAGAAGTTTTATAAAATCAAGTGGAGTGTAGATAATGGGAACTGCAGATGCTGTAGAATCTGAGATAACAGTGGGGAGCTGGATGAACACAGCCGGCTAAGCAGCATCTTAAGAGCACAAAAGCTGATGTTTTGGGCCTAGACCCTTCATCAGAAAAGGGTATTGGGGAGAGGAGGAGGTGGATCGAAGATGGAACTGCTCCACCATGTCCTGAAGCAAACCAGGTACCACAGACTCACCTTTGTCCCCTTCCATCCACACATCAACGAATACCAGTCACATTTGGACATGGAGCAGTTTTTCTGCCACCTTCCTCTCCACCCATCTCCTCTATCCATCTTTGATCCATCTCTCACTATTTATTTCAGAACCCTCTCCCCATCCCCCTTTTCTGATCACGGGTCTATGCCCGAAATGTCAGCTTTTGTGCTCCTAAGATGTTGCTTGTCCTGCTGTGTTCATCCACCTCCACACTTTGTTATCTGGGGTGTAGAAAAGGTGAGAGGAGAAAGATTTGAAAAGATATGAGGCAACTTTTGTTTTACACAATAATTGATGTGTGGAATGAACTTCCAGAGGAAGAGGTGGATGCAGGTATATTTACAATGTTTAAAAGACATTTGGATAAGTATATGAATAAGAAATATTCTAATGAATGAGCTAAGGGCAGGTATGTGGAACTAATTTCATTTGGAATTGATGGGCTGGTTGGACTGAAGTTCTGTTTCCATACTGTATGATTCCATAACTCACCAAGCAGCCTTTAACACCACTTTCCAACTCTATCCTTCTAGCTGATCAAAGATAATGACACCTGTCATATGGGAGTACTGCCACCTGCCAGGTTGCACAACATTTTAACTTGGAATTGTATTGGCATTCACTCATTATCCCAGGGTCTGAACACTGGAATTTCCTTTGTGACAACACATACGGTTGTACCTTTACCAGATGTTACAGTGGCCTAGAGGGACCATCTCAAAGCTAATTAGAAAAAGCAATGAATTTTAGTCTACACACAAGTTCCCTGATAGAATTTCTATATATAATTTTAAAAATCAAAATTTACCCAAAGTAGATACTGCTCCTTTCTGGGAGATTTTATTTAAATGACTACTGCATTTGCTAACAACAACTTGTGATGCTTACTTAACCCACTAAAAGACCTTCTGGCTATTGATATTGCTTTCGACAAACCTGATTCTTGGTGGTCTTTAATACTTTTTCATTTGCATCACTGCATGATATTGTACTTTTGTATTCAAAAATTATTTGAATGCATTTGTATTGTTTTCACCGAAATGTGCTATCTTATCCTACACCATCCGCTTTCTCTAAACCGCACAAAGACAACAGCTAACTCTTATTGTGAATGTTGTATAGATTGATTTGTTTCACCTGTGTGTGGAGATGAAAAGTCCAGCCATACACTTTAAATTTTTCAAAAAACATTTGTGACTTTTTGCACAGTAAAAATGCAATTGACAAAGTGTTTTGTAAGGATTGTATTGTACCAAATAGAATATAGTGCTTACCGTGCAGTGATACAAAGCCTTCAAGATGGAAAAGGGAAGTAGAAGTGAAGCTGATTGCCTGGGTTAGTTCTCATATGTCTTAGCTGTCGCTGGAACAGAATAGCTTGACATGTTTGCCTACATTACTGCTTAAAGAACAGCAACCTAATAAACAAAAAAAGTGATTTAAGACCAATTTTTTTTAAAAACTTGCCTATTTTTTTGATTTTTAGATGTTTCTTGTGTACCTGTCAGTCCAGTATGAATGATCCAGTGGTGTAAACTGTCCAACAGGAAGAAACACTACCTCTAGTTGAAATACACTGATCACTGAAGTGGAAAATAAAGTGTGCGCTATTCAGGGTGCACTTAAGTTGGCACATTATAGACCGAGATTAAGACTGTGTGTCTTTAACTAGAAACCCCAGCACCAATTTTGCAACATGTTTTGAACACCCAATTTAAGTTATGCCTTTTTTCTAATGAATATTTTGGTGACTCTAAATTTTGAATTATAGGTCTAAAGTAATTGTAAGTAGTTGAGTCTAAAATGGTAAATCCCATTTAAGGTACAACTTCAAAAACTGGGCAGGAGGCATTGTTTTCTCTATTATGCAATCACTGCATCACAGTCTGAAATCTATCCCTACATTCTGTTTGTTAGCCTTGTTGGATGGGAGTTTGAATCATTTTGAGGATTGCATCCCTTTTGGGATTTGCATTGCAGTGCTTACAAACTTGCTGCTAGTAGGCTATGGTTAGCTTCATATGCCAACTTTGCTAATGAGTTCTGGATAGATTATACTGTATTTAACACTTAATGTATAAAAAGTCTTGAACTTGGATTCATTTTCTGGTATGTTTTTATGACTTTGTATGCTCATACAGAATGGGCATTTTAAATGTTTAAAAATTAGCCCGTTTTAGATACTTTGTAACATATCTTGGATGGGTGGGACTTGAACCTAGATCTTCACGTACAGATCTAGGCAACTTCCATCTGTGCACATGATACTGTGGAAATTGTCTGCAACCTTAGGGAGCACCTCATTAATTTATGACATTCGAATAACTGCAGATTGTAGCGTTGCTGTAATACCTTGCAGTTTTCAGCTTGTAGGTGGTAGCGCTGTACAGCACAAACAGACTCCTCAGTCCATTTGGTCTCTGCCTACCAGATCCTAAATTAATCTAGTCCCATTTGCCAGCATTTGGCCCATTTCCCTCTAAACCCTACAAATGCAATTGCACCAGCCTCCTTTTGGTATGTAAAAGTTGTGGATTTTGCCATTATATCACTTTTTGTAAGAGAAAAAGCTTATTACAGAAATAAAAACCATGACTTTTAAATGGTACTGAAGTTTTGCAGGATCTTCTCTAATTATCCACACCTCTGAATTCTGTTTTAGATTACACCACAGCAAGTCGATCTGTGCAATTGCAGGTAGTATTATACTATGAATTCCAGTATTCCAAGCTTTTAGGAAGTCATCACTTTACTAATCCGTATGTTTATCAGGGAATTACAATCTCCTCCTCCTGGAGTTCAGAAGAAACAAAGTTGCCTTTGCTTTTCATTGTCCCATGCAATCAATGGCTTGTGGATGAATGGGATCACTATACAATACTGAAGCATAATGAACTCCTAACTCTCAAGTCAAAGTTGCATTGATAAACCTTTTGACATCCATGATAACTGATGTCAGAAACTCAGTATTGAAATTTATAGTAACAATATTCAGTCAATGAGTAAGGCCTATGTGACAGGCTTAATGGTAATTTGTTACAATGTTTTAGTATTAACTGTGCCCTGCTTTGTACAACATTTAATCTTCAATGCTTCAAGCTCATAGCGCTGCTCCAGTGAAGTTTGCATTTAGTTTTTAACAAATTCTTGGGAAGTTTCCCATATTACAGCTTCTCACCTTTTACACAAGGTAAAATCTACAGCCATGTCCCTTGAACAGGCTGAAATTGCATCAGAGATAACAGGAACTGCAAATGATGGAGAATCTGAACACAGGCCTAGGCCTGAAACTTCAGCTTTTCTGCTCCTGAGATGCTGCTTGGCCTGCTGTGTTCACGCAGCTCTACACTTTATTATCCTTGACTACACTGTCAGTTGGCCTCTCCCTGGGATTGCCTGCAGTAAGTCATTGAGATGTTCTTGAAGTGGCCTCATAAACCTAGCAAGTATGTATTAAAGGTTATGGGGCCTAGTTGAAACCCAAGTTGTATGTCTATTGTGATTCTTTGGGTGTCTTGTAAAATGCTCTTCAATTATTTTATTCTCAACTTCTGGCACTTTAGGTATTGCACATAGAACATAGAACGTTACAGCACAGTACAGGCCCTTCGGCCCTCAATGTTGTGCCGACCTGTCATACCGATCTCAAGCCCATCTAACCTACACTATTCCATGTACATCCATATACTTGTCCAATGACGACTTAAATGTACCTAAAGTTGGCAAATCTACTACCGTTGCAGGCAAAGCGTTCCATTCCCTTAGTACTCTCTGAGCAAAGAAACTACCTCTGACATCTGTCCTATATCTTTCACCCTTCAATTTAAAGCTATGCCCCCTCGTGCTCGCCGTCACCATCCTAGGAAAAAGGCTCCCCCTATCCACCCTATCCAACCCTCTGATTATTTTATGTGTCTCAATTAAGTCACCTCTCAACCGTCTTCTCTCTAACGAAAACAGCCTCAAGTCCCTCAGCCTTTCCTCGTAAGACCTTCCCTCCATACCAGGCAACATCCTAGTAAATCTCCTCTGCACCCTTTCCAAAGCTTCCACATCCTTATAATGCGGTGACCAGAAACACAGCAAGCTAAGGCACAAGAACAGGCCCTTCGGCCCTCCAAGCCTGCGCCGATCAAGATCCTCTGTCTAACATAGAACAGTACAGGCCCTTCAGCCCACAGTGTCGTGCCGAACTTTTACCCTAATCCTAAGGTCTACCTAACCTCCACCTCTACCTTATACTATCATCCATTATGCCCCTAACAAGGCTGACTCCACTACCCTCTATGGCAATGCATTTCACATCCTGACCACTCTCTGAGTAAAGAATCTACCTCTGACATCTCTACTATATCTACCTCCACTCACTTTAAAACAATGCCCCCTCCTGATAGCTACCTCCACCCTAGGAAAAAGTCTTTGGCTGTCTATTCTATCTATACCTCTGATCATTTTGTACATCTCTATCAAGTCCCTCTCATCCTTCATCGTTCTAAAGAGAAAAGCCCCAGCGCTCTCAACCTTTCCTCGTGAGACCGCCCCTCCATTCTAGGCAACATCCTGGTAAATTTCCTCTGCACCTTTTCCAACATTTCCATATTTTTCCTGTAATGAGGTGACCAGAACAGGACACAATACTCTAGATGTGACCGAACTAGGCTTTTGTACAGCTGGCGCATAACTTCACGGCTCTTGAACTCAATCCCTCTATTAATGAAAGATAACACACCATACATCATCTTAACAACTCTATCCACCAGGGTGGCAGCTTTCAGGGAACTGTGGACATGAACCTCAAGGTCACCTGTCATCTATTTTCTAACGGTCGATGTCCATTTGCTCCCTGCCCATCCATGTACCTGTCCAAATATATTTTAAAAGATGCTAACGTGTCTGCGTCTACCACCTCCGCTGGCAACGCGTTCCAGGCACCCACCACCCCCTGTGTAAAGAACTTTCCTCCTCTCACTTTAAACTCATGGCCCCTAGTAATTGAGTCCCCCACTCTGGGGAAAAAGCTTTTTGCTAACCACCCTGTCTAAACCCCTCATGATTTTGTAGACCTCAATCAGGTCCCCCCTCAATCTCCGTGTTTCTAATGAAAATAATCCTAATCTATTCAACCTCTCTGTATGCAATACTCCAAGTGCAGCCACACCAGAGATTTGTACAGCTGCAGCATAACCTCTTGGTTCCGGAACTTGATTCCTCTATTAATAAAAGCTAAAACACTGTATGCCTTCTTAACAGCCCTGTCAACCTGGGTGGCAACTTTCAAGGATCTGTGTACATGGGCACCGAGATTTCTCTGCTCATCTACACTACTAAGAATCTTACCATTAGCCCAGTACTTTGCATTCCGGTTACTCCTACCAAAGCGCATCACCTCACACTTGTCTGCATTAAACTCCATTTGCCACCTCTCAGCCCAGCTCTGCAGCTTATCTATGTCTCTCTGTAACCTACAACATCCTTCGTCACTATCCACAACACCACCGACCTTCGTGTTGTCTGCAAATTTACTAACCCATCCTTCTATGCCCTCATCCAGGTCATTTATAAAAATGACAAACAGCAGTGGACCCAACACCAACCCTTGCGGTACACCACTAGTAGCTGGTCTCCAGGATGAACATTTCCCATCAACCACCACCCTCTGTCTTCTTTCAGCAAGCCAATTTCTGATCCAATGGATTAAACTCCATCTACCATTTTACTGCCCACATCTGCCACTGATCTGCATCCTGCTGTATCCTTTGACAACTTTCATGCTGGGTAAAACATGACCTTTACTATTTGGTGGCTACAATAACAATGATCCCTTATTCCCCAATGCTATCATGTTGGAGAAGTATATGCCAAAACCTAATTATTTTTAATAGGCACTAATTAGGCCTGGCAGATATATTTTTCTCTTCTGCTTGGATCATAAGGTGCTTTTATTCCAGAAATTATAAAAGATTTTTTGATCATGCCTTTCTCTATACAAAAAACATGACACAATAAGTTTATTGACGTGCACTTTAGCTCCAGCTTGTGTTGAGATGTTTGTGCAAGTTTTCATTAGAATCATTGGTAATTTCAGAATATTTAGGATGAGGGTTGATGAGATGGGATAGGCACTGAATGTTGCTCCCTCAACACTTTAAACATACTTCACATGTAAGGGCATTAATTGGCATTTTTTTCTGTCCAACTCTATTGAAGGTTGAAAATAAATTGAATGCATGCAACTTCTAATCTAGACACTTGGCCAATTGAGTAAAATATTATTTTTTTAATTATGGTTTTATGCCTTTATGTGATGCTATATATGTAGTTTATTTTCTTGATTTATTTCTATCAACTTTTCTCCTAGTACTTTCTTTCCCTGCACTACTTTTGCTCAATGCTTTGACCATCTTCTCCCATGTCCCTGTTGCCAGTCCATGTAACTTTTCCAGGTCCTTCCATAGATGTATACAAGAGTTTTATTTCAGAGGTAGACTGGTGTATCTTTGAGGAATATTTGAAGGTACGAAAAGCTTCATACTTTCATTCGAAATGCCTTTATGAACATGCCAACAGGATCAATCATTTGTGTTGGTTGAGTCAGTTTCCATGAGAGCCAGGCTAATGTTCTTGGGCATAGGTTCAGGTCCCACAATGGACTCCGGTGGAAGCTTACTGCATTGTCAGCAGTCATCCAAATTGCACATTTTTGTTTTGTCAGACTCTGGCATAATTAGTCAGTGCATTTTGGCAGCCACTTGATGGTCTACAAACACCAACCTTTCCAGGAAGGAAGCTTTTGCTGATTTATTATTGCACCACAATATTTCCTAATGACCCAGAAACTCCAGGTTCAAATCCCTGGCAGCTCTTAGTGAATAAAAGCGGTGTTATTGACACGGTTCAACAAGTTGATAACCAGTCCAGGAGTTCTTCCACCACTTACCCAGCGTTTCCCAAGGTGAATATTGCTGAAGTGACTGGCTGATTCCATTGTGTTGTTGAGGGTAGCATCCCAAGCTTTGGTTTCAAATTGACTGTGCTGATTCGTGTGTTAGCAGCCAGAGTAGCTATTTGTCAAAGGAACCTTCAGTGCTGCTCGGCAAATGAACGATGGGGAACCCTATACCTGGTCTTGTTTACTTGCACACTTTCTGGGAGGACTTTTTGGATGTCTGGAGGTATAGACGTTAGTTACCATGTTGATTCAACTAAATTTCAGAAAAATGGCCAATACTTTGAAACATCACAATTAATTGGTGCCTTTGTATCCCTTGGGGAGGAAACTGCTCCCATTAAAGGGAGATGGTGGTGCAATTATAACTCAATGGGTTGGATTGTCCACTTCTGCTCCTCCTTCTTATGGCCTTAACTATCATCAATTGTTGTAAATACCATCTTCATGGGAGGAAATCTGCCATCCTTGTCCGGACTGCATTTGTTGGACTGTTGTCCTCAGAAGTGGTGTCACAATTCAATTAGGCCTGGGCAATACCTCCCCAGCAAAACCTATATTGAAAGAATGAAGATTATTTTTCCGACGAGTTGGGTTGTGTACAACCTGGAGGTTGCTTAGAGCTTGTGGTGAGTTGAATCCTGCTCTGGTTTCCATGTTGAGTTTCTTCAAGATCAAGCTTGTTAAGGTAGAAGCTGAACATTAATGAGTCAAGTTGTGCTGTCAGCAAAATGTTTAATAACCCATGCTGCCTCATGGGAAACTCACTATGCTGTTTGTGAAATGCATAAAGGATGAAGTGAGTTGCTCCCAATGTTGACATAGATCTCACTGCACTTATGTCTGATTCTGTCACAAATCTCACTGTGACTCAGTCTCTGCCCATTAATGCTGTTTTTCCACATATACTACCAAATCAACAGTGAGATTTGATTCCAAAGTTACAGTATCCATATACTTTGCTTCTGTTTTCTGTGAAGATTGATTTCCCCTGGCACTTTATAGGGTTACCTAACCAACTCCTGGAATACCCTGTTTGTTAAACTCTGAACATACATCCCAAAGAGACTGAGGAATCACTTCGTCTGATTAGGTTTTCACAGTTGAGAAAGCACAGTTACTGCATCTGTGTTCATGCAGTGGAATAAATAATTTATGGATCATTAACCCGATTTCCCCCTTCTCCACTACTTTTCTTAGCTCGTACCTTCTGTGACCCACCTGCTCTGGTTGAGATGGCAGCTACAGGCCAGTAAATGTCTCTAGCTGCTGTTGTCCAGCCAGACACAGAGGAATGTAATATGATGCAAAGTGGTATGCCTAATGTTTTTGTAGCATGCCAGTCATTGCCTGATAGCAGAACTAGAAGATCTGCCTGCTAATCATCTGGTTTTCACAATCTCACAAGTCTGTGACACGGCACACTGATGCCATGCACAAAATAGCTACTCAATTGAAAACCATAATGGAGGCTCATTTCTGGCAAAGCTGTAACATATTTAGGTTAACTGTAGTATAACTTCTGGATTGCAATTATCTAAGGTTCTACTAAAGACCTGCTTTGAGATTTTGAAATTAGAGTGCAGCGTTTGACATGAGTGGAACCTAGCATAGTTGAAAGTTCTCCATAAAATTTCAGCAAACCCTTAGACTATTAAAACTGAAATGATGGCTCTCTCGGCTGACCCTAACCCCTCAGCTGAAGTCTGAATATGTATTTGAATAAAGGCAAAATACTGCGACTGCTGGAAATCTGGCACAAACACTCAATGCTGGAAAAACTAATTGGATCTGGCAGCATCAGTGGAGAGAGAAAACAAACTTAACATTTTGAGTTCACTGTGACAACTTCAGAACTTTGGCAATTCTTCTGCAGAAGTTTCATACTGAACTTGAGCCATTAACACTCTTTCTCTCTCTACAGATGCTGCCAGACCTGTTGAGTTTCTCCAGTGTTCTGTGTGTTTCTGAATATGTATTATTTAGAATGAAAAAAGATTAATGAGTAGGCATTTTATCCACATCATGGGAACAGAGTATTATAGGGGCAGAGGGAAAAATGGTAAAGAATTTAATGCAGGTTTAGGGATTTATTAAATGTTTGTAAAATATGAAGTTTTGAGGGAGTAAATAATAAAAGACTGTTCCTGCTGTTTGGTGAGTGTGTAAACAGGTAATGTACATGGGACTAATGTTAAATTACTGTGAATAAGACAGATGTAGAGAGCATTTAATAAAGACCATATACCAATTGTTGCAAACATTAGGGAATACAGTTGAAAGGGAAATATAAAACCTACTGACATGGTTGGAATTTTATTCATATTCATTCATGGGATGTGGATGTCATTGGCAGGCCTGCATTTATTGTTCTGCCCTTGTGAATATGACGTTAAGTTGCAACCTTGTACCACTTGGAGTCCCTTTTGGTGTACCAATCAACAGTGTTAATGGGGATGGAATTCCACAAATTCAGCAACAGTAAAGGAATGATGATTATAGCTTTGGTTAGCATAATGAGAGGTTTGGAGGGAAACTTCCAAGGGGTGGTGTTCTAAATCATCTCTTGCCCTTGATCTTCTAGGTGATGGAGTTAGTGCATTTGTAAGGTACATTTGGGGAGACTTATTGAGTTGCTGCAATTCATCATGTAGATGGCATGCACTCTTTTTCCAGTGGTGGAGGGCATGAGTGTTCAAGGTGAAGGATGAGACTGAACAGGACTGCTTTGTCCTAAATGGTGTTGAGCTTCTTGGATATTGGAAATTCATTCATCCAGGCAAGTGGAGAGCATTGCATCACACTTCTGAACAGATTTTGCCAGGAGCTGAGTTCCTCACTCAGAATTCTCAGCCTCTGACTTACTCATGTAATCACAATCTCAATATTTATGGCTGGTCCATTTAAGTTGCTGAACATCCATAAGATATTAATAGCAATGGCAGTGCTATTGGAAGTCATGGGACAATGGTCAGATTCTCTTGTATTGAAGAAGAATGTATTAAGGAATCTCACTTGTATCAATTTACAAATTTCTCTCCAATGTCTCCAATCCCAAGGCTGGCATGGTGGGATTTGAACTCATGTTTCCAGATTACTAGAGCAGAAACAAACTCTCTACACTGCTGTGCCTGTCATAAAAATGAGGATATCTGTAATTGGATATTATTGAGGTTGAAATCTGGGTGAGGGTTGGGGTTACTGGGATTTAGAAATCTATCCATAGACATTTTACCATTTGAGTTGTATACTCATGGATAACATCACTAGTTGGCTGATAATTAAATTAGAGGAGTTGGCAGACTGAGGAAGATTACAGGACAATGGAGAGTTTTGTTGAGTTGGAAGCGAGGTGGCAACCACTGTATCTCGGCACAGTGAGATGTCATCTGCTCCATTTAAGCAATGTATTTAGTGACAAACCAAAAGATTTGGAGGTGCAGTTGCATAAATAGTTGCTCGGTAGTGTAGAACTTAAGCAATCCTGAAAAAGGGCACTGTCAAAGCTTTTCCCCTCATTCTCATCAAGATGCAAGAATGCCAAATGTCAAAGGGAATAATAATTTATACTACATGGGAAAAGGACGCTGATTGTTAAACCAGAGTCAAGTTGTGTGATGTTGCCCCCTTTGGAATTTGACACATTCTTGCATTTGTTCTGATGAGTGAAATGTGAATGTCTTTGACAGCACTTTTATTTTTATATCAGGGATGTAAAATTGCATAAACCCTTAAAAGTTGGAGCTCAAGAAGTGTAAAAACAGGCTTGCGAGTTTTGTACATGTGAGCAAACCCAAGTGATGGTGATTTTTTTTTAATGAAATACTGTTTAGACCACAGTTGTATGTTGCATGCTGCTACAGCAATGGTAAGGAAATCTACTCAGGAGTGGGGTTATAAAAAGAAATTGCACAGTTATTTGAAAATGAAGAATAATCTGCAACAGCATGCAGAAAAGATTAGACTAACTCCATTGGAACTGATGGGTTGAATGGCCTCCCATCTGTGCTGTAATTTCTGTGTATGTGCTGATGAACCACCCGTGCTGCCAGTACATAGCAAAAAGATTGCAGGTGGGTTGCCTGCAATTCTTGTCCAAATTACTGGCAATGCATTCTACATTTCTGAGGTGTGAAGTTAGCAGGTCACGATGCCTTGCTGCCAATTCCTCAAATTTAGATGAGATCACTCAGAATGAGTGTGGAAAAGCTTTTCCAGCTGAATTTACTTCTTGCTGAATTTTATCCTTATTCTGAAAAACATCTTATGTATTTAATTTTCTCCAAGGAAATTGCATGTAGAATAGTAGCTGAGAGACATTTTGTTTAAGAGGATGATTGACCAAACTAGTTTCATTTGCATGGTTGCAGCATGACAATGAACATCGCAATTATTCTGAAATGTTACATCCTGTCACTGGCATGTGATGCCAAATCAAACCGCAGTTGTCTCCCACTAATTGGGTTGGGATATAGCCTGATGTGGATGCATGAATTATAATCTATAGATGTATATTGTGTTGGGGTACCTTTTAAAGATCATGATGCAAATTTATTTTCCCAAATCTGATGCAGGCTGCAGTTTCTACGACCATATATGGGATGTGCTCCGTTAGTGTGTAATTGTGAAGCTCCACAGTATTCTATGAATTAATTAGCATTTTAACTGGTCTTTCTGAGATTTTGTACAGAAGTATACACCATTCCTGCATGCTAGTCAATTTGCCAAGACCCTACGTATTTATAGAGGACAATTGTACGCTTTAGGGCAACTGGTTTAGAAAATCTGGAATAATCATGCATGGATGAAATTCACCTCCTATTTTAAAGTTATATGTGTTCCTGCAGATTTATGATGCAAATTCCTCATCATGTCTTGAAGGCTGTGCCCAAAGACAGGTCCTCAGCTCATTGCGTATTGTTACTTCATCTTTGAGCCATTTTCTTGACTGATTTTTTTCCTCAGTGTTGATTTGTCATTGTCTTCCACGCTCAGGAAAAGGCGAGGAGTCTGCCTACTGCAGCCATGATGGAAAATGAACCTTTTGTTGAAGACATTGCAACAACATACTAACCATCTAGCCAGTTGAGCGAGTTCAAGCTATCGTACTGGGGGCATGAGTTCAAAGTCCACCATGGCATCTAGTGGAATTTAAGGTCTGGAACACAGTGTTTGTCTCTGTGATGGCGATCGTGATAACTATCATCAATTATCAGCTCAGGAACAGGAAGGATGCAATCACAATGTTTCAAGTTTACTATAGGCCTCCCAACAGCCAGCAGGAGATAGAAGGACAGATATGTTGGCAGATTTTGGCAAATGTAAAAGTAACAGGGTTGTTGTTTTGGGTGATTTTAACTTCCCATATATTGACTTGGGGCACGGATGGGGCTGAGTTTGTAAGGAGCATCCAGGAGGGCTTCTGGAAACAGTATGTAAATAATCCAACTAGGAAAGGGTCCATACTGAACCTAGTATTGGGGAATGAGCCTGGCCAGGTGGTCGACATCGCAGTAGGGGAGCAGCTTGGGAACAGTGATCACAATTCAGTAAGCTTTAAGTTACTGATGGATAAAGATACGTGTAGTTGTCAAGTGAAGGTGCTAAACAGGGGCAAGGCTAATTACAACAATACTGGGCAGGAACTGAAGAATGTAGACTGGGTGGCAGATATCTGAAGGCAAATCAACATCTGGTATATGGGAGACACTCGGGTGTAAGTTGCTGGGAACTCAGGACCAGCAAGTTTCTGTAAGGATAAGTATAGCAAGTTTAGGGAACCTTGGATAATGAGAGATATTGTGACCCTAATCAAAAAGAAAAAGGAGGCATTTGTCAAGGCTAGGAGGCTGGGAACACACGGAGCGAGGCTGGAATACAAGGAAAGTCGAAAGAAACTTAAGCAAGGAATCAGGATGGTCCATAAGGGTCATGAAAAGCCATTGGCCAACAGGATTAAGGAAATCCCAAGGCTTTCTTTACACATATAAAGAGCAAGAGGGTAGCCAGGCAGAGGGTTGGCCCACTCAAGGACAGGGAAGGGAATTAATGTGTGGAGCCAAAGGAAGTGGGTGAGGTATTAAATTAATACTTTGCGTCAGTATTCACCGTAGAGAAGGACTTGGTGGATGATGCGTCTGAGGAAGGGTGTGTAGATAGTTTGGGTCATGTTGAGATCAAAAGGGAGGAGGTATTGGGGGGGCTGAAAAACATGAAGGCAGACAAGTCCTCAGAGCCTGATGGGATATACCCCAGAATATTGAGACGGGCAAGGGAGGAAATTTCTAGGGCCTTGAGGGAAATCTTTGTATTCTCACTGGTTACAGGAAGGTCCCAGAGGATTGGAGAATACTCAATGTTGCTCCTTTGTTTATGAACGGTGGCAGGGATAACCCAGCTAATTACAGGCCAGTGTGCCTTACGTCAGTAGTAGGGAAATTATTGGAGAGGATTCTTTTGAGATGGGATTTACTCCCACTTGGAAATAAGCAGGCATATTAGCGAAAGGCAACATGATTTTGTGAAGGGGAGGCTGTGTCTCACTAACTTGGTTGAATTTTTTGAGGAAGTGATGAAGATGATCGATGAGGGTAGGGCAGTAGATGTTGTGTACATGGACTTCAGTAAGGCCTTTGACGAGGTCCCTCATGGCAGGATGATACAGAAGGTAAAGTCACATGGGGTCAGAGGTGAGCTTACAAGATGGATAAAAAAACAAGCTCAGTCATAGAAGACAGAGGGTAGCATTGGAAGGGTGTGTTTCTGAATGGAGCACTGTGACTAGTGCTATTCCTCAGGGATCAGTGTTGGGACCTTTGCTATTTGTAATACATTTTCCTCCAAATCATTTAAATATAACTGGCCTGATTAGTAAGTTTGCTGATGACACAAAGCTTGGTGGATTTGGGAAATCGATGAGGACCATCAAAGGATACAGCCGGATATGGATTGGTTGGTGACTTGGGCAGAGAGATGGCAGGTGGGGTTTAATCCAGAAAAATGTGAGGTAATGCATTTTGGAAGGTCTGATACAGATGGAAAATATACAGTAAATGGCAGGATCCTTAAGAGTACTGATAGGCAGAGGGATCTGGGTGTCCAGGTACGCAGGTCACTGAAAGTGGCTACGCAGGTGAAAAAGGTAGTCAACAAGGCATGTGGCATGCTTGCCTTCATCGGCTGGGGCATTGAGTTTAAAAATGGTCAAGTAATGTAGCTTTTATAGAACTATAGTTAGGCTGCATTTGGAATATTGTGTTCAATTCTAGTCGCCACACGACCAGAAGAATCTGGTGGCTTTGAAGAGGGTACAGAAAAAATTCAGATAGTAGGAACTGCAGATGCAGGAGAATCTGAGATAAGGTGTAGAGCTGGGTGAACTCAGCAGGCCAAGCAGCATCAGAGGAGCAGGAAGGCTGACATTTTGAACCCGGACCCTCCTTCAGACCCTTCCTGCTCCTCTGACGCTGCTTGGCCTGCTGTGTTCATCTAGGTCTACACCTTGTTTTCTCATTGCCCATCTGTGTCTGGATGAGGGGAGACTGTACATGTTTGCAGCCACAGCTAGTGATCGGGAATGAGAATCTTGGCTAATTTATTTTCCATCCCACCCTTAGCCCAGGAAACAACTGAGGTCTTGAGGTCTGCTGAGTTTCCTCACAGCTATCCCAGTGAACTTGGCTCGCAACTTGGTTTGTATGGCCTTATGCCAGTGTTGTCTACTATATTGGTCGCTTATGGCTAATATGGAATCCAGATGTGGCTAAGTCTATTTCTGATTAGTAAATAAGAAATGCGCGATGGACGTTATCCTTGGGCATGTAATCTTAATGTTCATATCTGCATGGCATGCAGATCTGCTATTCTAATCGTTTGTGTGCTTACTTGTAAAATATTAAAACAAAAAAAATTTATTTTGTAAAATAACTGCTTTCCTTCCTTGGCTACCGAACAGCAATGCTTCAGTAACTGTATACATTTTGTTTTATTTGCTCATGGGTCATGGGCATCGCTGGCTGGTCAACATTTATTGCCCGTCCCTGATTATCCCCTGAGAAGGTGGTGGTGAGCTGCCGCCTTGAACTGCTGCAGTCCACCTGCTGTGGGTTGACCCACAGTGCCATTAGTGAGGGAATTCTAGAATTTTGACCCAGCAACAGTGGAGGAACTGCAATGCACTTCCAAATGAGGATGGTGAGTATCTTGGTGGGCAACTCGAAGGTGCCCTTGTCCTTCTGGATGCAGGTGGTCGTGGGTTTGCAAGGTGCTGTCTGAGGATCTTTGGTGAATTTCTGCAGTATGTCTTGTAGATAGTACGTACTGCTGCTGAGGATCGGTGGTGGAGGGAGTGGATGATTTTGGATGTAGAGCTATAGAGCTGTACCTCATGGAAACACACCCTTCAGTCCAACTTGCACATGCCAAACAGATAATATTTGCTTGCATTTGGCCCATATCCCTCTAAACTCTTATGCATATTCGCATTCAGATACCTTTCAAATGTAGTAATTGTACCAGCCTCCACAACATCCTCTGGCAGCTCATTCCATGCACACACCACCCTCTGCATGGAAAAAGTTGCCCCTTAGATCCCTTTTAAATCTTTCCCTTCTCATCTTCAACATATGCCCTCCAGTTTTGGACTCCCCCACCGTGGGGAAAAGACATTGTCTCTTCACCCTTTCCATATCCCTCATGATTTTATAAACTTCTATAAGGTCACCCCTCAGCTTCCGATGCTCCAGGGAAAGTAGGCCCAGACTATTCAGCCTCTCCCTATAGCTCAAACTCTCCAAACCTGACAATGTATCTGTAAATCTTTTCTGAGCCCTTTTAAGTTTCACAACATCTGTCCTCAATCAGTGAGACTAGAATGGCACGCAGTATTCCAAAAGTGGCCTAACCAATGTCCTGTACCACTGCAACATGACCTCCCAACTGTTGTACTCAATGCACTCGCCAATAAAGGGCAAGCATACCAAATGCTTTCTCCACTATCCTGTCTAACTGCAACTCCAATTTCAAGAAGCTATGAACCTGCGTTCTAAGCATTCTTTGTTTAATAACATTCCCTAGGACCTTACCTTTTTAAGTGGATAAGTCCTTCCCTGATTTGGTTTTCCAAAATGCAGCACCTTACATTAATTTAAATTAAATTATAATTAACTCCTCAGCCCATTAGCCCATCTGATGAAGATCCAGTTGTTCCCTGTGGTAACCTTCTTCACTATCAATCAAGTGGGCTGCTTTGTCTTGGATGGTGTTAAGCTTCTTGTTGGAGCTACGCCCATCCAGGCAAATGAGAGGTATCCCATCACACTCCTGACTTGTGCCTCATAAATGGTGGACACATTTTGGGGAGTCAGGAGGTGAGATACTTGCCACAGTATTCCTAGCCTCTGACCGGCTCTTTTAGCCATCATGTTTAAATGAGGAGTCCAGCTGAGTTTATGGTTCATGGTAACCCTCAGAATGTTGATAATGGGAGATTTAGTGATGGTAACACCATTGAAAGTCGAGGGCTGGTGATGAGTTATCCTTTATTGGAAATGGTCATTGCCTGGCATTTGTATGGCACAAATATTAATTGCCACTTGTCAGCCCAATCCTGGATATTGTGCAGATCTTATTGCATTTGAACATGGACTACTTTGGTCACAGATGGTGCTGAACATTGTGCAATTATTGGCAAACATTCCCAATTCTGACCTTACAATGGTGGGAAGGCCATTAATGAAGGAACATAGCACAAAGAACAGTGCAGCACAGTACAGGCTCTTTGGCCCACGATGTTGTGCCGACTAAGATCAAACTATTCTGCATCTCCTACACTTTTTACTGTCCATGATGTGCCTGTCCAAGAGTTGCTTAAATGTCTCTAATGCATCTGACTCCACTACCACTGCTGGCAGCGCATCCCATACGCCCACCACTCTTTGTGTAAGGAACCTACCTCTGACATCTCCCTTATACTATCCTCCAATCACCTTAAAATTGTACTCCCTTGTAATAGTCATTTCTGCCCTCAGAAAAAGTCTCTAACTATCCACTCTATCTATGCTTCTCATCATCTTGTACACCTCTATCAAGTTACTTCTCATCCTTCTTCGCTCCAATGAGAAAAGCCCTAGCCCCCTCAACCTTTCCTCATAAGACCTGTCCTCCAGTCCAGGCAGCATCCTGGTAAATCTCCTCTGCACCCTCTCTAAACCTTCCACATCCTTCCTATAATGAGGCAACCTAGTATTCCAAGTGTGGTCTAACCCGCATTTTATAGAACTGCAGCATAGCCTCGCAGATCTTAAACTCAATTCCCCTGCCAATGAAAGCCAATACACCGTATGCCTTCTTTACAACCCTATCAACTTGGGTAGCAAATTTGAAGGAATTGAAGATGGTTGGGTCTTGGACACTACCCTGAGGAGCTCCTGCAGAGATGCCTAGGAACTGAGATGACTGACATCCAACAACCTTTTGAAGCTTATATAAGAATTCTTCTACAAAAATTAGTGCATGTGCCATAGTCATGTGTGTTTCATCAGCACTGTCCATTGGGGCAGTAGATGTACTCAGGAGCGACACAGCAGTGGAATTATCATGGATGTCTATGGAAGGCCATTTACATGATTTGTTATTTTTGTGCCTCACAAAACAGAGTTAACTACAAATAAGCAGAGACATATGAGAACCAGAGACTGCATCATGTCATGTAATTTTCTAGGAAGTTTTCTCATTCTTGTCTGGGATGTGGGCATCATGGACAAGGGTGACATTTCCCCACTTCATATCTACTAGCATCATCCCCACCTCCTTGACCTGTCTGTCTTCCCTCCCACCTACTCGCCCCTCCCTCTTCACTGACAAACACCATTCCAACCCCACCTACACTCACCTTTACTGCCTACTGCCTTCAGCCCTGCCTCCTTGACCTGTCCGTCTTCTCTCCACCTATCTGCTCCTCTATCCACCTTCTATCATCGCCTCCCCCTCTCTCTCTTTATTTCAGAGGTCCCTTCCCGTCCCCCATTTCTAAAGAAGGGCCCAGACCTGAAATGTCAGCTTTCCTGCTCCTCTGACACTGCCTGGCCTTCTGTGTTCATCCAGCTCCACACTGTGTTATCTTAAGGGTGACATTTGCTGCCCATCCCCAATTGCCATTTCAAAGGGTAATTAAGAGTCAGACAAGTACAAAAGAAGCTCTTCAGCCCCTCCACGCCGTACCACCAAAAATAAAGTAAATCTACACTAATCCCATCTTTCCACACTAATGTCAAGGGGCTCAGACTCATGAAGTTGATTATGATTGGATAATCTTGTGCATCAAGATTTGCCGGATCAATCAACTGTTTTCGATGCACTTTTTGTAATCAACATATATATCACAAATAATTTCCACCCCACCCTTAAGAGACAACTGAACTTATTACTTTATTAATAATATCACTGATGACTTATTTTGCCATCATGTTGCAGCTGTACAAAACTCTGGTGCGGCCGCACTTGGAGTATTGCCTACAGTTCTGTTCGCCAGATTATAGGAATGATGTGGAAGCATTGGAAAGGGTGCAAAGGAGATTTACCAGGATGTTGCCTGGTATGCAGGGAAGGTCTTATGATGAAAGGCTGAGGGACTTGAGGCTGTTTTTGTTAGAGAGAAGAAGGTTAAGAGGTGACCTAATAGAGACATACAAGATGATCAGAGGATTAGATAGAGTGGACAGTGAGAGCCTTTTTCCTCAAATGGTGATGGCTAGCGCTAGGGGACATAACTTTAAATTGAGAGGTGATAGATATAGGACAGATATCAGAGGTAGGTTCTTTACTCAGAGAGTAGTAAGGGCGTGGAAAGCCTGCCTGCAACAGTTGTAGACTCGCCACGTTTGAGGGCATTTAAATGGTCATTGGGTAAACATATGGATAATGATGGAGTAGTGTTCTATCTTCTATCTATCTATCTAAGCCCATAACCTTAAATATTATGGCACATTAGGTGCCCGTCTATATACATCTTATAGGTTTCCCACTTCAACCACCCTCCCAAGTCACACATCCCAGACCCTTTAGGTGAAAAAGCTTTTCCTCAAGTCCCCTCAAACTCTTGCCTTTCACTTTAAAATTATGCCGACCTGTTATTGATCCTTCAACAAAGGGAAACAGCAGTTTCCTAGCCGCCTTGCTCATACCCTTCTCAATCTTATGCATCTCAATGAGGTCCCCTCTCAACCTTCTCTGTTCCAAAGAAGACAACCTGAGCTTATCCAGCCTTTTCTAACAGCTAAACTGCTCCACTTTGGGCAGTCTCCTGGTGACCCTCCTCTGCACCCCTCCCAGCACAATCATGCCATTTCTATAATGTGATGACCAGAACTGCATACTACTCCAGCTGTGGCCTAAACAAAGTTTTGTACAGCGTTGACATTATTTCCCTGCTCTTATAATGTATGTCTTGTCTGATAAAGGATAGGATTCCTTCTTAGTTACCCTATTAAACTGCCCAGTCACCTTCATGGATCTATGGACAAGCATGCCGAGATCGCTCTGAGCTTCCTGGTGTCCTGCCATTTATTGAGCACTCCTTTGTCTTGTTACATTTTCCAAGTTCAACGATGTTGCTGTAGGTTTGGAGTCACACATAGGCCAGAGCGGGCAGATTTCCTTCCCAAAAGGACATTTCCCAACCAGGTAGCTTTTTATGTCAACCAGCAAATTTGACATGGCCACTGTTAGACCAACTTTTCATCCCTGGAACCTGGGTAGCCTGGGTTTCTGATTAGTGGTCCGATGATGTTAACACCACGCCCCTCCCTCCCATAATAGTTGGAACAAAATATCTTCCCACAGCTGCTGATAAAGTATGTTCCTCGGCTAGACGTGTGACTTTTTGTACTTTGCCTCAGTGATGTGAGTTCACTACAAATTACTCATTTTTGAACTTTGTGTGTCTAACAGGGAGGAAATATCTCTGTCCCAACTTGACCTGTTTTCAAATCTGAAACAGCATTGTTCTAACTCCTAATGCCAGCAATCCTACCCTAATTTATAAACCCATGTCCATTTGATTTTATTACATCTCCTCCCCCTAACTCTGTGCTCTCAAACAAGAGCTGAACAGAGGAACAGTGTATGCTAAGAATGTGAAGCCGGATTAATTTTGCTGGTAAATTTCTCCTTTATGCATATACTTGATGCGTGTCACACCGCTTATGAGAGAAATGCTTCAAGGTGATGACCCTAAATCAAATTTGGAAAAGCCTTTTTGAGGTGAAACAAGTCTTGAAAAAGTACAGAGTCAGATAAAGGGAAAGAGGATGAATCAGTGTAAGAGAGAGTCCATATGTGAAATGTAGTTCGTAAATATCTCCCATCCCACACGTTGCAAATAGTTACATTTGGCAGGTCAGTTAAAATTGTGTTTTACTGAACTGAGTTATTCTGTATTTAATATTTAAGATGTGAACATTCATTTTTAATTGCATTTTGCTCACAATTTGAGACCTTTTCCTGAATAAAAACAAGATGTGTGCATTGTTACAATGATCATTTCAGTCTTGGGAGTTGTTGCTTTCTTGTGAATAATGAATACATAATCAAAAGTGGAGTGCATACAGTCTCCCTAATTACATATTATTTCTGTTTATTAGACAGTGTACCCTCATGATGCTATCAACAATACTTTGCACTATTGTTCAGTTTATTTCTGTTAACAGGCATGAATTCTAATTTAGTTTACAGGCCACACACCCATGTTTCTGGTGGGGGACCATCTCAGCATCTATTATAAAATGACTCTCTCACAGAGATAACCAAACAATGCACCTTTTCCACCTGATCTTTTATGACACAGAGCTAAACAGCTGAAGCAAATCTGCGTTTCTACCTCTGTATTCACCACACAGTTAAAATGAAAACCTTCAAAAGACCCTCAAAATTGACCCCAATGGTTCCTAACCAGGCAGATGAATAACCACACCCATGCTCTGTGGATAATCAATTCCAGGCTTTGGTTTGCAACTTAAACAAAATGCTTAGCAATTTATTAATAATAAACTAGCTTTAGTAGAGTAAATTTAAACAACCAATTGACCTACGCTTTAAACCCAAACACTTTTATTTTCAGCCCCATTCACACAATAGGCAGACAAACAAGCACAGTTACTGGGTGTAAAGAAAATAACAAAACTGGCCAGATTACTTAAGTGGTTTTCACAATATATTGTTTCATCAGCATAGTTAGAATCACCATTTTATAAATGTGAAGAAACTGTTTGGGCAAGTTTTGTGATTTTAGCATCCTAAACCAACCATTTTGGTTTGGTAGTTTTATGAGCACTGACCCCTGCAAAGGTAACTCTTACATGAAGTACAAGAAAAAGCCGGGACACTCACTCAACATCTACCTTGTCTGGCTCATTCAGGTGAGCTTCAGGCCACCTCTAAGTCATCACTGAAAAGAAGCATTGACTGGTTTGTTTTTCTTCTGGTGACTCTAATTTCTCAGTTCTACAAGTACCGCTGTATATCTTTTATGGAGTTTTACCATAGAAACATAGAAGGTAGGAGCCTGCGGAGGCCATTTGGCCCTTCGAGCCTGCTGTGCCATTCATCACGAGCGTATCTAATTGTCCAACTCAAAAACCTAATCCTGCTTTCTCCCCATAACCTTTGATCTCATTTGCTCCAAATGCTTTATCTGGTCACCTCTTGAATGCATTCAATATTTTGGCATCAACTACTTCCTGTGGTATTGAATTCCACAGGCTCACCTCTCTTTGGGTGAAGAAATGTCTCCTCACCTCCACCCTAAATGGTCTACCCCCAATCCTCATACTGGGACCCCTTGTTCTGGACACAACCACCATCATTGGGAACATCCTCCCTGCATCTACCCTGTCTGGTCCTGTTAGAATTTTTAAGTCTCTATGAAATTCCCCCCTCATTCATCTGAACTCTAGCAAAAACATCCCAACCTAGTCAATCTCTCCTTATATATCAGACCCGCCATACCCAGAGTCAGCCTGGTAAACCTTCACTGCATTCCTTCGAGAGCAAGAGCGTCCTTCCTCAGAAAATGAGATCAAAACTGCAAACAACATTCCAGGTGTGGCCTCACTAAGGCCTCCTATAACTGCAGCAACACACCCCTGCTCCTGTGCTCGAAACATCTCGCAACGAAGGCCAACACACCATTTGCCTTCTTTACAACCTCTCCTATTACCTTTCTGCTACCTGCAGACCAGAACTGTACGCAGTAATAGAAGCTGCTCGGCAAGATGCATACATAACGTTGACATTGCTTCCACTACTTTTGAAATCTGTATCAAAGGGAATAAATCTCATTGCTTTCAAACTCCTAATTGCTTTGCTGACCTGTGATGCTTCTTTTGATGTTATATTCTCTTGTATCCCTAAATTCCTCTGCTATTCCATTTTGAAACGACATCAGGAATGTAAATGCTGGATGCAAGATTCTGCTAAGTGAGAGAGACAGTTTACTTCAGACAAAGTTTGGTGTAGGAATCATGGGAAGGGCCCTGCATGGGTAAAGGCCTGGTTGGCACGAGGTCAGGTCCAGTGACATATAAAGTTCGGGTAGATGTGATAGTCCTGAACAAACACATTGGCCACATGAAAGCCGCAAACACTCAAACAGTTGAGGGGGGGGGGGATGCAGAACATGCTCGGCTCCTTGGCCACTGTTCCAACTGTCCTGGAACCCGTGGATTGTCTCTGTCCATCAAACGTTGAAGATACCTTGGAATCTGAGATGGACATGGCAGACGTCACTGTCTCGATGCCTTTGCCACCTAAAGAAGAGAAAGAATTCCTTCCCAGACGTTCTGGGCGTAGAAGGTGAGTTACTGTGTGCTACATGCTACAGAGTTGGAGGAGCCTGACCTGGTGCTAAAAGACCCCAGGAGGAGCAATAAAAAAAATCAGTCGATGTCCTGGAACTCAGAAAGGGGAGGGATACCTTTTATTCACATGTGGAGAGTCCCTGACACTGATCCAGCTCCCTCAGAGCCTGATCTCAACATGAAAAGTATCTCTGCCACTCCTGTCTGTGGGCCAGGGCTCCCTGATTGTACCGGGATAACAGCCCCAATCAGGGAACTCATATTCTACCTGGCTGACCTCGTTACACTCACTACGCATTCAGTTCTTTCTAATGTATTTTCAAAGATCTGGAAGATTCCATTTTCTGTTGTCAGAGTGCACCTCACCTTGTAAATATCTATGTTATGCTCCATGTGCCACTCTTCCCAGTCTGCAGCTTGTAATATGTGACAATCTCCCTCTGTGGAAATTTTAACCATTGGATTAACTGGTGTGCCCGAGAATCCTCTTCCACAGTGAGCCATGGAGATTGAATCAGTGGATATATGCAAGGCTAATTTGGCAGGTATTTGATTGACAAGGAGTGTAAGGACGGGGTACACGTAGGATTTGGAGTTAAGGCTATAGTCAGGTCGGCCATTTCCTTATCGACTGACAGAGCAGGCTCAATGGGATATATGGCCTAACCCCGGTCCTAATACTTAGAGAGCAGTATGTGCCCAATACAGCAGCTCTGGAGCTTTAACAGGTTACCATGTCCTGACGAAGGGAGAAGATAAAGATAACTGATTGTTGTTGAGAGTTTGTGTGAGGGTCAAGTGAGTGGGGATCACACTCCATTTTAAAACTATCCATGGCTGTTAAGCTACCCAGCTACTCTGCATCCTTTCTAAGATGCTCCTTAAAACCCTTTTGGTTCAGTGTCAACTTTTGCCTGACAACGCTCCTCTCAGGCAATCATTGCAGACAGCGAAGCAATTAATTTCATTGTGCAGGAAGAATAGCCATGTGGTTTAACGCTAATATTAGTACGATGTCGAGAACTTCAGGCAAGAAGACGGGGAAATTAGGAGGTGGGTGAATGCAGAAACAGCTTCTTCATGTGAAGTTGAGATGAATCCAAAGGAGAGTGTTCCATAATTACTATTCCCTTGGCAGTCATCTGAAATGGTACCAAAATATATTCTGCTGCAGTAGATTGTAATATTATGTCTATTACGTATTCAGGGAAAAAAACTGTACAAATGGGAAACTTGCGGCCAAGCTTAATAATGGATACAGAGTTAGTAGGAACTGCTGATGCTGGAGAATCTGAGATAACAATTTTTTTTTCTGAGGAAGGGTCTCGAAACGAAATGTCAGCTTTCTTGCTCCTCTGATGCTGCTTGGCCTGCTGTTTTCACTCAGTTCTATACCTTAATAATGGGTAGTTGGTTTAAACTTTAGTAAGATTGTTTTGTTACTGGCAGGACCTTCTGTTCGGTGTTCTTGTGTCATCGTGACGTTCATAGAATCCCTACAGTGTGGAAGCAGGCCATTTGGCCCATCGAGTCCACACTGGCCCCCGTGAAGAGCATTCCATCCAAACCCACCTCCCCACCCTTCTAACCCTGAATTTCCCATGGTTAATCTACCTAGTCTGCTCATCCCTGGGCACCATGGGCAATTTAGCTCTGCCAATCCACCTACGCTGCTCACCTTTGGACTGTGGGAGGAAACCGAAGCACTCAGGGGAGACCCCATACCGACACAGGGAGAATGTGTAAATTCCACTCAGCCACCTGAGGCTGGAATGAAAGCCAGATCTCTGGCACTGTGAGGCTACAGTGCTAGCCACTGTGCCATCCTACCATTGAATTTCAGCAAAATGGGGGTTGTTCCCCACTGAATATTGTCACTGCTCAGTAAAAAAAATTGTTTAGATGGACTGGTGAATTATTGCTCATTTTACTTAACCTAATGCAAAGTAGAATCTGCCTTGCATTTACCTCAGAGGTTTTCAGTCTGAAACAAGGGTGAGACTAAAAGATATCTTCACCTTGGTTCAGGAAATGTGTATCAGAAATATCATAAATAAGGTTTGCATTTAGATAAAGCTTTTAACACAATAAAATTCACCCTGCATTTTACAGCGGCATTATCAGGGAGGTAATGTTACTATAGTCCCAGAGGACCATAAGGATTGTCTCGTTAGAGAGATACAACTGGTTTAAGCTGATGGTCACTATGTCCCAGGCAAGGTTAAAACAGTGGGACCTTCATGGTGAAGGGAGTTGAGCGCCATTCTGTATCACAAACCTGCCATCCAGAAAACTAACAAACTCCCTTGCCAAATAAGCACCAAGTATCAGGTCAAGTGGCCAAAAGCTTGGAAAAGGAGGCAGGTTTTGGGCAAAGAGATTTTGGGAAGCCATACCAGACTTGGGTGTCCAGTTTGTCACAGACATGACTGCCAGTGGAGGAGACTCAGCAAGGTATAAGGGGCCAGAATTGGAGGAAGGTTGGGGGGAAATAAAGGGATGGAGGGGATTTGAAAATAAGGATGAAAATTTTAAAATTAAGGCATTGAATGACCAGGGGCCATTATAGATCGTTTGGCAAGTGCAGGAATTGTTTTAAGGAGGGATATCGGCAATATAATTTCGGAATGGGGTTCAGTTTGCTGATGGCGAAAGATAGGGCACCAGGTAAAAATGAATTGGAATTGTCCAAGTTTGAAATAAGTGAAGGCATGGATAAAATATTGTAGTAGTGGAGCTGAGGCGGGGGTCAAGTCAGGTCATGTTACAGAGATGGAATGCTATAGTTTTGGTGATGGGACAAATATGTGGCTCAGAAGCTGATGTTAGTGTCAGATGTGACTTTGAGGTTGCAAACAGTCTATTTAGCTCCAGGCAGTTGGCAGAGGGAGAGGTGAATCAGTGATTATGGAACAGAATCTATGGAGGGAGAGGGACACAATTCCATGAACTGTTAAGGAAGCCATTAAGGAAAATCCCAAGGTCCTTTGAACTTAAATAAGGAACAGGAGTGTAGCAAGGGAAAGGGTTAGTACAGTCAAGGACAAAGAAGGGAATTTATGTGTAGAATCAGAGGAAGTGGGTGAGGTCCTTAATGAATACTTTGCACCAGGGAGAAGGACAAGATGGATGGTGCACTTGGAGAGGGTTGTGCTGATATTTTAGAGCATGTCAGGAAAGGTTTACCAGGATGTTGCCTGGTTTGGACGGCATTAACTGTGAGAAGAGATTGAACAAACTTGGGAAGCTGAATGGAAGCCTGAACAGGATCTCTCATCGATAAATTTAGCACTCTACAGAGTTGACCTTGAGTTAACGATTTCTGATTACATACACAAAGATGCATTGAGCAGTGGTTATCAGCCTTTGTTGATCATTCAGGTATTCCTTTTAAACCATCATTTATTTTATTTCCATGTCTTTATGCAATGTCCTGTCATCACTTCTGACATTTAACCTCTTATAAACTCCTCCTTATGTTCTTTCTGTGCTCCCCTTTGACTGTCTCTGTACTTGTTTCAAGATTAATATGAAGGTCGCATCTACTTGACCTCATTCCTTACTTGAGGTGGGGTGACCCTCAGGTTAAACTCATCACAACTCGTCCCTCTCCCTCTCTCCAATGAGAGAGAAGCTCTCTCTCTGGGGACTAAGGCACCTTCATCTGCTTTAAACCTTGCCATCTTCTTTTTCCAGTTCTGACATGAGGTCATTGATCTAAATTTTTCTGTCTCTCTACAAATGCTGCAATACCTGCTAAGTATTTTCGGCACTTTTAGTTTTTATTTCAGGATTCCAGCATCTGCGGTGTTCAGCTTTTGGATGGAACAGGGGAATTGTAAAGTCTCAGTGTACTGCACTGTGCTAATGGAGTAATAGAATTGACAGTTAGAAAGCCAAACCACTGATCTGCACCATGGTTGTTTTTCATTCATGGGATGTGGGCATCGTGGGCATGGGTATAGGCCAGCATTTATTGCCAATCCCTAATTGCCCTCTGGGTAGTTAAAAGTCAACCACATTACTATTGATCTGGAGTCATATGGATGGTAGATTTCTTTCCCTAAAGGTGATCAGGTGGATTTTTCTGACAATCGACAATGGTTACATTAGACTCTTAATTCCATATATTTATTGAATTCAAATTCCACCATTTTCCATGACAGGATTCAAACACAGGTCCTTGGAACATTATCTGTGTCTCTGAATTAACAATCCAGCAATATTACCACCAGGCCATTGCCTCCCCTAAGTTAAATACCCAGCGACAGTAGTTAGCTATTATTAGGCTAGCTTTTCGTTCCAGATTTTATCTCACTGAATTCAACTTCACAATTGTCATGGTGTGAGTTAAACCCGGAACATTGGCCTGAAGTCGTGGATTACTATCCCAGTGATATTAGCACTAGGTACTATCATCCAACAACATAGAGCAAGGTAGGGGGCGGTGTAGAGGCAGCGACTGTCTATGAGAAGGGTCACTTGTACACTTGTATCCTCTTCTGGTGGTTTGAGTGAATTCAGCAGTGGCCATGGGCAGCGATGTCCCCCTGATTTGGCACAGTCAGTCTGGGGAAAGAGTTAAAATCACCCTTTTCAAAACAAACATGGCCTGAAATATGCCCTGGCCATGGACAGAAGCAGCTACATAATATGCCACTAGATATGCCAGGGCTGATAATTGTCAATGCTTTTCTGTTTGTAATGCTGACACATCTTATAATGAGAGTGTACGATATTCAATCCAGAACTGGAGGCCATCCATATCCTCTGTTACTGTTTTTTTAAAAAAGTGAACAGTTACATTTGCGGCTCCTGGTAGTTTTTAAGAGTCACTGACCCAGGGGTAGCTCACTGCCACTGCAATGGGCTTACTCTGTGCTTAATCATTCCCAGTGGTGCTACAACAACAGTAGGATCATTCAGGTCTGAGTGCCTGGGTTACCAGAGTGCGATCGCCCGGTCTTTGTTGCGGTTTTTCTGTCTAATTCACAGTCCCACTGAGCTGTAAAATAAAAGTTGTGATGAATCAAACCAGGTGCATTTACAAAATTACAATTGCTTCAACACATTTGTGCATCTAATCAATAACTTGTCCTCTCTTTCTGTAAAGGATTCCTTCCAAAACACACACACACAAAGTGACAAACGTGAGGTGGAGGATAGATTGGTACAATCACTGCCAGTATATGTACTGTGTGTGTGTTTTTTTAAACCTCTCTTTAGTGCCAGGTTACCTGAAGGCACTGCTTTGTTGCTAGGTGCAGATGTTCGACTGCGGAAGATCTCGCTGCTGAGATGAATCCCATTCTCTTTTGAAACCTTCACAGTAGGACTGACTCATTCTCAGTGAAGATGAGTGATTTCTCTCGAAGCTCAGTTTTGTTTTTCTGTTTGAATTTTCAGACGTGCTGCCGGAACCTCTGGCCCAGCTGAGATCAGCCAGCTCACCTGGACAGCAAATTGCTGTTCAACAACAGATGTGATCTCCAATAAATTATACTCGCTCTCTTCCACAGCTCACAGGCTAATGCTTCCGTCAATATAAAAGGAGTAAACTCAGATGATACAGACACAACAGAAAGTTTCCGTGCTCTGAATCCTGATTTTGCTGCTCCCATAATTAATTCAGAGATATACATGCTTGGAGCATCGCTTAATCTGTTCATCCAATTAATTTTGTAATAATGAAGAGAATTATATTAATGCGTGTTAAACAGGCACCAGGTAGTACAATACTAACTCCTGTCTCGCCTGCATGTTCCTTGCTCCATTCAGCTACGTAACCAATTTTGTAAGGTTCCCCAAGGTTCTGGGACCTTCAATAATTCCACAATTAAGATGATCATTCCACAATCAGTGATGGGTTCTCTACTCCTGTGTAGCTACCTTGCCCAGACGCCTATTGTTTCTGCCGCCCACTAGGTCGAATATTATTTCAAACAGCACAACTTCAGGGAATATTCTCAGAATTCAGCTTAAATGTGCAGAATGCAATAAATAATTAATATGCTTTTTTGGAGCATAATTTGTATTTGTTTCATGATTGCTGTGCATAAGTTCCAAGGTGGTGCCTTTTCCCTCGGGTGGGGGATTTCAAGATGATTTTTTAGGTGAGAGAAGACAAATTTATAAAAAACATGAGGCACTTTTTTTTACACAGTGGGGTTCGCAGGTGGAATCAACTTGGTGGATGTGGACATAATTATAATGCTTAAAAGACGCTTAGATAAGCACAGATTGTCATTGAACTGCACAACCTGTCCTCACCGACCAGATATCCTAAATTAATCCGATCCCATTTGCCAGCATTTGGCCCATATCCTTCTAAACCCTTCCTATTCATATGAGCATCCAGATGTCTGTTAAATGTTGTAATTGTACCAGCCTCCACCACTTCCTCTGGCAGCGCATTCCATACATGCACAGCCCTCTGTGTGAAAATGTTGCCCCCTTATGTCTTCTTCCCTCTCTCCTTAAACCTATGCCCTCTAGTTTTGGAGTGCCCCACCCTGGGGAAAAGATTTTGGCTATTCACGCTATCTCATGATTTTAAGGACTTCTACAAGGTCACCCCTCAGCCTCCAACGCTCGACGAAAAATAGCCCCAGCCTATTCAGCCTTTCCCAATAGCTCAAACCCTCCAGCCCTGGCAACAACCTTATAAAACTTTTCTGAACCCTTCTAGATTCACATCCTTCCGACAGCAGAGAGACCAGAATTACCCGCAGTATTCCAATAGTGGCCGAACCAATGTCCTGGACAGCTGCAACATGACTCCCCAACTCCTATGTTCAGTGCATTGATCAATAAAGGCAAGCGTACCAAATGCCTTCTTCACTATCCCATCTGCCTGGGACCCCGCTTTCAAGGAACTACGAACCTGCACTTCAAGGTCTCTTTGTTCAGCAACACTTCCCAGGACCTTACCACTAAGTGTATAAGTCCTGGCCTGATTTGCCTTTCCAAAATGCAACACCTCACATTTATCTAAATTAAACTGCCACTCCTTAGCCCATTGGCCCATCTGATGAAGGTTCCCTGGCACTCTGCTGTCCAGTACACTTCCAATTTTGGTGTCATCTACAAACTTACTAAACATACCTCCTTTGTTCACAAAGAAATCATTTACATAAATGACAAAAAGCAGTGGACCCAGCCCTGATTCTTGTGGCACACCGCTGGCCACAGGCCTCCAGTGTGTAAAACAACTCTCCACCACCAGCACTCCCTCTCATCTACCTTGGAGCCAGTTCTACATGAATAAGAAAGAATTGAAGGGTTATGGGCCAGGAGCAGGCAGGTGGGACTAGTTTACTCTGGGATTATGTTCAGCACGGACTGGTTGGACCAAAGAATCTGTTTCCATGCTGTATGACTGTATGATTAGGAGAAGGTCATTTTCAACTGAGATGAGGAGAAATGTCTTCACTCAGAGAGCGGAGAGCCTGTGGGATTCTCTGCCACAGAAAGTGGTTGTGGCCAAAACATTGAATGTTTTCAAGGAGGAGTTTAATATATTTCTTTTAATTAAGGAGTATGGGGAGAAAGCAGCAACAGGAGACTGAGTTGGATGATTGCTGTGATTATAGACAGTTTTAATCAACCCACTCTGTCATGTTGTACCACAATTCCAGGGAAGGTGGGACAAAAGCCAGGCTATCTGTCCTAGAAGTAAGGGCACTTCCACTGTGCCACAAGAGCTCCTAGCCATGATTATGCTGAATGGCAAAGCAGACTCAAAGGGCCATTGGCTTACTCCTGCTCCGATTTTCTCTGTTTCTGTGAGATCCAATGGTGATGGCTCGCACGAGGGTGCATGCCTTTAAATTGGGGGTGGGGGGGTGTTATAGATATAGGACAGATGTCACAGGTAGGTTCTTTACTCAGAGATTAGTAAGGGCACGGAATGCCCTGCCTGCAACAGTAGTAGACTCACCAACTTTAAAGGCATTTAAATGGTCATTGGATAAACAAATGGAGGATAATGGAATAGTGTAGGTTAGATGGGCTTCAGATTGCTTTCACAGGTCAGTGCAACATCGAGGGCTGAAGGGCCTGTACTGCGCTGTAATGTTCTATCTCTCCTGCCCCCAACACTTCAGTGGGTTGCCCAATAATAGCTTTTTTGCATGCTCAAATTAGAATGCCAGAATTACCTGGCAATAGGTTACATTGCAAATTCAAACCCTGATGTTTTGAGTAATTTGATATGAGACTGGTTGGCACTGTCTGCAAAGGTAATGGAAACAGGTTTGGGTATATATGAGAAAAGGAGAAACTTGCACAGTTTTGGAACAGTTTTAAAGTGGAAGAAATGAAAGTTTGGCCCAGGAGAATTGGGGAAGGTTGAGTTAGACAATTTTTTCACCTATAAGGGAGAGTCAAGATTTGGGGAAGGGCATGTGGACCAGGATGTGGAGTTAAATTGACAATCAGATCAGCTATTATAATGAATAGCAAGTCAGGCTTGATGGGGCTGAATTGCCTACCTCACTCCTATTTCTTGTGTTCTTTGTTTGAAAGTGTAGCACAGACTTAATGGACCACCTAACCTCCACCTATGTTAATATTTATTACATTCTACAGATGTAAGCTCTATTCCGACAATATTCACCGCAGTTATATTGTTTGAACCAATATTGGATCTATTGAACACTCAGGCAGAAATAATGGGCATTTGGGCAGTTAGGTGACACATCTCTGATGATCATTTTCATTCTGGAATTATTGAAGGTGCAGGAACCTTGGGGCACTCTACAAAATGGATATGTAGCTGAATGGAGCAAGGAACATGCAGGAGATACAGGATTCAGTATTGTACTACCTGATGCATGTAGTATGACTCCATGCTTTTCATTTTTTTCACCCTTGAACGCCTCCTGTCATACTTTGTTTCCCAGTTAACCTCCTGTCCTTAACCAACACATCTGGTTGAAGAAGGGTACCCCGTGGTAAGCCACTCCTTGGGTTTTTCTCCTGTCACTGAACCACAGATTTATTATGGCGCAGAAGGTGGATGTCCAAATGAAGATTGTGATTTAGTGCCATTCTTCTACCTTTGCCCCAAGCTCTTGCACATCAGTTCTACAGAAATGCCTGTTGAGTCTGCCTCAATAACACTCCCAGAAAATGCATTCCACTGCCTAGTTCCTGATCCCCTTCATCAAAGGAACAGGATAAGAGGGCACAGATTTAAAATGTGCAAGAGAGATGAATGTTGAGTGAGATAACAAGTTGCAGAGCTGGATGAACACAGCAGGCCAGGCAGCATCAGAGGAGCAGGAAGGTTGACGTTTCAGGCCTAGACTTAATGAGGGTCTAGGCCCGAAATGTCAGCTTTCCTGCTCCTCTGATGCTGCTTGGCCTGCTGTGTTCATCCAGCTCTACACCTTGTTATCTCAGATTCTCCAGCATCTGCAGTTCCTACTATCTCTGCAACAAATGTTGTGTGAGACAGCTTTTTCACACCTCACTTTCACTTCTTTTACACATTTTAAATCTGTGCCCTCTCATTTTCAATCCTTTTACAAATGAGAACAATTTCTCCCTATATGCACAGTCTAGACCCGTCCTGATTTTGAAAGCTTCTGAGATCTGCTCTTAGCCTGCTTGTCTTTCTCTGCTTGATGTCTCCTTTAATGGCCTGACCAAGATTGAGATCTTGCTCTGGGGAATTGTGGATAATCTTAATCACAGCACACTTACTTTTGTAAACAATTGATCAATAGTTTGCCATTCTATTCCTCAACTGCAATCAATATTTGCTTCCCACATGTTTTGCTTGAGGTGATTCACCCATGACATTTAATAAAACTCCATGTCCCTTTGTGCCTTAAACTTCTTTTAAGGAACATACAGCATATTAACATAAAACTTAGGAGAAGGACTAGGCTGTTCAGTCCTTTGAGCTTTCTCTGCCAGTCAATAAGATTGTAGCTGAGCTTTCTGTGGCTTCAGCTCCACTTTCCTGTCTTTCTCCTCCACCCCTCCACAACCCTTGACTCCCTTGTGTATCAGAAATCTAATTGAGCCTTCAATAAGTTCAATGACTGAGCCTCCACTCTTTTCTAAGGAGCAGAGATCCATTGACAAACAATCGTCTGCGAATAGAACATCCTCACCATCGCTACATTAAAAGAGAGACCTGTTATTTTCAAAATTCTCGCTTAGTTCCGAAACCTTCTTCCCCTGTGTCCACTCAAGTCCCCTCAGTATTTCAGTAAGTCCACCATGATAGTCCTGCATGTGAGACATGTTTGTAATAAGCCCCAGTAAATTGAAATTTGATGGGCGTTCTCAGCCCAATATTTTGTGGGTGATTTTCTTCAATCATTTTGTTTTGATTTGATTCAGAAATGAAATATTCATGATTCTGCCCTGCTGTATCTCAGCTAAGGCTAAACTGGTGTTTCTTAAAGATTTTTCAGAGCATCTTTGCTTTTGTGCTGTCTGCATCTAGCCCATGAATCTGCATGCTTTATTAACTGCTTTGTTAACTTATTCTGCCATCGTCACAAACGTATTCATCAAATACACCCACATGTTTATTTTCTAGCACATCTTTTGAATTGTAATATTTGGCTTGTACTGTCTCTCCTTTGCTTAATTGACACGTGTGAACTGGAAGGTGTGGTTTCCTTGGATTTTCAGAAGGTTCTGGATAAGGTCCCACATAAGAGATTAACACATAAATATATTATGGGATTGAGATGAATGTACTGATATGGATAGACAAATGTCTTACAGATAAGAAAATTAGAGTAGGAAAAAGCAGGTCTTTTTCTGCTGCTAGTGAGCTGAGTACCAGTAGGGATCAGTGCTTGGATCCCAGCTATTCACAATATATATTAATGATTCAGTTGGGGGACCTAAATGCCAACATCTCCAAATTTGCAGATGATGCAAAGGTTGGTGGGAGGGTGTGCTGTGAGGAGGATGTAGGGATGCTTCAATATAATTTAGACAAGTTAAGTGAATAGGCAAATGCAAGGCAGATGAAATACGACATGGAGGTAAATGTGAGATTATCCACCTTGGTAGCAAAAAGAAGAAAGTAGATTGTTGTCTGAATGGTGACAGATTGGAAAAGAGTGAGATGCAATGGGACCTGACTGCTCTTGTACAGTAGTCCCTGAAAGTAAGCATGCAGGTGTAGCAGGCAGGGAAAGAGGCAAATGGTACTTTGGCTTCATAATGTGAGGATTCAAATACAGGAGCAGGGGCATCTTAACTGCAATTGTTCATGACCTTAATGAGACCCCATCTTTTTCTCTCCTTATTTGAGAGAGAATGTCCTGGCTATGGAAGCACTGCATCAAATGTTTACCAGACTGATACCTGGATGGCAGCACTGTCATATGAAGAGGGACTGATTTGATTAGGACTATACTCACCAGAGATTAGAAGATGAGGAGTAATGTCAAAGAAACCTATAAAATTCTAACATAACTAGACAGGGTAAATGCAGGAAAGATGCTCCTGATGGTGAGCGAGTTCTGAACCTGGGCTCACATTTCAAGGATATGGGGAAGGCCACATAGGGCTGAGATGAGGAGAAATTTCTTCAGAGAGTTGAGAGCCTATGGAATTCTCTGCCACAGAAAGTAGTCGAGGACAAAATATTGATTGTTTTCAAGAAGGAGTTAGATACAGTTCTTAGGGCTAAAATTAATATTACCTCTGGGAAGGAAAGCAGCATCATGGATATTACAGCTTCCTGCTGTGCAACATATAATTGTTTCTGCTTCAAGTACAGTCCTTTTATGTGGTTTCTCTTTGGAACCATCACATGAACCAACACCGGGTCTCCCTTTGCCACAAGGCAGTAACAGGGCAGCACGAGCCTTGCAGCCATGTTATAATTTTTTACCACACGAGCTTTAGGTTAGAACGAAGTGATAGACTACAGTGTCACAAAGGCTACACCCCCTGTGCACCTCTATTTCCATGCACCAGGCTAAGTTAAAAGCAGAATACCATGGATGCTGGAAATCTGAGTAAAGGGTCCATTTTCACATCAAAATGTTTTTTACCCCTTAAGGGAACCCCTGTTCCTTGGAGATCTACATTGCTGAAACAATCTTTCCTGGCATAGAGTCAGGTGTGATGCTAACAAAAAGTGAAGAATAATATAAAGACTACACAGTGCAGTCCATCAATGGAGCGGTTGGGACATCTTTCAGGAGAGCATAGAAAGTTGAGGGGTGTCCTTAGAGAGGTTTATAAAATCACGAGGGGCATAGATAAAGTGAATGGCAGGCATCTTTTCGCTAGTTTGGGGGGTTTCAATACCAGGGGTCATATTTTTAGGGTGAGAGAAGAAAAGTTTTAAAAGACGACTTGAGGGGCAAGCTTTTTTTACATGTAGAATGGTTTGTGTGGAATGAACTTCCAGAGGAAGTAGCGGATGTGGGTACAGTTACATTGTTTAAAAAGACATTTGGATAAATACACGGATAAGATATGTTTGTGGAGATATGAGCCAAGAACAGGCATTTGGGTTAGTGTGGCTCAGGATTATGGTTGGCCTGGGCTGCTTGGACCGAGGAGACTGCTTCCGTGCTGTATGACTCTAAGGGCAGAAAAATACAGATAGACCCAAGGATGGAGGCCCATACTTTGAAAAAATTATCAGCTCATATCCTTGTGCATATTCACTATGACTGAAGGCAAGAGGATTGTGGCAGTCTGTAATAAATTGGCTAATGTTCCAGTCTGAGCCTCCAGGCAAGACTACGTTGTCAGAGGGGTTGGCTTTTAGATGGGAATACTAAAGGAAGTTGCCTGTCTCCTTCAAATTCACTTTAAGAGTGTCATATATTTATTTGAAGAAGAACAGAGAATCTTTCCAGTGGAACGGCCAAAATTCCTCAGCCAGTACATGAAAAAATTCCATGGATTAGCTGGTTATTTGCTTCATGGCTCGTGGATCTTTGCTGGGGCAGATTGGCTGTCAAATTTGCTTATTTAAGAGTCGCTGCACTCCAAGAAGTAATCATGTGAAGTACCTTTGAGGGGTTTGACAGATCTGAGAGAATTATATAAAGATATGTACTTTCCGTAAGTCACACCATATGGAGAATTCAACTAGAATAAGGCTCTACCTTGTCTTCCACATGTGTGCTGGCTGGTGCTGCAACATTTGACTTCATGCATCAAAGTCAAAATCTCCCCTTCCCCCATGCTTTATACTGAAAAGCTTATTAGAGTTTATATTTGTGGTTGATTGGATCTAATTTATTTAATTAGCTTTGCTGTGAAGAAGCTGTCAGATGTTTAATAACTGCAGGCTGTAACTGAAGTATCAAGGTAAGGGTTTTCAGCTGAATAAGACAATAGGTTTAATCAAGTAAAGTAAATATGGTTTAATTCATATTCACCAAAATGCTATATCTAGACTGTGCAATTATAAGCGGAGAAGGCAAGCTTGATAGACAAGCTCAGAAAATTACTCCTAGTTAATTTAACTGTTTAATATTAATACACTGTGTTTGATTAAATTGTGCAGAGAGATCTTTGCAAGGTTTTCTAGTTTCTGCTAAGAAACATTTTCCATCAAATTTGTAATTCCCTTAAATGAACCATCTCCATTGAATTATTGGAGAAATGCAAAGGCTATGTCATATCTCCAATAGTAAGCCCTGAGATACAGAACTGGGTGCCCCAGAGGGCTGGAACAAAGCCCTTTCATCTCTGGTATTTAAGTTTGGATCCAAACAGATGGGCTGATGCTATGCTGTTTCCAACAACTGCTATGATCCTCAGTGAAATGAGGCCTGCCAATTTTAGCTCCTGCCTCACTTGTCATTTGATGGCTATTAGTAGCCTTGATTTCATCAGCTTTGTTAAATGTAAATGAGACAGCATAGCTGTTTCCAAATTAATGCCTCTCACTTTTGCCCAGACATCGACAGCAATGCCTTCAGCCATCTTGGTTTTAAGTTCTGGTATGCTCTCCCTACTTCTCTCACTCTCCTCCTTTCAGATCCTTGTTAAAACCTAAAACCAAAACAGAAATTGCTGGAAAAGCTCAGCAGGGTCTGGCAACATCTGTGGAGAGAAATCAGAGTTAACATTTCAGGTCTGGTGACCCTTCTTCAGAACAGTTCCGAGGAAGGGTCACTTGACCCGAACCGATAACTCTGATTTCTCTCCCAGATGCTGCCAGACCTGCTAAGCTTTTCCAGCAACATCTGTTTTTGTTTCTGACGTACAGCATCTGCAGCTCTTTCGGCCTGGCTTAAAACCTGCCTATTTGACCCAGTTTTAGTCATTCGTCCTAAATCTTCTTTGGCACATTATCAATCTGAATCCATTCATGTTCCTGTGAAGTGTCTTGGAATGTTTGTCTAAATAAACAAAAGTTTGAAGTTGTTAAGTGGGAATCCCACAAAATAAACTGTGTTCCTTAGTGTCTCCAGAGACAATTTTTGGAACGGTAATGCACAGATTAGTTGAAGTTTGTTGTGTTCAATCTTGATGTTTTCATTGAGGGTACACTGCCCAGGCCCATCAGGGATGTGCATTGTAAGAGAATTCCCAACCAAGTCTCTTGTCCCCAGTTGCCTATTCTGTTTGGAGATGGATTCAAACTGTGTACTTGGTGACCAGAGAAAGGAATTCTACCTCAAAACAAAGTCTTACTCTTTAGTTGAAATGACAGCCCAGAGAAGTCAACAATATAGATATGTAACTGAAACCTTTCTGTGCCAATGAGGCAAGGTGCAGAGTCTGAATTTTAAACAATCACACTTGTCGAATTATTTCTCTTAATAACTATGTTCTGAACTAAGCCCAACAATGTAAGGAAGCAGAATTCTGCAGTCTTAATAATGAAATATGTTTTGCCAGTCATGGGGAGGTGGTGGTGATAATATGGTTGGACTGTTAATCCATAGACAAAAGATTGCTGGAAAAGCTCAGCAGATCTGGCAGCATCAGAGTTCCCCAGTTCTGATCTCTCTTTCAACCCAATCCATCAGCACCAACCCATATTCGCATCACGCCATAGTCCCCAGCCCATTATATATCCTATCCATTTCATTTGTTGAGGGAATGCAAAACATTCCAATCCCATTAGAAGTGATTACACAGCCTAGAACTGGGTGAGCAACTCCAAGCCAGAAAGATAGGGGTGCTTTGCTGTGGGGTGTCCTGGTGAAGCCTTGAGACTTGGTAGAGAGGGGGCTGGTGGATTGTGAAGGCTGTGAGACCTGGGAAGAGACAAATTCTGGCATAATCCTGAGAGAGGAGTGATATGAGGGGGCTGGGTTACAGGAGTGTA